>NC_089315.1:3326952-3694452 GCF_036669915.1 Pocillopora verrucosa | reverse complement strand
GAACCTCCAGCGCTGACATCTTACACACAGAGCCACCAAGAACAATGGCGGTATTTTCCACCAAATCCACCTTATTCAATTGAAGTATTTTGACCGTGGAGTGCGTGATAACGGCGACCAACTGATTGACAAGGATCTTAGAGCAATCTTTCAGGTTGAGGCGTAGAACCGAGAGGTTGTTGAAATTTGGTAATAAGTTTGAGAGTCGTTTCATTCCAGCCGACGTACAGGTATCCAAGGAGCGCCTGGACAATTGAAGTGAACAGTCCTTTAACTTCTTGACAGGCTCTAGAAAATCACAAAATTCACCACCTTTTGCAAGTTCTAGTTTTACAGAATTAAAAGACTTCGATCGCCCAGCAATGTCACCAAGTGCTGTAAGCACCTTGCGGCTTGAAAGAGAGACACATTGCAAGGATTGCAGCTGCTTGAACAAATACTCGTCAGACGGAAGGTTCTGCTGGCTTGCAAGTGATCTGACTTCACTCTGACTTTCAAAAGGAAACTTAAGCGGTACTAAATGCTCAAGCCGTAGCTGTCTTTGGCGTTTGCGATCTTGATTGATTCCATCGACCAAAGTGGCTGTGACCTCGTGATGAGGATGGTTGTCAACATTAAATCCCGCAAGCAAAAGTCCATGAAGTTCGCAAGCAATACATAGGTCCGTAACGTAAAACGAGAGGCTTCCTTTACTTGCCAAAAGAACAGCGCTGAAACTGCACATACAAAGAAAACCACAGTTCAAGAACTTCCTGTAAAAATCCCCTAGTTGGAGAGCCTGAGAACATTCTGTTACCTTCACTACCAAGTCGAAACTATCAAAGAACTTCCTCAAATCCTCTTCCAGGGAGAACGAAAGGTCACCTCCTAGCATCTTGAAAACAACAGTTGCTTGATCCATTTCGATGATATTATCCTTGCACTCCAAAAGGTTCTTCACAAGTCTTTGGGAGAGTAACATCACTCCATCTGTACATGAGAGGCAATGTCTTAGAAGCCCTCCTTTTGATTGCGCTTCATCAAATAACGCAAATACCAAGTCATGAAACCTTTTTTGAGGGTAAGTGAGATCATAGCATGTTTCTCCACTTCTGCCTGGCAAAACAACTGTCTGCTTAAACTGAAGGTTTCTGTCTTCCCGGTTAACATCTGCTAAGTGTTGTAAAACCAACTCAGCACCGGCACTGGCTCCAGCTCCATCTCCACCTCCATCTCCATCATGGGACAATCCACTGATGAAAAGAAAGACATTCTCAAGACGAAGACAACTCTCGCTGTCCCTAGCTTGCTCTTGCAGTCGTCCAATATGACGTTCAGGTACCAATTTGTGCACAACGAACCAGGCAGCTAAAAATTCTTGAATTGTTTTGTGAATGAAGGACACTCTTTTGGAAGGCCGAATGTTCTCGGTATCCTCGGTGATTTGCAGGAAACCGTTAATGGCGCCTTCGCAGCCCTTTATTTGCTTCACTTTGCCATACTCAAAAATAAGATCATCAGACAACAGACCTTCCAAAGCTACCTCACCAAGATCAGCAAGGATGTCCTTACTACCCTCAACAGTTCTGGGCTGGTCCGAAGCACCCTTTCCATAATCATAGTCCAAAATGCACTGGATAATTTCCAAGAATACCATCGTCCGATTCTTTGTTATTAACTTTTCTCTCTTCTTCTTCCACAGAATACTGAAAAACAGGCACAGTAGGGGGACTTTCGCAATATCAATCAACCTTTGTTTCTTAAGGTGATGTAGTAGCGCCTCTGCCTCTTTTTCTCCGAGTTGTTTGTTTAAGTATCGTTTGATGTCTTCCAAACTAAACCCAGTAACCTCAGCCTGTACATCAGCGAATTCACGAAGGTCATCCCCTTGGGAGGACCGCGTCGTCACCAGAACACAACAATCTCGAAATTTTCGTCCCATGAAGATCTTAAGAACATCGGAATCTTTCCGCACGCCAAATTCATCATAGCCATCAAAGACAAACAAGACCTCTTCCTGATTCTCAGTAATGTAGTGAAGCAAATCAGGTATAACGTGTTCCTCTTCCTCTGGAAGAAGGTCAGAAGAGCGAATTACTTCTTCTAGCGTCTTACAGTGAGAAACTTCTCGGAGCTTGATCAACAGAACTAGTTTGAATTTCTTTAAAGGATTTGCTTCCTTGACACACTCAATCCAATCAAGAGAGAGCTTCGTCACAAAAGTAGACTTTCCAATTCCAGCCTGGCCATCGACAAGTATCCTCTTCGTTTCACGACCGTTCTTCAATTCATTAAATAGTTGCCAAGAAGTTGCAGGAACAGAGTGCTTACCCTCGCATCCCACCTCGCACCCCGCATTGCATTCCCCTTTGACCATGGACAGACGTGTGTATACCTCGTCAATACACACTTTGTCTTTCTTCGACCACACAGATGTCTGCACCTTTGCTGTCCTTTTATAATGATTTACAAGTTTGGTGCGAAAAGATTCCAAATCAAACTGCTTCTTTGGAGGAGATGCTAAGCGAAAAAAAAAAGAGATTTGACCTCCATCAATGAAGTATACAACTAGGGAAATATTTCGCTGAATACAATTTGAAATCAAAAGCGTATTAGATGCCTCTGAACAAAAGTATAAACACTAACTTCATATCAACCTCACCACGCCACACAACGATGCGATGAAAAGGTAAGAGAACTACGCTAACCTTTCCGAAGAATGTTCTATTCCTAAATTAATAATATACATGGAAAAATTACTCAGTTCTGATTGGTTAAGATAAATGCAGTTTTCAGGTAATTCAGTGCAGAAGAGAGTTAATTCAGTGCAGACGAGGGTTAATTCAGTGCAAAGAAAGAAACAAATCAGACAGTCTGATTGGTCAATAATCAAAGAAACTCATAGATAGCCAATCAAATGCGAGCCTTAGATGTCGCAACAAAATTTGAAAATTTGAAAATTTGAAAATTTGCGAGCGAAACAATGGCCGGCGTTTTAAGTAGGTTTTCTTTCGCCACCGCAGCTGAAAAAACAGCTTAAACAATGAAAACACTGTAAAAGGCGCTGCCTTTTGGTTGTCGGTTTGGAAAAAGTGGTGTTTAGAGAAGGGAATTGCCGAGGAAATCGAAAATTACGAGCCGACCCGGCTTAACACTTTGCTCGAGTGATCCAACGCCGAAATTAAAAACAAACATGGTTAAACCTCGGAAACGACGATTCCATTTCATTAAAAGTGATTCGGACACAGACTGAACAATTCCTTGAACTGTTTAGCCGGACTTTGAACTTTTTTGCACCTTAAAGATGCGAAGATATCATTGCATATTATTGTTTTGATCGTACGCAGTTGTTTTGACCGAACGCACAGTTTGAATAAATTATTTTTTGCACTTGATGCGCGCGCTTTACTTATGTTTAATTATGATAGACCATCTCGTATTTTTCCATGTATATTATTAACAGGTAATCACATGATTTTTCTCGTGCAATTTGGAATAAACAAGCACTTGTTAATTTTTTCAAGGACCACAAATTGCACTCGCCCTACGGGCTCGTGCAATTTTGTTAGTCTTTGAAAAATCATGTTATTTCGTATACATACACAGCGACAATACATGAAAAAATTACAAGTCGTATATGCCTGAGCAACAGTTTGCCTTATCGTAGCCTAGAAAAGTCAGTCTATTTAAAGGTCAAAAACAAATGTTAGCTATATTCTTCAGATCTCTATACACAACTTCGACTAAAAGTACATGATTAAAATACCAGATCAGATCAATATCAGAGGGCAGAACCCACAAAGCGAATTAAAGAATACCTGCTATAAAGTTCTTGATCATTTCCGCTAAGTAATTGTAGTTCTCCTTCATTTTCTCGGCATTTTCGGCCTGAATAGCTTCCACCTTATCAATCCTCTGGCCTTGGTTTTCGACCGTGGCTTCTAATGTTTGCTGCTTGTCTCCGATGGAGGCAACAGTTGATTGAAGCTCCTCCAATTCTTTACGGAAATATGCCTGCGTTTGTTGCACCAATTTCAAAAGTTCTTGATCAACGACATGTCCCATGACTACCTCACAGCCTTAACGACAAAATGGAGAAATAATTTTATGTAATTAATCAGGATACATGTAAGGGATCAAGCTTCCATCACAAAGACTACCCCCAAGGGAAGAATGCTCTAGAGGAAGGACCCAAAGAGCCTTATTTTCACAGATGCTGAGTACACCACCTAGAATGAAGGGCATGAGTGAGCCATCAGCAGAAACCTTTGCAAAAAGATCAATTTTGATCAAAGATCAAACAAATATCACACAAATTAAAGAATCTCAGTCTCCCCTCTCTAAAAGAATACTCAACTGTATGGAAAACGCCAAAAGTGCACTGAAATCACCTATTAACATCATTAAACTTAAGCATGACAACCACCCTCAACAGCTACTCATCCTATTCTTATGGTAAATGTGTAATTGCATTGCAATTTCACCTTTTGTTTGCCAATGATGCAGCTGGTCTAGTATTTTCTGCTCTTTTGCACCAATGCCAACACTCTTCACTAAATCCTCAAATTTGGCAAAGCAGTCTTTGAAGAAAGCTTCAGTCCAGTCATTAAGATTAGCATGGGCCCACTTGTTTCTGACATTATCTCTTACAGCATCTGCTGCTGTATGAATAAGGAGCATTGGGTCTGGTGAGGGAAAGATGGGTTTTGGATTGCTATATCCAAGCAGACGGAGAATGGTACACAAGTCAAGAGATTCATCAAATGCTGAGAATGTTGCAAGGTAATGAGGAAGATACAATTTTGCCAGGTCCAGTTCAGATAAAACATTGAAGTTGTATTTCTTCTTGTCTTTCTTATATGTTTGGCTGTTGTTGTTGATGTTTTCAAACTTCAAGTTTTTGAGGCTGGGTTTACTCCGAAAGTCAGCATAGGTCAGTGCATTAAGCTTACGGGAATGTAAGGATGTGTCAAAGTATTTGTAATGTGCAGTTATTCCTTGGTTAACAACATCTCGCAGCACTGGGGCAATCACTTTGATCATAGCAATTCCAACCACCATCCAACGTTTCTGTTCATCAGTTGTCATTTCCATTTTTTTGGCAATAAAACTTAACTGAAAACAACTGAAAAAAGACAAATTAAAGTGCAAAATAACTATCATTCATTCTAAAGAATATTGTAAAAATCATTATATTTACTGCACAAGGCACTTCCATCCTAAGATTTAAGCTTTGCCAGGGTGCAAGGGAAAAGCAACAATAATCTTGCAGAAATCATCCTACATTGGAAACTTGGAGTGAATCCATACAAAGATCAAGATTTAGCAAAGTTATTTCAATTGAATATTTTTGCATGATTTCAAACTTCAGTTAGGCACCAGGGTAACTGAAGGAAACCTAGCCATTTAAGTAGATAATTAAATAAATAGAATAAGAGATGAGATATTAATCAGAGCATAGAAATAAAACTATTTACAATTAAAAATAAAGTCATCAATGAATGGAAACTTTGACAAGAAAAGAATGACTCAAGGATAGTAAGCAGTCTAAAGGACTGAACCATCTATAAGTATTGGGGATGGTTATTTAAACCAAATTGCAGTTTTACACATCAAGTAGTTGGCCTCAGGGATTCTCTTTAATGGGGTTGATTTCATTCAATAAAACGTCTTTCCACTATTAGCTTTCAGCCCTCTTTCACAAAAATGAATGTATAGATAAAAGGTTCAGTTAAACTGAAGATGGTTTAGAGCATGGTTTTTAATTAAAAAGCTAAACTTTGTATTGATGACCTTTCCTTAAAGTCTAAAAAGAATTTCCAGCCCTGAGAAAAGCTCTGCCTACATAGGGTAAAATTACGGCATTTTAAGTGCGTTTGATACAGCCAATCAGCTGCTGATACCTCACTCCCCTTTCACGTGATTCTGTCGTGTTGGTTGATGCACGTGAGAAGTTTGGAGAGCACAAAAAATGTGTAAGAGTAGCTGGTAGCTAAAAGCATGAGCAAATTCTTTTATAAAAGAGCAACAACAAGGATCTGCATGAAGAAGCCTTTTATTGTGCCGGAATGAATGGCAAAGCGTTCGCCCTTCTTAATCCAAAGGTCATTTCTCAAAGTTCATTAATAAATTCATGTCAGTAAAGCGAAAGCCCATGGTGTTTATACGATAAACAAAATAATAAATGGTTGCTTGTTGATACGTAATTTCTTCTCTATAATTAAGCTCGGATATAACACGTACTGTCATTGGTTGAAAGAGCGTGTTCTATGAGAGTATACAGCATAGAACTGAGCTAAAGCTGTCACGCCATCTGCCAAATCGTACTATGTCCGACCTTTTCCGGGACTCCTTTCTAGCTTTTCTTTCGTTAATTGAAAGTGAAATTTCGGAACAAGCAAGCAAAGGTTTGCAAAAATGCCAGGTGCAGTAATTTACATTACTGTAACGTGAGCAGAGGCAAAAATCCTCAAAGATAAAACAAGATAGACAGTCCGAGTTTTTTTAACGGTTTTCACGCTCAGTTAGATTGCGAGTTTACGAACGGTAATAAAAATCAAACACAGCTAACACTTGTATAATAATATAAAGTTTCGATTTCAAACAGAAAAAAAAAAAGAATGATGAAAAATATAACCTGGCATAACTGTTAAAATTCATACTAATCATGACGGTGTCAGAGCGACTTAAGGTCTATCGCGGCTAGCTAATCATGGCGATCTTCGGTCATCGCAATGGAGCAAGCCTCAGGAACTAAATCGACTACCCTTCGAGTGAAAAAATAAGAGCTTGCCCTGATTACCTTTCCGATGCGTTGAGTGGAAGGCCAGATCAGTCACTGCAACCGAGTTTTACGGCGCTGTCATTCCGAGCGATCTTCATTTCTTAGTGAATTCGGCTGTTGTTCATTCATAATACACTCGCCTTAAACAGTTTGTTTTCTACTTGTCATGTGAAATAACTTGCGTATTCTTGTGAGCCACGACTGGGCCGAATTTCACTGAACATTTCACTTTCAGATCCTGTATTAGAAACTAAAAAACTTCAGGCAAAAGTGTTAAATTCGACATGCCGAGCTATTTTTTGTAAACTATTACAGAATATGAACTTTGATGGTTTTTGAACTTTGATGGTTTGACATTTTTGACAGCTTTAGTCTTGTACAGCCAATCAGATTATTTGAATCATTCTAACAGGGATTCTGATTGGCTTATTGTAGCGTGCTTTATGAGAGTATAGAGTATGCTGACGACACTGTTGTTCGCTTTGGATATAAGATTTGTTTTGAAAATTGAAAGTAATTCTTGGGGAATTTAACGGATTATTTATTCTAAAACAAATAGAGAAGCCTTGACTGTGCTCTGTTCTGTTGTAAAGCACTTAGGAAGCGGCTAGAGCACTCAAGAAGTGGGGAGAAACACTCGACTACGTCTCGTGTTTCCCCCTACACTTCTTTCGCGCTCTAGCCGCTTCCTGCGTGCTTTACAACAGAACAGAGCACAGTCAAGACTTCTCTATTTGTTAAATCTAACTCATTTGCCACTTTCTCTCGTGAGATATTGGGCTGACATAAGAGAAATTCCAAATCAAAGCACGCCCATGTTTGCTGTCTTTCATCGTATACTTGTTTGCATTAAGAACTACATTGCCGTAAGGAATCGAAATCTTGCCATAAAAGGAACCAAATAGCATAATTAGAGATATTCAATTCTGCTGAGTTAAGGTAAAAATTCGAACAATAATCTTTTATCTAAGAACACGTGGTAGAGTGTATGCATAATGAATTTTAGAACGTGTCGCCTTTTCATTCTGTGAACTTCGTCTCGTTAAATAAGCTTTTTACCTAAGATTTCCATCAGAACTATAATCCTATGGTTTTCTTCACACTATAGAGCCAAAATATCATAGAACACACCACAGAATAATTAAAATATACGAAGAAATATCTCTCATCTCTCTACAGTTTTCATTAGTACGTACCTTTGTATTTCAAGCACGTTTGTTTCCTATCCAATTTTCGTCGTTACCGCTTTAGTGGAAGCTGGAGCACTCTCCAAAACAAATCATCAGACATAAGCTCGTTTAGGAACATTTCTCTTCGAGCTGCGACTTAAAAGAAGCGATCATCTTGACACTAACATCGTGCATGCCCTCGACTATCTAATTCCTTTGTCTGCCAAGGTGTTCGTTTTATCTGAAATGCTAATATGTGAGCCCGTGATATTGAATGCATTTGTGTCTTATCAGTCACATTGCGCCAATCAAAGTCAGTTGAACAATCTCAATGTAAATATTGAACAATATCTTAAAGTTTTTTACCAACTAATATCAACTTTGTTAATTATTGCATCGATGGCGTTCATGTCCAATAATGGTTTTCTAGTAGAGAATACTATCATTACGAAATTCACAGTGAATTTGAGTCTCATATGATATAAAACAATCCTAAATGATCTATGCACTTCTTTATATATTAGGGTTTATTGATTCATATTAGAACAGCATAAGGGGTGAATGCGATGATAGAGAAAGCTGATTCCTTAGTTTTATTAGCTGAACGGTTGGTTATCATAGTTATTTTCTAATCTTAGCAAGTTCACAAACTTATTATGCAAGTTCTTGCCTCGTCATCAGGTACACAAACCAAATATATATTTTTTTCCTACGGTCAAGAAGTTATTGGACCCAACATATTGACCAGCTCCCAGTTGGCTTGTTAGCTCAGTTGGTAGAACGCTGCACCGGTATTGCAGAGGTCATGGGTTCAAATCCCGTACGGACCTGAGTTTTTTTTCAGGTCCTATTTTCAACTACTAGTTCAATAGTGTTCTTAGCTGCGAGGAGCTCTTAAATTCATTCGGTCAAGAAGTATTTTTTAGACGTTCTCCAATTTGTATCTAACTCTCTCTTGAGTCAACAGACGTAAGAAATCGCGTGTATATCACGAACAAGAGATCACGATAATGAAGCGTGTGTCGTTAGCAATGGTCCCTGAGGTATCCAGTCGTTTCGTTCCCATGGTCGTTTCGCGCCCAAATTCAGTCCATTTATACCCAGTTTGAGTTGGTTCGCACCCGAAACGCTGGTCGATTCTTACCCGTATTAATATACACATTCATTTATTTGCCTAAGAAAAGTCAGTGGAGTCAAGCGAATAAGATTACAAGCAAAATTCTGTTGTTGGGACCTTACCAGTACAACTAAAGTGTCCCGTTGTGTTCCATCGAGTCAGTTGACAGGCCTTCAGGGTGTTGACAGTAATAGTTTATACTAGAGTAAGACAAAAAAAATTGCGACTAGGCGTCCTTTTACTCGAGGGAGTGCTAAATACTAATACTAATCTTGGCCAAGGCAGATCATTAGCACGAAGGGAGAATTTTCATCTTGGGGGAAAAGCCTAGCAATCGCTGTTCCGCCATGGCTAAGTGGTTGAACTCAAAACCACAATGATTCCTTTGAGGGTTTTCGCCGAATTTGTAACAGAATTTTTATGTTTCAAACCCTTTGCTATGAAGGGACTGCTAATAAACTTTATGTTCTGTGTGTCAAGGAAAGATTTTTTATAAAAAACCTAGTAGAGAGCTCTATGTGCTAATAATTAATAAATTCGGTCAAAAATAAAAAAACGAAAAAAAAATAATGCCTGTTCTGCAGGCTAGCATACCCGCCCTCGTCCAAATGACTGCTTTGTTTGCCAAGGTACCATGTCGTCTGAAACGCCACTAACTTTTTTTCAAGTATAAATTTTGAACAATGTTTTGAAGTATTTTTTTTTCAGGAAATCTGATGAAGAATTGCATATTCTGCATCTGGTGGATATATCCTCCTTCTTATGCGTAAACTTTAACATCGAATGTCATCATTAATCTACATCAGGAGCCATTACTCCTGGTAAACTGGAATAGATAATGATATGAAGCTTTGATTAGCATAAATTACGTCATTACACTAAACTGTTTGCCAACCCCAATCTCCCGCCGATCGTTGAGATTCAAAATGGCGACTTTCATCATAAAGGTTGGTCATCGAGCGCATCTTCCTCGTCTTCTTCGTCCCGCCGTAAGGCTTGGCCACCTCCACTTTCAAAATCAAAATTTTACAAGCAGTTCAACACCAACAGTTGTAGATAAACAGGAGAAAGCTGTCGAGGTGATTGATGACGACGGAAAGGTAGAGAAGTAGAACTAAGAACTTACTTGCAAGCTGACTTATATTAGCTGATTTATCTAGTGCATTGTTGTCGACGAGTTGACCATGAAGTTAAAATTATTCCTCACTGAATCTTTTCAGGAAGTAATCGACACAACGACTGGTGTACCAGACTGGCTTGTCAAAGAAAGAAAAGCAAGGATTTTTGTCCCTGCACGAACAGCGACGCAGTCCGGTTCGTTTAACACAAAGAATTGGCAAATAGAGTTTGATACAATGGAACGTTGGGAGAATCCATTGATGGGATGGGCCTCGAAGTAAGTCACTTGATAAAGTATCAGTTTCGAGGCAGATGGATGCAAATTAAGAAATACTTGTGCACGTAGTATGAATACTGCTCGTGTCAGTGGAAATGAATATGCTTGAGCTCATAGCTCGACAACGATAATGTAACAAAATCAAATGAGGTTTGATTTATCTGAGTACCAATTGGACCCAGGAAAGAGAAAAGGTCAAACTAAGCTAGGTTAATTATTTGGTAAATAACATTAACTTTTTTGATATTGCATTGGTGGCGTCAAATTTGAGTTTCAATTTTTGATTTTCTAGTAGATAATATCATAAAACGAAGTTCAAAGGCCACAACATACGGGGTAAAAGACTGTAGAGAAAGCTGATTCTAAGTTTTAGTAGCTGCACAGTTGGTAGTCATAATTATTTTCCAAACTTGACAAGTACACTCACTGTAACAAGAATAAATGACTGATAATATATGAAAATTCTATTTGTGAACTGCAGACAAAGGAATGAATATGGAAGTGATCTTCATAGTACAGCGAACTTCTGGGCCTTAAAAAAAAGAAAATCCCATACAAGCTTGAATGTTTTTCAGGCCATATTTTCACTACTGCTTAAGTAGTGTTCATTACTGTGAAGATCGCTTCCATATTCATTAAACAAGAATGTTAGAAATGTTCAAGGTCTTACACCAGTGGCAAAACATGACCAATACTTTACGTCTTTCATTGTCTAAGAACTCATCCATGAAAGTAGAGGGAAGGGAGGAGATGTTTATTAGAAGTGGAAAAGAAGGCACCAGTATAAAACTTAGTAAATAAGAGGATTACTTACAACTGAAATGGGGATGTCTTTTATTGCATCTCAATTAATGTATTTGTTTCTTTTCATTGTAGTGCTGATCCCTTGTCTAACATTTATCTCACATTCCCCTCAAAAGAGGCTGCTGTGAACTATGCTGAGAAACATGGTAACTACTGATGCTTACACCACTGTAGTCAGTGAAATGAAAGCTTTTTGTTTCGAGTCCAATCCTTGCTTGAAAATGAATATTATAGCCCACAATATAAGTAACATAGAAATGTAGAAGAGCTGAAAGAGTGTCCCATTTCTCTTTCCCCAACATTAAAGCCATTTGTTATTTTGTAATGCTTGTAATAATGTACACAAAATAATTGTCAAAAGTTCGCCTGTCTTGATTTTCAGTGATACATTTTTCATATAATTTCTCATTTGGTTTAAATGAGCACTTGTAGATTTTTCAAAGACTTTGAATCACACTTTCTCTACAGGCTCATGCAATTTTGTTGTCCGAAAAATTCCAAAGTGAAAAAAATTGTACTCAAAATTATGTTATTACCTATACTAACATTAACCATGCAGCAATGTTGGCATACTTATTGGTTGAGAGCACATCAATCCCTTTCTTTAAAGGCATCAAATTGCCTTCTCCACAGGCACATGTTTATAGTTTCCAAATTGCACTCAAAATCAGTTGACTACAAGTATTCATTACACCTGATTAAGATTCCTTCTAATTTTCCCTGTGTTATCAGGTTGGAATTATGAAATTGATGAAAAACATGAAGTCAAGATGAAGCCAAAGTCTTATGGAGCAAACTTTTCTTGGAACAAGAAAACCAGAGTGTCTACTAAATAGAAACATAAACGATTATATCTGGTTTGATAAGGTTGAGGGAAAGGTTGTTAAAACATGAAACAAATTTCCTTTTCTTTACAACATTAATCTGTACTGTTATGTACGTTTTGTTCCATGCAATGTAAATAAACTTTTTGGTGAGAAGATCAGTTTGTGTTCTTGGATTCATTGTTGTTAATGCTTAGGGTTAGTTTAAAAATCATAATCCTCTTACACTTTATGCCACATTTTAGGTTATTGTTTAATTCACCATCATAAATCACCCACAATTGCAAAAATCAAGTCGTTTAGGGAAAAAATTGCAGATATCTAGGAAAAAAATTAAGAAAATCTTTGGCCAAATAGTAATAAATGGTATATAGAAAAATAAAACATTTCCATTACCCACTTGGCCCTCAGTGTTCAACAAGTCTTAGAAAGTCGTTAGTCTCCAAATAAAGTGCCAACATTGTGGTGGTCAGGAGAGGGAGCATGGTTGGGATTTCTTTTGGCTGTCATCATTCCTTCTTTGTGGTTTACAAACAGCAAACAGCCTGTTACTTTAATCCAAGAATGCAATGTGTACAGAGACATTCTAACAATTTGGGTCTATCTCCACCAAGAAAATAAGTTCGTGAAAACCAGAAGCTGCAGTGTTCCTTGTACTTTGCCATGCAACAGTGAACTTTCAAAATTGCAGACTACAAGGTATCTGGTTTACTAGTTCACAGCACGATACTCAATAAAACACTTAAATTTTATTGCAAACTTAGATCTCTTGATAATCACTGACACCTACTAAAAAGGTCTCTAATTATCTAAGATCACCTCATAACGATTTAATGAATACCTCACCTCAAGCTACACTGAGAACATATCTCATGCACATGTAACAGAAGACTTCATAGCATCCCCATTCACAATTGTTCTGTGGTGGGTCACTAAAACTTGTAATAATTTTCCTCACTTCTAAATACACATATTTCATAATCAAATTCAATCACATGCACTGACTTTAATAACTAAAATTGCATGAATTTGCCAAAACAATTAACCATATGAAGGTGTACATGTTGCGTTCTGAACTCCACTTTACAAGTAAGATAATGACTTTAACTGTACCAAAGTTTACTTGCAGTCTGGCATATAAGTCTCTGTTCACAGGCTGCGAAAAGCAAAGCCTTATGGTTACTATAGCTGCATATTTATCAATTATGTACGAACAATTTCATAAACCAGGATGATTGTAAAATAAAGCAGCATTGTTTCATTAGAGTAAATAATAGTTGTCTTCATTGAAACATATTCCACAAACTACAGTAATTCAACTGCTTTCCATGATGGTCAGGTTGTAAGACACAAACCAATCAGATGTGATAATCCCCCCATGGTTGGCAACAAAATGTTGTTTTAAGTAGAACCATTATCAACCGGTTTGAAAGAAAACTTTATGATTTCTATTTATTGAATTGTTAATTTTCCTATTTTTTAAAATTTTTTTCCTCCTTTTCCCCCAAAAAGTGCTGCTGACTATTAAGAGCCTAATCTCCTTTGAGCTACAACTAATGATTCTAAGGATTATTGCAGGTAAATTTTTATACAACTACATAATGCACAAGATCCTTCTCTCAGCTTCTTCTTATGACAAAATCATATAACCTAGTTTGCAAAGTTTATTTTGATATGGCAAGAATTAATTTTGTCACATAAATTAAGTTCATACATCAATTCATTGTACCCAGTCAAACCTAACAATTGTTCAAAATGGTTGATCAAAGTTACATTTTCTCTACATAATTAAGAGGAAACATTCCAGTTTGGCCATTTAATGTTCCAGAAAGCCAGTTTTCATCTATTTGCTCATCCACTTGGATTACATCACCTTCATTAAAACCTAGTTCATTGTCATTTTCTGGAAAACAAAAACAAATATTCTTGTGTTAGAATGGAGAACTATATATGCAAAATAACAGAAGTTAAAGTTAAGAGATCAAATTCTTATCTCGTTAAATTAAAATAAAGCAAGTTTGGCTTTAATATTATAAAACTGCAATGTCTTCTATTCAGTTGAAGGTGTAACATTGTGCTTGGCAAAGACCACCACAGTGATAATCTCATAACACTAGTGTGTGGTTGCACTACTTATGTACACACTGTAGATTTTGTTTATAAAATAATTTGAACAAATATGTTACAAAGACTTTTCTTACCTGACTCAAAATCATACACTGCTTTAAATGGGCCACTGTAGTAAGAACCATTTGTTGCAGGGGTGGGTGCTGATGGTGGGGCTGATGGAGTGGCAGATGGTGTGGGTGAGAAACTGTAAGAGGACCCGGGCTCCTCATCATCACTATCATCATTACTGCGAATGCGGATGGACCTTCGCTCACTTCGTGGGCGACTACCAGCTTCAGAAACCCTAAAATAAAGAAGAGTTAAGTTGAAAAAGAAGTAAATAAAAGTCAAAAGGAAACCACTACTGAAATGAACCTTAAAGATGCAGTAACTTAAAACCAATCTCTCTCCAGAATTTCATAATGAGAAATAAAAGACATAATGGTTACAGACAGAACAGTTGCAAGTATGTGTATACATTGAAATGTTCATCAATCCACTAACTTGTCGTTCAGAGTAGCTACCAGGCTTTCCATGACATCTGAGCAGTGTTTGTGATAGTCAAATATTGCTTCTGCTAGGGCTGCCAGCTGACTAACTTGCTCCAGCTAAAGAACATATTACAAATTACAGTAAGTGATCAATACAAGTTCCAGTTTAATTTATTGTAAAGGGGCTGTACAATTTACCTCAAGGTTTCACAAATTTCAGATCAAACAGTTACAGTGCAGCTGGAGACAAGGGATCACTATTAAAAGTAAATTTGTATTTACTGGAAAACAATACATTTGCATGCTTACATCAGCAGTCTCAATGAGGTTCAGCATACTGTTATAACAAATCTCTTTAGATTCCTCAAATTTTTCTTCTGCAGCTCTGACTTCTTCTTCTGGAACTATTGAAAGAAAAAAGAAACAAGGAAATAAACAACTAGGAAATACAAAAAAAAGGAAAATAAAAAATTACTGAAAAGGCAAGCCAAAATGGCAGTAACCTCCCAACTAAAAGGTGGATAGTCATAATAATACAGCAAAGAAGCTCCTTCATGTATATTGTATTTCATTTTGTACTTCTGAGGAAAATCACTTTTATTCCATTGCATTGTGTTGCTCAAACACCAGTTATCAGAGGAATTGGAGAGAGTTTTTGGGAATTACAATGCCTTTTGTACAACAGAATGGAGAACAATAATAATATATAGATTTAGCCTAGCCTAAAAGCAGAGCTTGCATTTTTTTTTCCCACACGTCTCAAGGGCACAACACCTTGCCCCGGCCAGGACTAGAACCTGGGTTGTCCAACTCGGAGCCCAGTGCACTGACCACTGGACTGCTGGACAAAGCCATAGCGTTGGTGTGCCTACGGTACAGTTAACCATGCATGTTAAAAGTAGCACCTTGTACAGTCGTATGGTTGTACATCCACATTTTTTCGGCTTGATGGGTTATTACTATTTTGTATAATTATGGGGCTACACTCTGCAAGCTCTACTATTACAAGCCAAACAAACTTAACTACAATCAATGTGTACCTTTGGGCCCCTTCCTCTTTTTACAATCATAATCAAGTCGCCGTCCCTGCAGTTTCTTTCTGTGGTGCTGATAAAGATCAGAAGAAATTACTATTCAAAAAGAATAATTAGCCTGATGGCAGTTGCTTCTAAACAAGCATACACAAGCAACTTCGTATTCACATATAATGACTGACTGCTAGTTGGGCTGATCACTGTTCAACTAAGCCTTCTAAATGGCAAATAAAGTTTTAAGAAAAAAATTATGAGTGCTGACATGACCATATGTTGTTTAGCTTTATGAAGAATGTCATTTCACATGAATTACACATGGGGCTTACATAATCATGATCTATTGGAGGACACTGATGCATGGATGAAATCACCATTAACAATTTTTCCTGTATGATACATTTTTATAATATGAGACAAATGGATGCCACATTGCCATGGGTCTGTAAAGTAATAGATCACAGAAGGCATCAAAATGTGGTAGAAAATCAGTGAAACACTTGGCTTCGTCTTGTGTGCCACTTTTTTGTTCTCACTTCATTTTGATCTATTACTGAACAGATGCAAAGCAACATGAAAATCTTTTTGTCATTTATTTGTTAAGTTATGTTTCAAATTGTACCATAATTTCCTTGATATCCCTGTTTCTAAGCTGATCCAGCGGATCAAGGAAGTTCTGTTTGACAGTATTGTCCAGTGCTTCTTTTATTTCAGCTAGATTTGAGAAGGCCTCCCCTGCATCCTGAAGGGCTTGGCCTGTAGGTAAATTTTAGTCATAGCACACAATAAATGGCATTCATCACGTTTAAGTGTAAGCTAATGATTTCTGCAAGAATGAATGCTCTGTAATATCATGTGGATTCACTGAGTAAAAGTTTCATCAGGGAACTGAGAATCAGACACATGTACACTGTACGTACATCTATTTATTGTTTTTGTTTGCGGTTTTTTTTTGTCTTTTCTCTCTTTTTTCCTAATTGTTCACAGTAATTACAAGTATTTAATATTCTTCCAACTTGTAAACTATAATTTACTTACTTTAAAAGTGAGAATGCAAAGAGGTGTAATGTTTTCTCTTTAAGTACCAGGTAATCTTTAAATAACTGATTATGATCAATATAAATGCTCACAACAGTAATTGCACACTCAGCTGTTTTGAACCTAACCTCCAATTATTCAGTTTTTTTCTGTAACTTTGTAAATGTAAACTGATTTTACCAATTTTATTTACCTAGTATTCAGAACATAATTTTTGAGCTTTGTATTGTTACTTTTTTAACCAAAAAATATTTATATAAGTAAAACATATGTGTAACAAAACATCTTCATACATGTACAATTATTATAAAAATGTCTTGCAAGGGATGTCTGGATTTAGCTTATTTTGTCAAAAACAAACTTGGCAAAACATGGTGACATTTGCATCACATAACAATTCAGTATAAATTAAGTAAAAATGCTAATGCCCATAGACATGTCAATAAAGTTTGAATGAAAAAATAAAACCCTTCTATCAGCACACCTTGCAGTAACAGGGAAGGTGAGGTGTAAAAGTTTTAAAGGAAGGATAAATAACCATCTCTTTCAAAGATACAAGTAATTCACTCATTGAATGGTTACTATATAATATTTTATGATATAGGAATGAGTTTCAACTACACAATTAGCAATTCAGTTACATGCAAATGTTACTCATTTTACCAAAGAGTGAATCATCCCCAAGATCAGTGCCTCCTTTTTGCATGGTCTCTCCTAGAAGGCCCTCTGGTTGGGGGTACCTTGACACTTTGGCTTCACCTCGCACTTTGTGCACAGTTGTTTGCATTGTAAGCTTGGCCCGAGCAGCTTCAGAGTAAGATTACATAAAGTCAATATGCGGCAGAATGGAGAGCAACACATTAGTCTTATCAGAGGTTTTTCACCGCCAGATTTATGGCATAAGCATAAGGCACACAGGCCATGAGTTCAAACAGAGGGAAAAAATTTCAATTCAAACAAAGTTTTGAATTTAGTAAGCCGTACAGTGAAGTATGGCCTGCAAAACCAATCAATCATAGAACACAAACTAAAATATGAAATGTTATATTTTTAAGTCCACTGAGTACCTGGGTTAGGTTGAAGGTATTCTTTTGTTTTACCACTGACTTGATCCACCAGGTTTGCAGTAATATCTGTTTTCTACAAAAAAAGAGCAAAACATATATAGTAATTAAGCTCACTGAGGACCAACATTAACATAACAATAACATGAACACGAGATATTTTTCCCCGTCCCACTAAGTAAAAACTTCAAAATTTACAAATTTCATTTAACTTACTCTTCAACAATAAGAATTCATTTATAAAGTTTCTTCAATCAATAAGTTCAATTTAACCAAAATGGTCTTAAAATTGCATTAAATTATAGAGTGGTCCACTTAGTTAAACACATCTATTATATAATATAACATAGAGAACCATTGCAAAATAATTACATTCAGATTAAACAGTAGGCATGACAGATGGGGAACACAATTCCCCAGCAAAGCGATAAAGATAAAATTAAATTTATCAACTAAACCTTCAGTCAGATAAAACTTTGTAGCTTTTAACCCTTTCCCTCCAAAAATACAATGTCTAAGCTGAGCATGTTGGAACAGCATGAGATATGATAGTTAGAACTCTGGATAATTTTTTATAACACTGAACCTTTTTTTACCACAACAGCCAAGAATTCTGAACTTCCCACATAAAGATATTTTGCATATCACTTTATACATAAGACTTTCTGTCCCCCCAATTTTTCTTTCTTCGGTTTCGTTCAGTTCCGATCTAGTTCAATTTCATGTACAGGTATATGGTACATAATATTATATTTCCTGTGAGAAAACTAAGAAAATTTTACAATTGCCTTTTTCTGAATTTTTAGCAAAGTACAATTATTTCCTAAAAACCAATTTGCAGTATTCTTCAGTCCACATTTTTCCATTTCATTCTACGTACTATCCACGATTTTAGGATGCGATCTTTGCAAAACGTTCGTTGATATGATAGAGCGACTGCATGGATCTGCGAGTCACTAATTCGATTCCTCGTTGCTGTTGTTGTGTTAATTAATTCAACATCACTTTTAACATAAGAAGATTAAAACTCATTTATAGGTAATATCTGAGTTTGTGGATTGAACAAATGCGATGAAATATAGGTTTTACTATTAATGGTAATTAAATGCAGAGAGAGATTAAGCTTTACGAAATGAGAAAATTATAAACTTTTTCCATTGAATTTCCTCATGATAGAAATTTCTAAATGATTCGATTTAAACTGCATGAAGCGAATATTGCTATGAGGTTACAGAAAATTCATGGACATTAAAATCAATAATTATTTTTTAACTAGCATTCCGATAATAACAAGCGGTACATACTTTCAAGTTTCGATTCAAAGAGGAACATGTATAGAACAATAGATATTTTGCAAGTCATTACAAAACACTAGGAAACCGAAGTTTGACTCTCGCTGGGCAAAACATCCGTAAACTTAAAATTATTCCCACTATTCAGTGAAACATGAAAATGCAAATCCCTGATGTTCATCAGTATCACCGGTGCGACAAAATTTTCGTGGCGTCAGCGGTTGTAGCATCTTGTGTCAAGTTCCTTTTGACACTCTGGGAAAGGTTTCAAAACAAAACGGATTACAACTCGGCCTGAAGAAGAAATTAATAGGATGCCTCGAGCTTCGAGAGGTTACAAGACAAACTATTATTTCCTAATGATAGAAGTAGAATTATTTTAAAAAGGTGATGTCGTTTACAAATATTAAAGGTTACTTCAGCTTACGTGTAGAATCCGACCAGAAAGGGAAAATACACATTGGTAGAACCTGGGGTCAATTTGGTAACCCTTATGAGGAAACTTACTCTTTCTAGCTCCACAAAATCTTCTTCCAGTTTTGATCCCTTGGCACCACCAATCTTCTCACTCATGAACTGTTAATCAACAAACGGAAATCAAAGATGGAACGGTTCATGAAATATGAACACGAGCACGTACCAAGTTGTGCCGTGAAACACTGCCCTACTCGCCCATTACCCTACCTGATTCGCTTTGTTAATTTGTTTTCTGAACCCTGCCAATGACATGATGACTCTGTTCTGATCTTTGAACTACTCAATCGTCTCTTTGAAGCAGTTTTTTACGCGCAAAACCACACGCATACAACGAAAATAACTCTTGAATCAGGCTAAGTCACGTCGACTGCTCTCACTTCCCTTGACGGGGAGCCTAGGCTTTAGTCACATGACTCAAAATGGCAGATGATAAAGATTTGAAAGCCCGCGTAAATCAGTTGACAATTTTGATCGTGTCTTCTCCATGTATTCGCTTTTAAAATTAGGAAATTTTCTGCCGTTAGAATAATCATTTGCAGGTCAAGGTGGAGAAATGGGAGAGAAATGTCAGTGGTGTTCTCTTGCGTGCGCAATTTGCCGCATAGGGTGCTTTCGAGTATGTAAGCTAAAGTTATTTAACATATATATTTTGATATTGTAATGATTAATAAGACTTTTAATCATGAACTTATCGTGATTTTATGAGCAATTTTGGAACTTGTATTGTGAAAGATAACTCAATCAAAGTTTAAATCAAATCTTATTACAAATGAGAAAGGAAATTGAAAAAGGTTGGAATGAGATCGAGAGTAGCAAACTTTTTTAGCCTGTCCACAGCACTAAATTTACTCACTTTCGCCAAGTTCTTTCCTTTTGTATATATTCCTCTTACTTATCGCGTCCGTGGTCCGTTCTACTATAAGTTACGGAACCTCGTTTTTTCCGCTCGGATTTATGCCCCGCGCTCTTCGCGCTTGGCTCATAAGTCCGAGCGAAAAAAACAGTGTAAAACGAGGTGAGATGTTTATTATTTCTCCGGGTTCAAATAGAGGGGAAGAATTAAATTCAACAAACTTTTTTAATTTAGCTGGTTGCGAAGTAACATACAGCCCGCTAAATTGACCAATCATGTCACATCTACTAACTGAGAGATAAACACAGAGAATTTGTGTCATCCATAAGACGGAAATCGAAGATAATCACTTTTAATCAAATATATTATGTTACCTGATTTTCTCAAGGTTTGATTTCAAACATGGTTTTTGTGTTTTTGCTCATTTCCATTTTAAGAAGAAACAATTCACATGGCCAACATCGGTTTCTTTTATCACAGAGATATATAACAAGGAGTAATTGCATGTATGACCAGGAGACTGGTTGTATGGTCTTTCTTTTCATTTCTTTACTCTTCTGTCCAGAGGATGGGATGCCTATTACAGTTTCAGTGAAGGCTTATTTTCAGAGAGAGATTTTATTGGCATATAAACAACCCTTTACCTGAAGACTACCTCCTCCCACTTCTCTCCAACCCCCAACCCCCCCCCCTTTATTAAGAATGTATTTAACCAGCCCCTTGGGATGTAATTTGTTGCATGTACCAGGAAGTTGAGTCAGTCGTCTTTCAAGCATCACCTTAGAAAAGAGATACTATATCAATCCATCCTAAAAACTCTTTCCAATACCTGAAATATTCAGTTGTATTTATACTGTACAGTGTTATCAAACAGTCTGCTGCAAGGAACCTTCAACACCCAGGCCATCATACTCTGTGATTGCAATTGGACTCAGCCAAGCTGGCAAGTCAATGCTGTTTGCAAAGCTGAGTGGGGACGCCTCTGAAAAACTTGAGCCCACTGTTGGTAAGCTCTTTTTGCAAGTGTCTATATTTGAATATACTTTTCAGATTTATCACTTTGAGTTGACATTTGTTAAATGTCAGAAAAAGTTTATTTATAGTGATGATTGTGAGCACATTTTGATCGTTTTACTCCCAGAATCATGGAAAAGAATCTCCCAACTTGTTATGTAACATTGCTTCATGGGCTAGTAGGAAGAATTTGGTTTTATATCAAGACAATATCCCTTATTTCTGAGTGTAAGATATTCAGTAACTACCCATGTTAACTGTTTGATTTAATTCAGGAAATTATCTTTTACAAAATGATTGCCATACACTCAGTGGTACTCTAAATCTGAAATGTATTTCTGAAATGGCTATGATAGGTTTCTCTGTGAAAGCTGTCCAACTACCCAGTGCCATTCTGAATATTAAAGAACTCGGAGGTAAGTGTATGACTTCAAAGTTACTTTTAGTACCAACAGTGATAACCCTTAAAAGATCTCAACTTTAAAAGGTATCAAAAGAGACTGGGGTCATAGTTTTCAAGCATAGACTTACATATAAAGTGAGATCAGGGCAGTTGTTACATAAATATAGAATATTTCAAATGACCTAAGGATTTGACTCCAAAAGACCATGTAGCAGTGGGCCTCCTTTAAGTTATTGAATGTCAGGTTATTGTCATTTTACTAATGGTGCTGATGGTAGGATTTTTTCAAATGAATAAAATTATTAATTCATAAACTTATCTAACTTTGCATAATAGGTGGAGATAATGTCAGAAAATACTGGCCACACTATTTTGGAGGAGCTCAGGGGATAGTAAGAAAAACATTTACGTGAAGTTTAAAGTTAAGCCAATGAGGAATTTTTCTGTGTTTATACAGTCTCATCTGAATGCAAGGAAACTTTGAGAAAGTTTTGCAAACTTTCAAAAATTTTCAAATTCTCAAAAAAATGAGAATGTATAGTAATTTAAATGTCTTATTGCTTATCTAACTAATATTGTTTTAGAACAATTGTCACAATTGTTAATTTTGGTGAAAATGCACACAACAAAAATTGCACAGCTGCTGTTGACCAAATCTCTTTGTTTCTGTGTAGTAATTTTAACTATGTCTGTAATTTGTATTTGAAATATGATAATAATTAATTTTAAAAAATTTCTTACAAAATTTCTGGCATAAGTGCTGGGCAGGAAGTGAGCCTTTACTCTTTCCTGTTCCTGGGAGGATCAAAGTAAGAAAATGGTAGAAAACAAACCTGCTGATACCAATATAACTACACAATGTTTAAAAGAATGATATAACCCTTCATGTGGAAAGGCTTTTTATATCAAGTAATGAAAGATGTTTGTTTTGATAATAAATCCTGCCATATTTTAAATAAGGATCATTAAGTAAATACTAAGATACAAATCAATAACCAATAATTTGTAGGTGTTTGTGGTGGACAGCTGTTGCAATGATGATGACGTGGATTTAGCTGCAGCTGAGTTACAAGAAGTCCTGTCCCACTCCTCCCTGGAATCCCTTCCTCTGCTGGTCTTAGCTAACAAACAAGATGTTAATGGAGCCCGCAGTGCAGATGAGGTAAGTGGTGCACCTCTTAACATTACTGCAGGATTAGAGATGTTTTTTTTTTGTTTTAATGATAAACAGTGTTTATCACAGTAATCCTCTACATTTTTTACAAGTAGAGTCTTTTCCAGGTTATTTTGGATAATTTCATCATTAGGAAAAATAGATGTCTTCTGATGCAAATATTTGTTGACTGGTAAAAGGCCAGTTGTCCATCAACCTATGAATAGAAGGGGTAAGTTTGCTTAGGGTTAGGGTTAGGGTTAGGGTTAAGAAACTGTGGTGCTCCTTTGTCAGAGCTCTAAGGAAGGGCTAATGCTCGAAATGTCAGCTATGAAACTCTTTATGGTAGCCAATTTACATTATCAGCTCAGCTGATAATGCTAAATCACCCCATCTAACTTTGACCCTCTGTCAAAGACAATAACTGTTGCATAAAGACTGACAAACCAATCAATATTTGGGGCCTTTTTTTTCTCAACTTAATTTGTGATATGTGAATATGGCGTCCAAAGCGTATGCGGATGGTTGATTTTTTATCTGCGTCTTCAACTTTTTTAATCCACAGCTGTCGAGGATGATGGGGTTGGATGCGATTGCTCGCAAGAGAAATTGGCACATACAAGCGTGCTCTAAAGACGACACGGAAAGTGCCAAACAAGGACTTAGTAAACTAGTGTCATTTATCAATCCTGACACGGAAACATCGGAACAAAATAGATTATGAGCTCAAAAAACTACTAACATGTGTGTGATTTCCACTTTAATTTAATCGATTTCTGGGTTTCAGTGTCCTGGAGTTATTTGTAAAGGTACTTGCGCCATAAGTATTAATATTATTCTTAGTCCTAGAAGTATAATTATCATTAATAGTGGTAGTATTATAAGTAGTAGTATTGTTATTAGTGGTGGCAGTATTATCCTCATCATTATTATATTTATTGCCGCATTTAAACCAAGGAACAATATGTAACTCTCATCGATATATCGAAACCTCCCGTTAGCAACTTGATGTTGTTTCAGATGTTAAAATTGGTGCAAAAATTTTCAAACAGGGATTGTTTTCAGTCTAAAGTTGATCTAATCTCTTCTTGGTCGCGATATTACGCGAGGATTCTAAGATGTTTCTTTTGATATGTCGGTACCCATCCATACTCGCAAATTGTGTGTAAAGTTCATCCGTTCAGATCGATTTCCTGCTACTACAACAGTTTTTTGCTTCTGACTTATAAATCCGACTTTTTATTAATTTATTCTACTTCTTCGTTCGCGGTTTTGTTTGGCAATGGCCCTCTCGTAATATCTTTAAACGGTTTGAGACACCTCCAGTTATCCTCAGAAGTTGTTGAAGCATACTCGTTAATTTGCGGAAGTCGTTTGAACATCTTCCGTAAGTGTGGTTGTTGTCCGATCATAGTCCCGACAGGGTTAAGGGAAATCTCAGATTCATAAGAAATAAGCTGGCTGTTGTGAATATGTTGGAAGCCAGAAACTTGTGAAATTTGTTTGGAATAAATAGAATACTAATCGAGTTCATATATTCCTGTACAAATGTATAAAAGAATAAGGAAATGAGGAGAAAACTGAAGCTCCAATCTTTTGAGGCACTAGAGGACTTCTTTTGGTGTTTTAGCTTAACGTTGTGTCATATTGCAAGGTCAACTTCCGTATTTTACTTCCTCCCAAATCCGACTACGTTGCCATTACGACAATGTTTCTGTTACGCCCTGACATTAATATTGTTAGTTTATATGTTAAATATCCGTAAACGCCCTAAAAAGCGCGTTCAGAGCTTCATGTTCTTAACAAAGCCAGCCCTACTTCCTCCCCCCAGCCCCCAAAATAAGAACTCAATTAGGCCGAGTAGGATGTTAAAATTCATTTCATTACCTGAAAGTGATTGGCAGCTGGTCTCCCACTGCTCTAGTACTTCTCAGTAATCTTTCACACTTTGCGCTCATACTTATTATTACAGAAGCATGAACCCTCATCAATAAAATTATTTACGAAATGATGATCAGATTTTTTCTCATTCCTCCTATGTAATGCTTTGACCAGAATTTACCAACACTAACACTGGCTATATGTACAGTCAAACCTCGTTGAATCAACCATTCAAAACTTCAAGCCTGCCCGATTACTTTTAATCGGCTTGGGTCGAATTTTATCCTGCTGTTGACGCGAGTCATTCAACATTTTGAGGCCCCGTTTTTTTCATTTTCTATCCCTGCTACTTGTAGTACTAAGCTCTACATATGAAAATATTGCATTATTTATGTGTCGGTGGGTACAAGGAGAAACTAATAGGAAATAACAAGCAACATCAACAACTCACCCGTCCTTCAGTTAAGATGGCATACAAACAAGTGTTTTTGAAATTTCTGACTACATTTGCCTTCACTTTATCTTCCTTTCTACAAAGCACTTACCGGTAGTTTCACTTTGGATCAATTTCCGTCCTATTGCTACCAATTTGTTTACTTATTCATATATTTTCATTTTCTTGTCTTTTTCTGCGGTTACCTGTTTATTTATTTGAGTTTTTGAGTGACTTCTAAAACGTTCCGTTAACTCTTCAGCAATCCCGGAAGACAAGGGACTTCTTGGAAGAAGCGAGGCTACTCTTCCACGCGGCTTAACTGGAAATCAAAAGGAAAAACGTGCTGCGAAGGTATTTGAACCAACATGTACCCGGATATTTATTTTGGCTATAAATTGAGTGACAAGTTCAACTCTTGTTCAGATGACCTCCGTTTCGATGCAAGTTCAATTTCCTCACTGTTATCAGAACGGCTGTTTCAACCCAACCTGCTGAAAACTAGTTTTCTATTTACATACATTATAAGTGTCATCAATCTGCTTGAGATCGCTTTATGTAAATTTTAAGTGTTGTCTGCGACTGGTTTAGGAAAGGATAAAGTTGGTTTTCCAGCGTCTTCTCGAAGACCTCTCTGGACAGAATCGGTGTTAAAATGTATTGGCGGCGTTGCAAAATTTTCGCCACATTAGTCCTTCATATAACATCGTGTTTCAGTGTTCCGCTCAGCGATTTCTATCCTTATGGAGTCAGCGAGGGTGATAATGCACTTCCGCCAAATGACGACGGCAGCTCAGGAGAAATACCAATCTCAATTCTCTACCCGTATTTTGACAAGAATCACGATTCCTTATATGTAAGTAGGCAGTATTTATTTGCACTTTTTAATATGAATTATGTTTAGACTCGGTGATATCTTTTATAAGTTTATTTTTTAAAATATTGAAGTGCCTGTATTTTAAAACCACTTTGATTGTACATGATGTCAGCGCTAAACTTTGCAAAATTGAAATTCACAGATTGAAAAAGTTTCTGCTTTTCTTACTTCACCTAAGATTCTAATAACGCCCTTTAAATAAAAATTTTCAAGAAAAGTGTACATTGATAGCGTCTCTGATTTCTTGTGTATTAAAATCCCTATGAACTACCAGCGTGACAGTTAAATTTTTTCTCGGAACCACATTTGTCTCGCTTGATTAAATATAACTAAATGCAGCTCGGATCAATAACGTATTCAAACAAAGTATGATTTTCCTTTAAAATTCTATCTTTACACTGTGATGAATGATATTAGTTGTTCGTTTATTCCGTCATATCTTCACTGCCCAACAATATTTTCAGTTCTATCGCATTGTTTAAGTACTCCAATAAGCCACAAGTGACCTTTCTAAGCCCCCCATGTGTTTCATGCCTGGTGTGTGTCACGAGATATATTAGGTTCTTCCTGTACAGAAATCATCGCTACCTCAGCAGAAGACGAATAGAACGCATGCAAACAACGAAAAAAAAAACTTGAATTCAGTATACAAGACATTCCACTTTCATTTCAACCAGATCGTGCACTAAAAGTATTCGTGATAGTCTGGCGGGCACGACGTTAAGTAGTTGTTTCACTAAGTACTTGAGTACTGTCAAAATTTGTTCAAGGGTAATTTTTCAGCGCCGCTTTACTGCCCAACGAATTCACAAACTAAAATACTTTTCGAACCGGAAAATTTTTTAATTTAAGAAGTGTTGTCGGAGGCTACAAAGGCATTAAAACGGTTCGAACTTGAGCTGCAAAACCATGAATCTGATCTGTATGACCTCACCGTTTTCAGTTTACGCCCATGTTATAGACGAGTCATAACTATAATTAGTATAAATCGTCCTTTCACAAATGCTGTATTGCGACTGGCTACGCAAGTCGCTATCTATTTAAGACATTTAAAACAATCAGATTATCAGCTCAAGATTTTTGTCGCGTGATAGTTGATAGTTGGTTATTAGTTGATGCGGGAAAAGCCAGGATCAACTATCACGATTACAAATCGAAAGTGAATAATCTTACAGTTTAAGTAGTTCGAACTCTGACAACAAGAGAGTCTCGTGTTTATTTTGATTTTAAAAAATAGGGAGTATTATAATTTTTATTTTATTTTTACCTTCAACCAAAGTGCTTATCGCCTAGCTGAGTCCACGTTGCAAGGGTGAAAGCTTTTCCTTTATGTAATCGGTCAAGGGAATTAAACCAGAAGCATATAACTTACAATGGGGTCAAAAATCCATAGGCAGTTTTTGAAAACATGTCCTATGCCCAAATATATGAAAAAGACCGACTACTTTTAGCCAATTCACTGAGGCGTGTACACAGAACATCCACTCCCCCGGCCCTCTAACATTGTTGGTGAACCTACGTATTGGTAAAGTTTACTAAGCGCACCAAATTCAACTTTGTTTGCGGAAGAAATAATTCGATTGAAAGTGTCCCAAGACTCGTAAACTCCACTGTAGGTCATCTGATTATGATATAACACATGTATTGTAATATTAAATCGTTCACCAGCACAAGTTGTAAAGAATCATGTTTTATATGATCGCTTGACTTATTAAAGGCTTCCAGAAGATTATCGATTTCAGAATAATCTTCATTTCTTATTTAACTTTTCTCTGTGTGTGATTTCAGGTGAACACAAATGGAGTTATCTCATTTCTGGTTGCAGTGGATCAATACACCCCAGCTCCATTCCCCCTGGGGGACAACCGACGTCTTATTTCGCCATTTTGGGGTGACGTGGATACTAGAAATGGGGGAACTGTATTATACAGGGAGTCTATTGACCCTGTATTGCTGGACCGAGCTACAAAGGATGTTCGACGGGCATTCTTAAATCACCAGAGATTCTCAGCCTCGTGGATCTTCATAGCGACCTGGGACAGAGTGGCATTCTTTGGAGCAGATGGAGACTTTAAAAACAAGGTAACAGGGAAAGATAAATTTTTCGCCTTGTCACAAGCGTGGGACATGAAGAATCGAGCTTCTGACCATTGATGCGCCACCACTGACCTCTTTCATATTTTATTTACACATCACGCTCTCCGAATAGCTGATCCCAGCAATAAGCAGGACGCGTGTCACGTAAGAACCTTATACATGTCTAGCTCTCCACAGAGTCTCTATGACTCACTGGTAGAACATTAGAGTGTGGAATCTGGAGGTCTGAGATTCGATTTCTTATGGGGACTTAGAATTTTTTCCTTTTCCCCACTCTCTTGAAAAGACGTGAAACATCTTTCCCCACCTCACTACTGAACGCAAAATTTACCGTCTTTCCGATTCTAATTTCACAAAGAAGGTAACATTAGTTAAAACTCCAACAGGGCTATAAAGACAAATAACCTTAATTCACAATGGTTTAAGCAGAGGATCTTGTGTAAAAGGGTAAGAATTCTCAAAGAAATTGCAATTTTGTTCCTTGTCAGGTCAACAACTTTCAAGCAGTGCTGGTTACAAATGGACGTCATTCATTTGCCATATTCAATTACAATCAAATCGTGTGGACAACTGGTACAGCTAGCGGAGGGACTGAGGACGGATTGGGCGGAACGCCTGCTCAGGTGAGTGTCTGAATGTAAAGTAAGAGACAATATATTGAGTAAAAACAGTGAGCCCAGTGGATTTATTACCACAATCTATATAGAAAAAAAAATTATAAACATGCAGGTTGCAATGAAACGCACATTCAAATAACCCATAGCCTTCCAATATTTTTTCACCTGTCCTTCTCCTACAGTTGTGTTGCCTGCGAGTGCACAAGACTGCGCCTACAGGAGCGGCGAAGCCTGCGGGTTTCGAGCCCACCCGTGAGGCGAGCGTGCAAGAGGTTTGCAAAGAGTCTGCGAGGGTTCTGGCCCGAAAATGAGACCCCTCTCAGACCTCTTTCCTGCCCGTTTTACTCGCCAACTCGAATCTCAAAGGCCCCATGCTTGTGCCGCATCTTTAGTGGGAGTCCACTTGTCAAAATTTTTTTAAAGAACATATGGCCAATGGAATACCCAAATATCTTTGGACCTACTTAATGTAATGAACTATAACCATGACACATTTACTGTTGTAACTCTAAGAAAGGTTAAAACGTCACCATAGAGAAGGTACTAATCCATGCGCTGAGCTCGCTTGGAAAAGATTACTCATAGATTCGCAGAGTCGAACCCTTTCCTTTATCTGCAGCTGTGACCGAAATATTACACAATGATTAAGATGCTACCATAAATGTATGGAATTGACTGTGGATTTGACTTTGAACTGCAGGGCGGGTTTAATGCTGGAGATGGGGTGAGGTTCTTCATTATTCCTGGCTCCCGAACAAATGACATCCTTAATCTTACTTCCACCTCAAACGTTGCTCGAGACGGTCAGTGGATGTTCCAAACCGATGAAGCAAGTGTGGAAGCTGGGGGATGTAACACAAAAGGTACAAATTGTAAACACAAGTATAGTTTAAAGAAACATCACGGAGTCATAGGCATAGATCTGTAGATGTTGTAGGAGTGGACATTCAGCGAACACCTAAAAAGGAAAAAAAGAACTTGAATGAAAAAATTATAAATAGAGAGTCAATGAAACAGACCAAAAAACTTTGCGGGAAGTAACTTAAAACTGTACGGAAATAATCATATTATCCTCCATAGTTTTTGTTACCTAACTTCACTTTTTAAAAGGCGCGCATCCCTCAGCATGCAACATTTACCGCGACGCACAAAAGTGTTGCAGATTGCACTGTCCTTGCTCCACAAAATGTGTCGTTTTAGAAAAAATAATCCAAATATGTGAAGAACCGCAAACATTTTCTACGTTCAGTGGGCGCACTATCATCAGTTTTTCCTCACCGATTTTTTTGGACTCGCGCGACTGACTTCGCCGATAAGGAGGGGCCACTCGTCGTCTAAACAGTTCCTTGAAGAAGTTTCGGTCATCACGAACCGCAATTGAAACTCCGGTACCATTTTTTGGTTATATGCTACCCTAACATTGCATTCATCTGCTTCTTCCTATTTAACAGGATCTCTCACCATATCACCCCGATCTGGGATTATGTTAGGAGGTACGAACGTGAAAATGAGTGGACCTTGCTTCACTGCAAATGATAACATTGTGGTTCAACTCGACAATGACGTCAACATTAATGCAACTTTTAGCAACGAGCTAACGTCATCAGTTACCATACCAGTGTTGAACAAGACAGGACGGTTGTCATTCAAGTTATCTACTGATGGCGGAAATTCATTCGATTACAATGGAGTGTACACATCAGGTACGTTATCAACTAAATTCTTTTTATTGTCCATTGAGCTCACTTTTGACATCAATCAAAATTGTAAATGTAAGGAAAAATTAAAAATAAGGAACAGGAATTTTATCTTTTAAGACGATTATTTTAACGTTTATGTCTTTGTTCGACAACCAAGCTTAAAATTTGAAATATGCATATTTTTAATCTACACTCAAGTCGCTCTGACCGTAGGATCCATAAGTTCTAATCAATGAGCCATGTGTGGCCCAAATAATTCCGGATGTGGTGGAGTATCTCATCGCGAAATGGAACCTTGGTGAGGTTCGAATCTTCACAAGGCCCTCGGATGTTTAGAAGATATTCTAAGGGCAACATGCACCATTGGCTTTGTTCAAGTTTCCGGGTCATTTCTTCCTTCAGTAGAAGGAACCTTTAAAAAAATTATCTCTTTTATTTTAGTTCCCATAAATCGATACATTCCCGAGGTCCAGCGAGAGGACGGTGATAAATGGCAGGAGGATTCCACGGTTGACATTAGTTGGGATTCGGGAAGCATCGGAGGACTAGACGAGGAAGTGTCGATTGATTTGGCGCGCTATAAAATGGGAGATGATGATGTCCCCGTACTGGACAGCTTCCGCCAAGTAGTAAACAATCAACTTAATTCTGGACATAGTCAGTTTAATGTCTCAAAAGGAGAGGGAGACGGGTAAGGGTGATTCTTTAAGCAGTAATGTGCGGGAAAGAAAAAAAAACATTAGTTTGGCATGCTTTTTCATCATATGAACAACATTCTGCGCGAAATTGCATTGCGGCTCAATGGCATCAAACGCATGTTTGTGCACTGTTTGTGTTGATAAATGTAACTATCACATAAACTGCGATGTTATACAGGGATTTCCGGCCCTGAAAAAAGCCGTAGCAACACACGTGAAAGAATATCTTATTTTATTTCCCACGTGTGTTGATATAGCCAATCACTCGGTCAGGTTGCTGAATGAACGGCAAGTTGATTGTCGGAGATTTCTCGAAATATGGCGCCTAAAACACTAAAAAATCCGTATGGCTGACAGACAGTGAGATTCAAACTTACCTAGAAGGAGAAAACCAGTGTACTAAAAGAAAAACTGAAAGTTACGTATTCAGTGGCTTTGGTGTTAGCATTTCCATTGTTGTTTTTGTAATCATGATTCAACGCATTTTTTGCATCCTAAGAGTTAGCGCCCACGCATTCTACGATTGTTATTCGGGGATTGTCGATTTATTTGTTTTCATTGATTAATTTTATTGCTCTTCTTGTCAGTAAAGGGCTACTGTGTTTATATGATAAACAAAATAATACATGGTTGCTTGTAGATATGGAATTTCTCTTCTCACTCTCACTCTCACTCGTTCGCTGTGCTCACTCGTTAGCTATCGAGTTAAACGCTCGAAGAGAAATTTCATATCTACGTGCGCCCATGTATTATTCTCTATGTAGCGCACCTCTTCGTCTTGTGAGTCACTGATCATGAGTAGGGAACTCAGGGAGGAGATGAAAACAGTTCCTAAATATCTTTCGGTGTTGTTTTGTTGAAAAATTAATTTTCAAGGCAAAGCCTATTCGAATGGAGCGCGCGCTATGTCCGTTAAGAACTGAACACAATTCAGTTGTTACGTCAGTTGCAATTCACTGTTTGTTTTTGTCAGCGAGTTTTAAGCTGCATCTTTTGTGTCACAAAAAGATGTGTTCTGTTTCGGTAGTCACAACGAAACTGGTTTCAACAGCAATTGGCGATAGAGTGGATTATTTGAGTAAAGTTCGTGGTAAAGAAGAAAGTGTTTATGATAAAGTTGTAAGAGAATTCCGCGAACTCGAGAAGAATGCTGACAAGTACTTTGACAACTTGGACGCTGTCGAAGAAATGTGTCACCAAGCGAAAAAAGACGCGCAAAGATTTCGGCTGAAAGCTGAGGCCGACAAAGAACTATTGAAGAGAGATGCTGCCGTGAGGGCCAAATTGTATTCCTCCGTCACGGAAATGAAAGAAAAACTGAACCGAATGGATATCAAAGAAGAGCCGACATGTCCAATTGAGGAAAAGATGCCTGAAGCAGCTGAGAATGCACACCGGCTAACTGTCACCGGTCGAGTGTGTCGCTATGTCAGGATTGGATGTGCTTTGGTGTTTGACGCAGTAGCTGCGTATACTCTCTTTAAGTTTACTCAGCCATACTTTTTTTAAATCACTGCGCCGGGCCCCAAAAAGAAGATGGGCCCATCGCTCGGTAAGAGAACGAAAAGCCTACAAGCAGTCCCCCTTTTTGCGAACTCTGTCGCACGAGTTAAAAAAAGGGAGGAGGATCTATGTTTTTTTTACTCCCTATCAAAAATTCAGGCCCTTGATGTCAAAAGATATTTAAGGCAATGATTGGTTTGGGTGTTTTTCCTCAAAGCTAATCCTCTTGTTTTACTATTATTTTGTAGGAACATTGATGATCGTTTTATCAATCTTGTTCGAGTGTCAAGAAAAAACAGCTACAGCAACGTATCTAAGTCTCAGTGGGTGTGGAGTGAAGTGTTTTCTTGGAAGAATGAGCCGTGGGCAGAGAGTAGATGTAAAAAATGGCATCAGAAGGAACCTAATCCAGACACATTCAGAGGTATGGAGACCTAAATTGCATATGTCTTGGGGAAGGAACAGACTAACGTGTTGTTACTGGAAAATAAGCTCTATCGATGCTTCTTAAAGAGAATGAAGTCTACGTCTTAAAGTCCGGATTCAAACGGTAGAGCCTCACAAATTCGAATTTGGTTATCGCTGAAGTTAACTCGAGTAAGGGGCCATTTTCTTGGAAGATGGTTTTTCAGTCATTAACCTTCAGCCACCCCGAAATCCCCAGCACGTCAAAATGTTGTAAGCGTCCTCGTAGCAATTCATTATCAGCACATTAGGCAAGATTCTTCACTCGCGCATTCCCTTTCTTTGAGCAGAAGTGCCTGTAAATGGGTGTTATATAGCCGTCAGGAGAACCTAGAAGCTACCATCCGAAAGGATTAGCAATGCTGCTAAAATTTTCATGCTTGAAAGACCAACGTAAACTCCTATAGAGGATTGTGGGGCTAAACATAGGTTAGTATTCCAACAGAGTGATGGCAAGACCCACCCATTTTTCATTTAAGAAAACGTTTCTGTATGCTCAACGTTAGCGGATAGCTTTTGAGAAGACGACAGTAATGACAAGGCGAAGAGGATTTTGACTAATATTATTGTATTCAACCACTAAGGAGATCCCAGCATGCAGCCATGCCCTTCGAGTTTGACTCAGGCTATGGTAGATCGCGGGCGCTTCATGTCTGATGAGGAATGCAATCCCCAAAATCGCGATGGATGTGATCGATACCACGAGGGAGCTTTCCAGTGTTTTTTAATGGTCAATCCCAGGTCAGTTATTCTTAATTTTAGTTTAATAAAAGCTTACTGGCAAACAACCCTGAGGAAATGTAGATCTATTTGCTGTTTTTAAGAAGGCCCGCTGTGCAACGAAAAAAAGGTATCCATAAGCACAAAATATAACTTTGCCTCGATTTGATTCACTGGACCCAGTTTTTCTTGTTTTCGTCCGAATATGTATCGAGCATGGAGCACTGATTTACTTTTTCTTCCATAGTGCCACAGGCTCCGGTCAGCAGTGCTGTTTCAACAGGCTTGGAAACTTAATGATGGGCCAACCAAACGCAGGGTCCCTTGACCGCGTTCATCCTAATGCTGGTCTCCCTGTGATATCCCATTTCTTCCATGATAAGGTGCCGTACGAAGACTGCTGCCGCAACTCTAAGAATTGTGAAAAGTACTTTGAGAAGCGGCCTTCAGACGACAGCTCAGAATATCAAGCACCAAGACCCGGTAATTCTTAATCATTTAAGTGTTATGTGGCATCTGGGTGACGCGATAACCCAGGGGTTGGAGTGGATAAAATGTGGTCGCTCAAAATTCACAATTGAAAACGAAAAATGTACGAAAGGGCTGAACACGCGTTGAAAAAAGGCGCAGGCCGGTTACTCTCCTGTGTGACAATGCCACATAATTAAAGTGTTACAGCATTTCCAAGTGGAGTCAAATTCGCTCTATAAACATACGAATGATTCGCGTATTTGGGTAAACGCGACGCAGTAGTACGATTTGTTGATAGCGTGTCTGTTTGCAGACAGATCTGTACGACAAAAAAATCCCCTTACCCATCAACAAAACTATGAAAAAAATTGACGAGACAAATACTCAACGGTTAGAGTTATTCATAAATAAGTACATTACGGTTCAATTTTTTAATACAAATAAACCCAGCAGTCTCGATCGATAGCACACCGCAGAAATGACGCACACCGTCCAATTACACAGGCTTGGCGCGTGAACTGTCCTTTTACATTGTTCAGTTACTGTGCAATTGCAAGCGCAGCATAAAAGTTGTCCTAAACTAAACAAAGCGCGCTGCTAATTGCCAACTACATTTGGGCATTATGTTTTACTTTTAATTAAAAGTAGGGAAAAAATGTATGTATAGTTCTTTGATAGTGATTTCCCTTAACAGTTCACATCTTCTTTATTTCAATAACTACGTTTTTTCGTTGCCCATAGCTACCGGTTTTGGGGACCCACACATGGTGACCTTGGATGAGAAGCCATTCACGTTCAACGGATATGGGGAATACTTCATTTTAAAAGTGAAAGGGGTGGACTTCACTCTGCAGGGGCGTATGGAGCCTCTATTAGCAGACGATGGATCGCCCTCAAAAGCCACAGTATACACGGCATTTGCAGCCAAAGAAAATGGATCAGACGTTGTACAGGTTAGGAAAATATGGGGAAACAGAATTATTGATTATCTTATATATGTGGCTATGGGGCACACAGGAATGTACGTTACATGATGTATTTATATTAGACCGTCATTGCCATGCTGGACTCAAGGTGGCCTATTGGTTGGCATGTTGGGCGTGAGCCCGATAGATCTACACTGGTCCAGGTTCGTCTCCCGGCTGGGTCATCTACTTTGCCCCTAATGTGCCCTTCTCCACCCATGCAGGAGTGTTAATGGGTCACAGGAGACTGGATCATCCATGATGGGCCAGCATGTCCTCATTTATTTGTTAATATAAATAAACTAAATGTTGTACTTAGTTAAACTTTTTTTCTCTTCTTCTGCTCAATGTAGATCCAGTTGAATGGTCGTGGCTTAGTGGATGTTTTGGTGAATGGGGAAAGAGTTGATTTTGATGAGCTCTCCCTCCTGGAATTCACCGGAGTCTCTGTGTTGTATTACACCAACACTACTAAATATTCCGTTATTTTTAACTCCGGCATCTCCGTGACAGTTGAAGGGCAGAAAGAGTTGCTTGGTCTCGTGACTTTGGTACCAACAATTTTCAAAGGTAAAAATCAAGAGAAGGTGGAAGAATTCAAATTAATTTCAGTTATTTCTCTCCCCTTTCCAAGTATACTGGTACACAGTTTATCTTTAACGTTTATGAGTCTTTTTAAAGAAGAGAGATATCTTAGCGAAACTCATTTTGAACGAGTGTTACCCGGCTGGGGGAAGAAGAGGTCCCAAGTGGGTAGTTGACTCTTCTCTTTTTATCAAAGAAGAGATGTCATATTACACTTGCCAACGAAGTTTGAGGTCTTTACTCTAAGTTCTGGACAGAGTTTTTTATGGTTAATTGATGGCCAAAGCGTGATGTGCGTTGGTCTTTAGTCGACCGGAAACAGTGACAATTCGTAAATTGCAGGAGGAAAATTACGACTCACTGCAGTATTTGTAAAGTACATCAAATTGATTTGGGGAAACGATTATTGGTTACTCAGAGCGGCTTCCTATAATATAACGAGAGACGTACTTCGAAAGCAAAACGAGCCCGGGCATTTGTTAGTTCGCCTTCATTAAGTTTAAACAAACAATTTGGAGAAAGAAAGGATTCAAGAGGGTGATTTTGAAAAAGTAACTGAAGGTTGGCCCCCTAAATCGACCAATCGCAATGCGTTTGGTAACTGTGAGATTGCATTTAAACGAAACAGCATCACATACCCAACTCCTTAAATGGACAAGGTAAAAAATCGAAGCAAGTATCCGATATTGAGAGTGGAAAGTTAAACTGTTTATTGCAGGTAATACTTCCGGTCTCCTTGGATACTGGGATGACAGTAAAGAGACAGAATTCCTCAAGCCCGATGGAACATTCCTGAATACAAATTCGAGTTTGGAAATCATACACAGAGAGTTCGGACAATTATGTACGTAACTGTCAGATATGATTGCTTTCTGTTCCTTTTTATGTTACTCCAAGTTATGGAATTACCTTCCGGAGTTTCGCAAGTCATAAAACGCAAGTTAAAATCAAACTATCAAAAACCTATGTAGCCGGCCATTAGTATAATTTTCAGGTTAGAAATACAATTTTTGAGGACACTTTTTTTCATATTGCAGATGCTGCTAAGTTGTACCGTGTCCTTTTAGGTTGTCAACCCCTCCATAGTAATTTCTATGATTTTTGATTTCATTTACTTCCGCCCTAATTCACCAAACGATTAAGCTATGAAAAAATTCTGTCAAGTTGTTTTGGTCTTATTTAGCACAAAAGACCTCAATAAACTTTAATGATATGAAACTACTTTTAAGACTTTTAAAGAAAGACATCTAAAATTTGCCAATATGTAGCAGGTTTTTTCTCATACTCTCAAATGCTGACAAAGAAAGCCAAAAAAATAAGACAAGAGTCACATGGGAAACTCCCAGGATACCCGCGTTTAATGGCGCTATCCTTTAAAAGTGCACTTGACTGTTACACCTTTTCTTTCGTCTGCAGGGGTCACCAAACCAGATGAGTCTCTCTTTGTCTATCAACAAGGGCAGGACCACTCCACGTTTCACCATCCGAATTTCCAGCCAATATTTCCTGACAGTCAAAAATTGGACTTTACTGATAAGGTGCTGGAGAAGGAGGCCCAGAATGTTTGTGGGGATAGCTCCGAGTGTTTGTTCGATATTTTTACAACTGGCAAAGTGCGAATCGGACGAGCAACAAAAGAGACTGTGACTCAGTTTGTCGCCATTGTAAACGACACTGTGAAGCCAGGTTGAGAATAATAATTTTTATAGTTTATTGCGATAGCTAAACATCAATTCACAGTATTTGATCCGTCAATTGGATTATTTACGAGCTCCTACAATGCTCAATCGTAAAATGAGTCCAGGTTTTAGACCTTTCAAGTGAAAATGAGTTTTATTTACCTTAGAATAGAATGATCTTCGTTCAAAAGGCTTTGCACTCCGTGTCTGCAGATCAGAACAGAGCTTTGGGCGTCGCGTTAACTGCACAATGAGGCAAGCTTGTGCTGGGCCTACTGGGTGAAAATGAGTTTTATTTACAAAAGATAAAAAAAGTCATTTTCGTCCAGAAGGCTTTGCATTCCGTGTGTACAGTTCAAAACAGAGCTTGATGACGCATCGGTGGAAGAATCTTTGATACATAAGATAGCGATTAAATTCATACAGAAGGAACAATTCATTCTCCAACGACTCTTAGCATTCAAACGACTCGATACCCAACGAAAACGCGTTTATGGACACTTTTCGTTTCCTGTATTGTTCCAGGTCTCTTCCCTGTTTGCTCATGGCTGAAAGCTGGTATGTCAATCACAAGGGTTGCTAAATTGTGTGATGTTGTCTCGATATTTCAGCTTGCGTACCACTGGACTCGCAGCTAACCGATGGGGTTGTACACAGAAATGACACTGAAGGCGGAATTGATTACACGTTTGCATGCAATGAAGGTTTCGTTATGAACGGCTCTAATCATGTGACGTGTAAAGATGGAGTTTACAATGGTTCGGCTCCAAACTGCTTGCCGAAAGGTGAAGTAGATCAATATTTCATTTTTTCATTCACTGCATGCCTTAAAAATTGTTATGTTGACTATAATTGTGTTTTGTTCCCGCCATGATCAATCGATGGCATCGATGATTGATACCGTTTGATAACTAGCGATATAAGTGGATACAACTTGGGTCAGCATGGAAATAAAATCGATCGATTGATACTTATAAATCAAACTTAGAACGTTTAGCCTAATAATTCGGCTGAGATTTGACGTGTGGAAGGCTGCAGTTGATAGGAGTGACTGACGTTTCGACAACTTGAGCGGAAGTCTTCAACAAACTCAAGGTTGTCGAAAGGTTAGTCACTACAACCGACAACAGTCTTACGCGGGAATCTTTCTTTACTGAACGATCAAACCAGTTTTTTTAACACCGAAACTTGCTAAATTTTGCAATGATACTCAAACCAGTCTTAGAAACGAAAGAAGGGCATAGAAACCATTTTAGTGCAGAGACACTTTGGTAGTATTTGGCCCTTTCCAAGAACTCTTTCGTCAAATTATCCACGATAGCCTCTTTATCGAACCAACAATTGGTTCATTCGTCTGTATATGTTCATCGAGGTTTGAAACTCGCGGAAAGTTAGAAAAGCATGCAAGACATTTTAGAGTCTCTCGAGGAGCAGTGGTACTTCAAATTTTTGATCTAGAGAGACTTTTTCTACTACCCTCCAATGCATGCTCAAACGTCATCTGTGTCTAAAATGGACACGCGCAAAATTGAATTTGATAACATAAATGTAATAAAACGAGATGATCGGTGACTGCGCATGACGTTTTTCTTGCCGTCTCGCACAACTCTCTGAGCAATAATAAAGGATCAAGAGCTTCTTTAACAGGAAATAAAACTAATGGAGAACGACAGGCATGGAAACTCCAATGGGAATTACTATACAATCCAGATCTGGTTTATCTGTATTTCGAGTATTTAGCCTACAATGGTATTCCGGATTCCTCAACGCTAGATAGATTAGCATTGGAGCTCAAAACAGACAGGGATAAGGTAAGAGCAATGTACCAGTAAACTTTCAATGTAGTTTGCCTTTTGTCCGGAGTTGATTCTCTTCTGATTTTCAACTGACTTATCGCCTTAGAAGCTTTTAAATAGTAATTCAAATTATATTTCGAAATCAATAATAAAACAGACCAATGACCTAACAACTGACGTTTTAAAATGGTAAAAGGAAAAAGAAAAAAAGTCACTATAATTGTTAATGAGTTGAAACGAGCGGTATGCTTATTAATGCAAACCTGGAGCCGTTGGCTTTTACACGCAAACTCTGTAAATACCCTGTTTGCACCAGGGATCACAAAAAAATAGAAGGATCCCCAAAGTGTTTTGCATTTCATCAAACACGTAATGGTTCCCTAGTTTGGTAAAATTTATTTTTTCTGCTAAGTTTCATTCATTCATTCCTTTTCATTTTATTTTGTACTTATTTTTATTTCATAGATCCTCAGCTGGTTCAAGTTTCTGGATAAATGGTATTACGACCAGAACCAGGGAATGTGGAGCAATTAGTAATGAAGTAAAGTTGCCGCGAAGCGAATCCAGGAAAAATCAAGATGAAATTTATATTTTTTCTATTGCTCAAAATTAGAGAACTTAATATATGATTATTCGATGAGTGCGTAAAACAAATAAAACTTGCACATTTTTTCAATGTTTCCATGGTTATAATTGCATAAGATGGCAGCAAATGAATTTCACTAGCGGGTAGATATCATTTCACGGCATTGAAAAGGTGTCCTAGTCTATTCGCACTTCTCTCGTAAGACCGATCCCTCAGGCATCCTTACAAGTGCATCGATATCCCATGATATTATCATCAATTTACATACAGTACCACTGTCACTGAGCTGCTGTGTTGTGGCGTAGATTCGACTCCAAGTGTTGGCCATATTATAAACAAGTAGTCGGCTTTGAAATCAAATGAGTTCACTGGGGTAAAGCATGAAGTATACCATAGGTGAGAGCATCAAGGGTTGATTAACACTTTGAATTTTTGAATGATTTTCAGACTACAAAGTAAGAGTGGGCCTTTAGATATTTGTCAAACACGAAAACTTTTTATGAACTGGCCAGATGCAGGTATTTTCAACCATACAAGGTTCTCTTAATTACGAATTTTGAAAAGTGTAGTATTTCTTTTTTGCTTAATGCCAGTAACAATCCAATTTAGCCAACATCAAAAATTTGCGGTGTAGTAAGTAATTGTTTCAACATGTAATTTAAGTCACTTATTACAAGTCCTTCAGCCAATTAAGTAAGACGGAAAAAAGAATATGCCATCTGCGACTCAAAATGTTCCCGCTCACATATGAAAAATGTGTTTCTCTCTTCTACTGTACACTACAAACGAAAGTGGTGACTAAATGTTACAGCCTCATTGTTAAGATACTGAGGAATGCCTCTTCGATGCAATGTGCTAGTCTCTTCGTGGTAAACAGTTTGTCATGATCAGAATGTTTATAAGATTACTCTAATCAAAACGACTAAAGCTGCAAACTACATGATCGACTTTTTCGACGGTTTTGTTTACCAATAATCGATCGCTAAAGATTGGTCAGGTTGGGTTCTTTTTTTCAGTCTTTATGTCTGAAAACGCTTTATTGATAGGTTAGCCTCTTCTCCCTTAATTTTTCCAAAGAAACTCAATTGTTTTAATTTACTTTCTTAACGTTTGTTTGCAATTTCTTTTAGGCTCTTTGAAATTGGACATTAAATTTAGTTGACAAGAAAAAAAAATCTGTTTAACGTGGCTAATTTGACTGATCATCTTTAGATCTCAAATTTGGGAGCAGTCTTACTAATACTGGGGGAGGGTGGGTGGAAGGTTTTTGTGGGAATCGAGGGATCAGATGGTTTCCAGGGGAAACGGAGGGAGTTTCCGTTATCAGTCGTTGCCGAAAAAGAGTATAAAGGGGGGGGGGGGGTTCTATAGATCATTGACTATAAATTAACTCTGCCAATGAGCCCTATAGGGGGATCAAACAAATTATATCGGGACTCAGCCATATTCCACTGAATCCCGCCCCCCCCCCTCCCAGGAGATAATAATGATCGGTCACTTAAGGCCAACTGTAAATAAGGACGGAAAGAGGCACAGGTAGATGGTGAGTGTGTCACTAATGTTCCCGTGGTAGATAATTACCTTTGAAAGGCAGAAAAAAAATTAATTAAATGATCGAGTGATAACATGGTACATATTGATTTCCTTTTTAAAAGAATGTCCAGTTCGTCTTTGGCATCTTAAGAATGGTCGTTTTCACGGGAATGGCAGTGTTTATCTTTCAACGTATCATTTCCTGTGTAACGGTGGATATGTCTTGGTTGGTGAAAGTACCGTGACATGCACGGCGGATGGCTCATGGAATGGTACAAAACCCGTCTGTTTGCGAGGTATCAAGTTTAGCCTTAATACCTTAGAGAGGTTTCTTAGAAAAGGAGAATCAGGAATTAATGATTAAGGAGGACCGGGGATGGATGTTAAAGGATCGATCATAATGAAATTACCAATTTTTTTGAAGAAAAGAAGAAGTTAAAGAGCCCTCTTTGAAAGTGATATGCATGAAACTTTCCAGTGTAAATGCATGTATCTCAGTTTTCTCCTAAATCACAGAACTAAAAACCACCACGTGGTTATTAAAATTTACGAAGTCAAATTATCGTTGGCAACATCTTAGAAATTTTTTGTTGATGTTCTTTATTTGAAATTTTCTATGAAGATAATTCCCTTTTCAGGTTCACTATGATCTCACCACATTCACTTAATTCCAGGGGACTAGAGTCCAAGTCACTTCCTGGCGTAATGATTTAACAGATTCTTGACACCCGATCCTCCTTCCCGCGATTCCAGTTCCTTGACTGTCGTTTCCCTATCCTTGATTCTGATTAAACAGAGTATAAGTTCGGTTTCAGTTCGAAAATGACCATGAGATCTTTATAAACGTCGCAGATAAACTCCATCCTTGACTCAAATGGTCTTTTTATTTAGTCTTGCTGATAAGTTGGTTTAAAATGACACCTGATCAGATCATATTGTCTTGATAGTGATGCTGCCGGAAATAAAATCAATAATGATTAAAAAAAAAAAAAAAAAACAAAACATGAAGAAAATGAAACCAGAATTTCCATTCTTCATGTTCCGCTTAAAATTGAGATCTTTTTCAGTTACTGGGACAAAAAAAGGAAATGTTACTTCTTCAGGGAAAAAATGGCTCACCAAAATTTATAATTTTGAATGATAATTGACCTATGAAACCTAAAGAAATGATTTAATACAGCTCCCAGTTGCAACAAGTGGAAATTAGTATTAGTTATGATTATACGATCTCATGATCTTCCTAGCCTTGTTCTAAATGACCTAAGAGTTGCCTTAAATACTTGCAGAATGCCCAAGGCTCCCTTCTTCAATTTCAAACGGCGACATCCATGGTTCGGGTCACTTGCAAGGATCACACCACAGGTTTAGCTGTCGCCCTGGTTACTCTCTCGTGGGCCATTCCATTTTGTACTGTACCGAAGAGGGAAAGTGGAATGCCAGTGTTCCCATGTGTCTGAGAGGTATACATATCTATCTCAAATTAAATTTGACGAATGATGTGTTGTTACAACACCTAGTGCAGGAATCGTCGACCAAGTTTTGTGATACATTTTCCGAACTACAAAACATGTGTTTTATTGAGTTACGAGGTCTGATGTTATGACAACAGTTAACACTAACGCTGTTTTTGATTGAAGAGATGAGGTAGAAATATTTTAGAAACTACTCCCTTAGTTAAACTTGCGCTCGTATCCTTTATGGACGCAATTTGCCAGAGCTACGTCAAGTTATATTGAGTCATTTTTTTAGGGAAAGAAGTAAACCTTCAGTTATAAAGATGATTCAAAATCATGTTTAATAAGATAGAAAAAAGACAAATGAGTCAGTCAATCACAAATCAAGAAGGAGCAAGAATAGAGAAGGGTGAAGTGGACTGCAAATATCAGCTTTAAGAATTTAGATAACCCATGGACTAATGAACTCCTTCGAAGGAATGACTTTCCACATTATTTCCTCTTTCTCCAGAATGTCCTCATCTTCCATCATTCATACCAAATGGATTCGTTGGTGGGAGTGGATCAGTGGAGGGATCGCAGTACAGGTTCAGTTGCAAGGGAGGATACTCTCTTGTGGGAGCAAACATCCTTCAATGTACCGATCAGGGAAACTGGAATGGCTCCGTTCCTACGTGTCTCAAAGGTACGGGTGCACGGGAGTTCGATTACTTTAAACTCCACCAATGTAGCACTTTCTGTTAACTACATCATAATCTGAGTACCGAGTGGAGACCTGCCAGAGTTTGTGTATTACTTCATTTTCACTCGTTTTTGTGCCCCACTTCCGATGCCTGAAACCATTTTCCTGGTGCTTGGGAAATTCAAGAGATATCCATCCCTGTTTCTTTTTAAGGAACCTCGTGTGATCTGTAGCTCGCAATTCGCTTGATATACCACTTGTCACAGGGTTAGTTTTCAAGGAAACGAATTTCTCATCTCACGTTTCTTGTCCAAGGTTATTACGTTACGCGCTAATATGAAGCAAAGTAATCCCTAATTTTTCTTCATTTCTTTTTTATCTCCCACTGAATTATGTGAGCTTATTTTTCCGGATTTTTTACTTTAAGTAATCTTATTTTCAGAATGTCCACAACTGCCGTCGTCAATACCTAATGGATTTGTCAACGGCACAGGTTTCTTGGAAGGCTCCGTGTATGGATTTAGTTGTTTGCAGGGCTACTCCCTTATTGGAGAGAAAACGTTACTTTGCTCTACGGGCGGAAACTGGAATTCCAGCCTTCCCAGCTGTCTCAAAGGTAGCTGTAATTAAGTGATGAAAAATAACCAAAAAATGATTACATTCAAGTGTCTACAAAAACTTTTTAAGACATTCAGCGTAACAAAAACCTTTAAATATCGATTAACAGTTCTGTAATAGTGTTGCTTTTTTTTTTATCTGATTCTCGTTAAAGTGAACTGATATGCCTGACTAAGAAATATTATGACAGTATCTGATCCTATTTTCCAAGCAAGACAGGCTCGAATATGGGGGGAGGGGTTGGATAAAGGAGTTGCTACGGTCTAGGAATAAATCACTTATATAAGTGTGACGTAACGAAAAATTCGTTGTGCATAGACTATATTTAGTTTTGGTCACATAGTTTGCAGCAATATATGAGTTACAGAGTGATTTTATTTAAAGTTTATCCTGAAGCATCAAACACTGTGGCAGGTTTATTTTAATTGTTGTTGGTTCGATCGTCACAGATTGTCCAGACCTTCCGTCGTCCATACCGAATGGAAAAGGAAACGGAACTGGTTTCGTAGAGGGCTCCAAGCATCATTTTACTTGTGATGAGGGATATTCACTGGTTGGACAGAGAGCTTTACATTGCAATAACACAGGTGCCTGGAATGGCTCTGTGCCTGTGTGTCTTATAGGTAGTGTATCTATAATGTTTACCTCTAAAGTAACGTAAAATTACCTTGATGAACAAGAGTTCTGATATAGTGAATACTGAGGTTTACTAATTACTATCATCCTAATTTTTCATAATGTAAATACTATTTTCTATTAGATTGTTATTGCTGTCAGGTAAGTAACACGAGCTTATAATCAGCAGTACAAACATATGCAGTTTTCAAATTGACTTATAGAGACTTATCGTATACATTTTTGGAAATCTTCACACAGATTGTCCTAGGCTGCCATCTGAAATAAAAAACGGCAAAATAAATGGAACGGGTTTTGTAGAGGGATCATTGTACAAATTTAGCTGCAACGATGGTTACTCTATCGTGGGTCAAGATCTTTTGTATTGCACTCAAATGGGAAGATGGAACGCAGGTGTCCCCGTTTGTCTCAGAAGTAAGTGCCTTTAGAATTGTTAGCGTGATCTTGTATGCAAAGGAAAAGCCTGCACTCAAGCTAAGTCACCCATACAGCTGCAGCTTATCCCGTTTTCTGTAAAATGAAGCGACAAGAAATATTGCTACTCTCATCCTGAAAGTTTGAGTTTTCTTGAAAGTTTGCCGGTGCCGATTTTTACTTCTGGGTAAGAGAGACACTGCAATGAGAGCAAAGTGTTTTGCCTAAGAGCATATAGCTCAATGGCCCGGCCACATCTCGAGCCCAGACCTCTCGACCTGGACTTCAGCGCGCCAACCGCTATGTCACCGGATCTCTCAAAATGTCTTGATTTTTTATTATGAATCATAAATGTGATTTAAAGCTATTATTAAATTGCTTTTGAATGTCATTACATGTGTCTTCCAGAATGTCCTATCCTACCGTCTTCTATACCACATGGTTTCATCCAAAGCGGAGGGCTCCACGAGGGTCTTGGTTTTTTCAAGGGTAAAGGCTATTTAGAGGGATCCCAGTATCAGTTTAGCTGTGAAAAAGGGTACTCACTTGTTGGTGCGGAAACTTTAGCTTGCACGGATTCTGGGATATGGAATGACTCGCTTCCCTCCTGTCTTAGAGGTACGTGCATATTCAACCAAAGTGTTCAGCCCTGATATGACAGTGTTCCTCTTCTCTCAACTGAGGTCTGTCTTCCTCTTCTGGACCTAGCATCAAGTCTTGGTTGTTATTGTTAAGTAGTATCGTCCTGTTAGTTGAACTACACGGGAGTATTCTTTACGTAGGAAACCTTTTTTTGTTCATCCTCTAGAGTGCCCGGTGCTTCCTTCATCGTTGGCAAATGGCTTCATCCTTGGAAGTGGCTCATTGGAAGGTGCTCAGTACAACTTTAGTTGCAAGAAAGGGTATTCTCTAATTGGTGCGGACACAGTAGTTTGCACGGATGCCGGAGGGTGGAATGGCTCACTCCCAACCTGTCTCATAGGTATATGAGAAATTGATATTCAATTACAAATATTACTTCCCTAATATGGCATAATTACGTTGCTAAAGTTTGTCATTGTTGTCTTTTTTGTCTAGAGTGCCCAAAGCTTTCTTCGAATCTTACACACGGGGCAGTTCATGGATCAGGTCACGTGGAAGGGTCTATCTACAATTTCAGTTGCATGGATGGTTACTCTATTGTCGGACATGATACTGTATTTTGTACTAAAATGGGTGTATGGAACGCCAGTGTCCCTAACTGTCTCAGAGGTACAAACAAAAATCGCTTAACACAATAAAAATATATTGCCTATTAATTGTTATGGACGCAACAAGCAGTTTCTTCAATATTTATTATATATTTTTCTATTATAACTCTTGATAATTTTGGATTTTGTCAAGGATCTCAGATTGATCCTAGTCCGAATGTGCAGTTTCACATCTCAGCTGAAAGAGCATGGAACGGTATCGCAGTTTTTTCCCACTGAAGCCTTTACTGTTTGCAGGTTTTTTGTCTTTTTGCATCAGTAGGGATTTTAAAGATCGAGGTTAATTTTTAACAAAGGACATATCTATATCTATTATCCAGAATGTCCAGTTCTTCCTTCATGGATATCGCATGGTTTTGTTAACGGTAGCGGCTCATTGGAAGGTAATCAGTATGAGTTCAGTTGTCAGGAGGGGTACTCTCTTATTGGTGCCGCCACATCAGTTTGCACGGATTCTGGTGTGTGGAATAGCTCGCTTCCAACCTGTCTCATAGGTATGTCAAGTGTGTATGACCAAAGGTCAATCCTTCCCCTTGATAGAGAGCGTTTGCAAGATATTAACTACTTACGTTAACTTTTCGGCTCCATGTACAGTTTCTACACGACTGATATGCGTAAATTCATTTTGCAGCCTGCGTAAACGTATTTTATCATAAACTCTATGTTTCTTTGTAACTTTGTAACTTTCTTGTCTCCTAACGAAATACTTTGTTTCCTTATTGTTCGATCAAAGAAAGGTTGCTCACTTCGCAGTAATCTAGAAATGAAAAGTCAACGTTATTCTTTTATTTAATCATATTTTGATCTGTTTTGTTTTCTCCCCACATATTACCGTGAATATAATCTTCATATATCTGTTCACACAGAATGTCCAAAGCTTCCCCTTTCCATAGTACATGGGCATGTTAATGGTACGGGCTCAGTACAAGGATCCGAGTACAGTTTTAGCTGCAATCAAGGCTATTCACTATTTGGTGAACGGACATTGAAATGTACGGCAGAAGGAAAATGGAACGCCAGCCTTCCCAGTTGTCTTAAAGGTATATCTAGCCATTTTATCAGCACCAATCCTCTTCGTGTTGAATTATTTAAATCGTGTTTTTCTGTTCATCACAACGGTTTTAAGACCACCAGACTTGGCATGAAATTAAGGATACGTTTTCTTTATCTTGCACTGGAATTCTTGGCAGAGAAATAATATTTATTTTTAGATTTAGCCATCTATTGCTGTGTTTTCCAATTCTTTTTTCTCTCTGTGTTTTTCCCCTTGATAGAATGCCCCTCTCTGGCTGCTGGCATGGAAAATGGTTATAAACATGGCCGTGGGTCGGTGGAAGGCTCCTTGGTCTGGTTTAGCTGTGCTAATGGTTATTCACTTGAAGGAAACAAATACCTCTATTGTGATGAAAATGGTCAATGGAATGGTACAACACCTTCTTGTTTCAAAGGTAAAGTAAATATGTTTTAAATTCAAATTTGATGAAGACATGCTCACAAAATAAACCATGACTAATAAGAACGACGCTTAAAGCAGCTAATATCGCTGTTTTGTTACTGTTAAAATGACTAACCTACACATGAGTTTATTCGCTTACCTAAGAACATCAATGTGTCAGAAAGCTGTACGCTAACACAGCCACACATTCTTTTTCAAAGATTGTCCTCAAATGAACCGCACTCTAGAAAACGGGCACATTGATGGTAATGGATCCACGTCAGGTGCAGTGTATAGCTTTCTTTGCGATGAAGGATACAGCATAGATGGAGAAACCTCGCTGCGCTGTGATGAAAAGGGACAATGGAATGGTAGCATTCCTGTATGTTTAAAGGGTACGTTAAACTCTCAAGTTACTGCTTGATTACAGTTTGCATCGGCCGACCTGTTATACATCAGTGCTTTGCTATAGTCGCCACCTAATCAAGTTGCGTATCACAAAAACTTAGCAATTAGTAGTAGCAGCAGTAGTAGCAGAGAAAGTAGAGGCATTAGCAAGAATCTTGATTAACAGTTCCTTTGGTATCGGTAGTGGTGGATATTTTTCTGGTTGTGAAAGCGGTGTTCCCATAATGCTCTTGATAGTAGGAGGGTAGGTAGCGATATGAAAGTTCTCTGTGTTCGTGGCATAGGTGGTGGTAATGATTATTGCTTGACTGCGGTGGCAGCAGTGATCTTGGCAACGATGGCGCTTGTGTAGTGTTGATAGTTTAGATGCTAATTGAGATCATTTTAATGTGAGTGGTAAGGGTTGCGTCATCTTGTTGCGAGTGCGTGAAATAATAGCAGTGGTGGCAGTGTTCCAAGCGTAAATAAAAATACCTCTGAAAGTCTTTCATATGTACTCCCCCCTCACTGAACAACTTTCAATTTACCCCAGCTCGTACAGATAAAGAGGACAAGGATACAAACGGCTGGTACCTTTACGTCCTAACTGGTGCTGCTATCCTAATTCTGATAATCGCAATTGGCCTGTTGGTTATTTGTTGTCGACGGAGGTCAGGTCAAAGAGATACAGCAACCGCGAAGGGTGACGAAGAGGCAGAACTGGAAGTCATGATGAAACCTTGAGTATCTGAGGATAGTAAAGACGAATGTACCACTGCTCTACAAAACGATTGCTCTAAAGATCCTGTGGGTGTGGTATAGATGAAAGATCTCCGTTGGCCCCAACTATGTTTTCTGGATTTCAGAGTGTCACGTCTTTGATGTAACTCTTATAAGAGCCCTCTTTAAACGCTTGAATATTCCCGCCGTGACTTTGCGAGACATCAAGAGATCCTTCCTTAGTACTTCACTCGATATCTGAAATGTCTGTTGAGTTACTTTTTCAAGTGGCGACCTTAACTTAAAGAGGAATATAAAATTGATGAAAATCCACGCAGAGCGATAAGCTCCATCAACTTACCGTCTTGAAGCAATCCAATATGAAAAGTAGATCTCCACACCCAGAAACTTTGTTAACGACTTGAGAAAAGATAACGAGGAAGCTAGCAAATCTGTCGTTTATCGAGTCGGTGTCTCCGAGATAAATTCACGAGAAGCTAAACGTTGTTAATATTTATTTCAAGGTGTAATTTATAATACTATCCAGTTAGTGTGTAAAGCACATTGCTTAGGAAAAAATCGTAAGTGCTAGTTGAAATACACAGAAATTTCCTCATTTATTGTTTTCATTAAAATTTTCAACCTTTAATCCAAACGACGCTAAAGAAAGCTTTTGATCTCAGCATACATTTCGAAAGACCACAGACAACAACATTTGACAGGTATTCAGGTCACATGGCCTACATTGGCAGACAAATAAGTTGTCCAAAAGTTTCTCTCATCATGGAGATATATGGGAGCATGCATGTATGACTGGGAGACTGGTTGTACAGTCTTTCTTTTCTTCTCTCTTCTGTTCAGAGGACGGGATGCACATATTTATGGTGAAGGTTCATTTTGTAGAGAGATTTTATTGGCATAAAAAATAACCCTTTTACTGAAAACTACCTCCTCCTTCTCCCCACCCCTCACCCCCTTATAAAGATTGTATTTAACCAGCCCCCTTGGATGTAATTTGTCGCATGTATCAGGAGGTTGGGTCAGTTGGCCTTCATGTATCACGTTAGGAAAGAGAGACTGTATTTTTACTGTACAGTTTTATCAAACAGTCTGCAACAAGGAACCTTCTCACCCAGGCCATCATACTCTGTGATTGCAATTGGAATCAGACAGGCTGGCAAGTCAATGCGGTTTGCAAAGCTGAGTGGGACAATTCTGAAAAAACTTGAGCCCACTGTTGGTAAGCTCTTTTTGCGAGTGTCTATGTTTGAATATACTTTTCAGATTTATCACTTTGAGTTGACATTTGTTAAATGTCGGAAAAAGTTTATTTATAGTGATGTTGGTGAACACATGATAACCATTTTACTCTCAGAATCAGAGAAAAGATTCTCTCAATTTGTTTAGTGACATTGCTTTATGGGCTAGTAGGAAGAATTTGGTTGTATATCAAGGCAGTATCCCTTACTTCTGAGTAGAAGATATTTACAAACCACCCTTGTTAACTTTTTGATTTAATTCAGGAAATTACCTTGTACAAAAATGATTGGCATACGCTCAGCGGTACTCTAAATCAGTAATGTATTTCTGAAATGGCTACGATAGGTTTCTCTTTGAAAGCTGTTCAGCTACCCAGTGCTATTCTAAATGTTAAATAACTTGGAGGTAAGTATATGACAGCAAAGTTACTTGTAATAACAACGATTATAACTCTTAATAGATCACAACTTTCAAAGAAATCCAAAGAGGCTGGAGTTATAGGGAGCGAGTTTTCAAGTGTACAATTATAAAGAAACTGAAATCAGGGCAGTTCTTGCACAAATTTAGAATACTTTGACCAAAGGAGTTGACTTACCAAAAAACCAATTAGCAGCGTGCATCTTTTTAGTTATTGAATTTCAGATGATCGTCATTTTAGTTATGGTACTGATGGTAGGATTTTTCTGAATGAATGAAATTATTTGTTCATGAATTTATCTCACTTTACATAATACGTGGAGACAAAAAATCAGAAAAACTGCCACACTACTTTGGAGGAGCTCAGTGGAAATTAAGAAAAAAACCTAAGCTTATTTTAGAGCTAAGCCAATAAGGAATTCAGTTTCTGTGCTTACATAGTCTCATCTGAACACAAGGGGGGCTGGGAAAATTTGTGAAAGTTTTGCAAACTTTCACGAATTTCCCCAACCCTGCAAGTCTTTAAATAAGGCCTTGTAAACATGAAAAACATCCTCTTTTGCTTATATAAAATATTTCTCAGAAGTGGTGTTACAATGGTGTTTACATACTTTGAGAGCGTGCGACCCTGATGAAAATCTTTGAAGCATCCTAATGAGGTTGTTGTCAAATATAGGGGTTTGTAAATGTGTTGCTCAGTTTTGATGAATTAGTATCAGGAAAATCTGTTGCACAATTCTGTCTCTATTGATACTCATGATCAATAAATCAGACTCCTGATTTATTTTTGTTATATATTTTAACCACACCTACGACTACAGACTAATTAAACGCTACTTATTAGAAGGCCTTGTACCAATCTATATCTTTTAATATTACATTTATGTAATCACATAAATCCCCCAAGCTGATTTCGCTGGATAAATTTGACTAAAACTCGTCAAAATTTTCAATTCCGCCAAGCTGATTTTGCTTTGACGAATTTGACTAAAATGTTCGAAAATCGTCAAATCCATGAACATTCACTTGGTTTGACAGAATCTAATTAAATCTGCCATTTTCATTTGTGCATACGTTTCTGGACATAACAGCTGGGTAGGAAGTGTGCCTTGCTCCTTCCCGTTCCTAAGAGGAACAAAGTAAGCCACACATGAGAAAATGGTGGAAAACAAACCTGTTCATACAGATATAACTAAATAATGTTTGAAGGAACAAAGGAATCCTTTATTTGAAAAGTCTGTTTATAACAAACAATGTAAGATATTTATTTTGGATAGGAGGATCCTGGAATTTTTAAAATAAGGATTATTGAGTGAATATTAAAATCCGATTCATCAACCAATAATTTGCAGGTGTTTGTAGTGGACAGCTGTTGCAATGATGGTAATGTGGATTTAGCGGCAGCTGAATTACAAGAAGTCCTGTCCCACTCCTCCCTGGAATCCCTTCCTCTGCCGGTCTTAGCCAACAAACAAGATGTTAATGGAGCCCGCAGTGCAGACGAGCTTAGCGGTGCAGGATTAGAGATGGTTTTATTTCGGTTCGTTTTTATGGTAAACGATGTATATCGCAGTAATCCACTACATTTTTGACAAGTGGAGTCTTTTGCAGGTTATTTTGAATAATTGTATTGTTAAAAAAACAGATGTCTTCTGACTCAACTATTTGGTGATTGGTACATGGCTGATTGTCCACCTAACTATGACCCTCTGTCAAAGGCAATAACTGTTGCAAGAGAGACTGACAAGTCAATAAAAATTTCAAAGAAATGTAACATAGGGGGCTTTTTTTTTCTCAACTGAACTTGGGAAACTTTCTGACCTACGCTGTAAGTGCCAATCAAGCCCACAGGTGATCTTATCTTCATTGTTTCATAATGTCTATCTCATTAATTAAGAAATATTCGAGAAAATGGGCGCGATTACCTTTGAATTTAACAACCCGATGTCCTATTACTAGTTGTTCGTGTCAAATAACAAAGTGCAAGAAACTTTAAAGCTCTACACAAAATTACAGCCAACTAGTAAAAGCTGGGGACTATTCCAGGAGTCTTTACGTTTATACAGGAAGAATTTGACAGAGTATTATATAATAAGCTGAATTAAGCACGTATCTCGATTAGTTCTTACTTGTGATCTATGGGAGGACAGACGCTCAAATGATATGACCATTAACTATTTTTTGCTTTGTTATTATACAAAAAAAGATTTCATGATGCCGTGGGTCTGCACAGCAATAGATGTCAGGAGACGTCAAAATGTGGAAAGAACATCACCATCAGCTGCGCCTCTTGTGCCACTTTTTTGTTCTTACCACAATTTGGCGTTATCTGTGATCTATTGCTGAACAGACCCACGGCATTTGTTAATTTATTTGTGAAACGGCGTCCAAATCTTATGCACATGTTTGATTTTTTATCTGCGTATTCGATTTTCTTTTTTTTAACCCACAGCTGTCGAGGATGATGGGGTTGGATGCGATTGCTCGCAAGAGAAATTGGCACATACAAGTGTGCTCTAAAAGACGACACGGAAAGTGCCAAACAAGGACTTAGTAAATTAGTGTCATTTATCAATCCTGACACGGAAACATCAGAACAAAATAGATTATGAGCTCAGGAAAGTGTTCCGACTAACGAATGACATATTACAAACCAGAAAACTGCTAGCATGTGTGTAATTTCATATTTGATTTAACCGATTTCTGAGTTTCGGTGTCCTGGAGTTATTTGTAAAAATACTTGCGCCACTAGTATTATTATTATTACTATTCTTAGAAGTATAATTATCATTAATAGTGGTAGTATTATAAGTAGTAGTATTGTTATTAGTGGTGGCAGTATTATCCTCATCATTTTTATATTTATTACCGCATTTTAAACCAAGGAACAATATGTACAATATTGATAGGATATAGGAACAATACTCTCATCTCAATAGGAACAATACTCTCATCAATATATCGAAACCTCCCATTAGCAGCTTGATGTTGTTTCAGATGTTAAAATTAGCGCAAAAAAAATTTTATTTTGGGAAAGAAGGATTTCCTGAAGTCTAAAGTTGATCTTATCTCTTCCTGATCGCGATATTACGTGAGGATTAGGAAGATGTTTCCTTTGATATGTAGGTAGTTATCCATACTTGCGAATTGTGTGTAAACTTCACCCGTTCAGATCGATTTCCCACAACTACTTTTCACCTCTGACTTATGAATCCGACTTTTTATTACATCATTCTACTTCTTCGTTCGCGCATGAGCGATTAGAAATAATCAGGTTTTGTTTGGCAGTGGCCCTCTCGTATTATCCTTAAACTGTTTTAGACATCTCCAGTTATCCTCGGAAGTTGTAGCAGCATACTCGTTAATTTGCGGAAGTCGTTCAAACATCTTTCGTAGTTTGTGGTTGTTGTCCGATCATAGTCCCGACAGGGTTAAGGGAAATCTCAGATTCACAAGAAATAAGCTGGCTGTTGTGAATATGTTGGAAGCTAGAAACTTGTGAAATTTGTTGGGAATGAGCAGAAAACTAATTAAATTTATATATTCCTGTACAAATGTATAAAAGAGGAGGGAAATAAGGAGAAAGCGGAAGTTAAAATATTTTGAGGCACTAGAAGACTTGTTTGGTGTTTTAGCCTAACGAAGTGTCATATTGCAAGGTCAAATTCCGCACTTTACTTCCTTCCAAATCCGACCACGTCGCCATTACGACAAAGTTTTTTTTACGTCCCGACATTGCCGACAGTAATCTTGTAAATAGGGTTTTGGTGTTGATTTATTTTCTAAATATCCGTAAACGCTCTAAAAAGCGCGCCGTTCAGAGCTTCATGTTCTTAACAAGGCCAGCCCTGCTTCCTCTCCCCTCCCCTTCGAAAGAAGAACACAATTGGGCTGAATTCGATGTCGCACAAAATTTACTTGTCCTTACGGACCTTTATTAGTTTCAGTTTTGGAAGGTTTTCCACTAGACTAGACTGTTAGGCGGCCTGAAATGTTACAAAGACACTTTAGAACTAATTGAGAACTTTAAAACTGTTGAACGTTTATTTAAATACCGGAAAGCGATGGGCAGCTGCTCTCTCACTGCTCCAGTACTTCTCCGTAATCAGGTACACTTTGCGTTCATACTTATTGTTACAGTAGTGTTAACCGTAATCAATAAAATTGTTTACGAAATGATGACCAGATTTTTTTCTCATCCCTCCTATGTAATGCTTTGACCAGAATTTAACAATGCTAATACTGCCTACAGTCAAATCTCGGTCAGTCAACCATTCAAAATTTCATGCTTACCCGATTACTTTTATTCCGCTTGAGTCGACTTTTACCCTACTGTTGATGCAAGTCATTCAACATTTTGTGGCTCTTTTTATTTCAATTTCTATCCCTACTACCTGCAGCACTAAGTTCTACACATGAAAATATTTCGTAAAACACTTATTTATAATTCTAATACTTGAAATACTAGTATTAATTGTAATAATGCCATCAAACAATTATCATATAACAATAACTTATTTTCATGCACGATTAACGCTGAAAAAAAACATTTCACCATTTGCACTATTAAAATTACAAGAAGTCATGCATTATTTGTGTGTCGGTGGGTACAAGGAGAAACTAATAGGAATGAACAAGCAACAACAACATCTCATTCGTTCTTCAGTTAAGATGGCATACACACGAGTGTTTTTGAAATGTCTGACTCCTTCTGTCTTTCCTTTGTCTTCCGTTCTACAAAGCGCTTACCGGTAGTTCCACTTTGTATTAATTTACGTTCTATTGTTTTCATTTTCTTGTCTTTTTCTTCGGTTACTTGTTTATTCATTTTCGTTTTTGCGTGACTTCTAAAACGTTCCGTTAACTCTTTAGCAAACGTGGAAGTCGAGGGACTTCTTGGAAGAAGCAAGGCTGCCGCTTCCGCTCGGCTCAACTGGAAGTTAAGAGGAAAAACGTGCTGCGAAGGTATTTTAGCCAACACGTACCCGGATATCTATATTGGCAATAAATTGACTGACGAGTTGAACTTTTCTTCAGATGACCTCCGTGTTGGTGCAAGTTCCATTTCTTCTCTGTTATCAGAACGGCTGTTTCAACCGAACCTGCTGAAAACTAATTTTTTATTTACATGCATTACGAGTGTCATCAATCTGCTTGAGATCACTAGACGTAAATTTTAAGTGTTGTCTGCGACTGGTTTAGGAAAGGATAAAGTTGGTTTTCCAGCGTCTTCTCGAAGACTTCTCTGGACAGAATCGATGCTAAAATGTATTGGCGGCGTTGTAAAATTTTCGCCACATTAGTCCTTCATATAACGTCGTGTTTCAGTGTTCCGCTCAGCGATTTCTATCCTTATGGAGTCAGCGAGGGTGATAATGCACTTCCGCCAAATGACGACGGCAGCTCAGGAGAAATACCAATCTCAATTCTCTTCCCGTATTTTGACAAGAATCACGGTTCCTTATATGTAAGTAGGCAGTGTTTATTTGCACATTTGATTATGAATTATATTTACACTCAGAGATATATTTCATAAGTTTATTTTTTTAAAAATATTGAAGTGCCTGCATTTTAAAACCACTTTGATTGTACGTGATATCAGCGCTAAACTTTGCAAAATTGAAATTCACAGATTGAAAAAGTTTCTCCTTTTCTTACTTCATTAAAGATTCTTGTAACGCACTTTAAATAGGAATGTTTCGAGAAAATTGTACATTGATAGCGCCTCTGATTTCTTGTGGATTAAAATCCCTATGAACTACCAGCGTGACAGTTAAAATTTTTGTCGGAACCACATTTGTCTCGCTTAATTAAATATAACTGAATGCTGCACTCATCAATTATGTTTAAAACAAAGTATGATTTTCCTTTAAAATTCTATCTTTATATTTTTGTGAATGATACAAGTTGCCCGTTTATTCCGCCATATCTTCACTGCCCAACAATATTTTCAGTTCTATCGCATTGTTTAAGTACTCCAATACGCCACGAGTGACCTTTCTACTCCACCAATGTGTTTCATACGTGGTGTACGTCATGAGATATATTAGGCTCTTCTTGCACAGAAATCATCGCGACCTTAGCAGAAGACGAATAGAACGCATGCAAACAAAGAGAAAAATACTTGAATTCAGTATACAAGACAGATCGTGCATTAAAAGCATTCGTGATAGTCTGGCGGGCACAACAGTTTGGTAGTTGTTTCACTAAGTACTTGAGTATTGTCGAAATATGTTCAAGGGTAATTTTTCAGACATTTAAAACAATCAGATTATCAGATCGAGATCTTTGTCGCGTGATAGTTGATAGTTGCTTATTAGTTGATGCGGGAAAAGCCAGGATCAACTTTCACAATAACAAATCGAGAGTGAATAATCTTACAGTTTAAGTTGTTAGAAATTTGACAACTAGAGAGTCTAATGTTTTTATTTTGATGAAAAAATAGCGAGTATCACAATTTTCATTTTATTTTTACCTTCGACCAGAGCGGCTTATCGCCTAGCTGAGTCTACGTTGGAAGACCGTAAGCTTTTCCTCTATGTGATCGGTCAGCGGATTAAATTAGAAGCATATATCCTTTAATGGGGGTCAAAACTCCTTGGGAAGTTATTGAAAACATGTCCTAGTATGCCCAAATATACTAAAAAAAACCTAACTACTTTTAGCCAATTCAGGCGTGTAAACAGAACCTCCACTCCCTCGACCCACTCACAATGTTCGTTAAAGTACGTATTGGTAAAGTTTACGAAGCGCATCAAATTCAACTTTGTTTGAGGGAGAAATAATTCGATTTTAGTATTATCGCGTAAGTGTCCCAAGACTTGAAAACTCCATTTTAGTTTATCTGAGTATGATTTAACACATGTATTGTAAAATTAAATAATTTAACCGGGGAAGTTGTGAAGAATTATGTTTCATAAGGCTTCCAGGGAGATTATCGACTTCAGAATAATCTTCATCTCTGATTTAACTTTTCTCTGTGTGTGATTTCAGGTGAACACAAATGGAGTTATCTCATTTCTGGGTGCAGTGAGTCAATACACCCCAGCTCCATTCCCCTTAGGGGACAACCGACGTCTTATTTCGCCATTTTGGGGTGACGTGGACACCAGAAATGGGGGAACTGTACTATACAGGGAGTCTATTGACCCTGTATTGCTGGACCGAGCTACAAAAGATGTTCGACGGGCATTCGTAGATCACCAGAGATTCTCAGCCTCTTGGATTTTCATAGTGACCTGGGACAGAGTGGCATTCTTTGGAGCTAACGGAAATTTTAAAAACAAGGTAATAGGGAATGATAAAGTTTCCGCTTTGTCACAGGCATCGAACTTCTGACCCTAGATGTGCTACCACTGACCTCATTCTTTTCTTCTTTACACATGACGCTCTCCAAATTGCTGATCCTAGCAGTAAGCAGGACGCGTGTTACATAAGAACCTTGTATCGGTCCAGCTCTTTTTCTTATGTCCCATGCTTGTGAAAAGACGTAAACGTCTTTCCCCACTTCGTTACTGAACGCAAAATTTACCGTCTTTCCTATTTTAATTTTACAAACAAGGTAACACTAGTTAAATCCCCAGCAGGGCTATGAAGACAAATAACCTTAATTCACAATGGTTTAAGCAGAGGATCTCGTGTAAAAGGGGAAGGGATTTGCAAAGAAATTGCAATTTTGTATCTTTTCAGGTGAACAATTTTCAAGCAGTGCTGATTACAAATGGACGTCATTCATTTGCCATATTCAATTACAATCAAATCGTGTGGACAAAACACTAGTTAAAACCCCAGCAGGGCTATGAAGACAAATAACCTTAATTCACAATGGTTTAAGCAGAGGATCTCGTGTAAAAGGGGAAGGGATTTGCAAAGAAATTGCAATTTTGTATCTTTTCAGGTGAACAATTTTCAAGCAGTGCTGATTACAAATGGACGTCATTCATTTGCCATATTCAATTACAATCAAATCGTGTGGACAAAACACTAGTTAAAACCCCAGCAGGGCTATGAAGACAAATAACCTTAATTCACAATGGTTTAAGCAGAGGATCTCGTGTAAAAGGGGAAGGGATTTACAAAGAAATTGCAATTTTGTATCTTTTCAGGTGAACAATTTTCAAGCAGTGCTGATTACAAATGGACGTCAATCATTTGCCATATTCAATTACAATCAAATCGTGTGGACAAAACACTAGTTAAAACCCCAGCAGGGCTATGAAGACAAATAACCTTAATTCACAATGGTTTAAGCAGAGGATCTCGTGTAAAAGGGGAAGGGATTTACAAAGAAATCGCAATTTTGTATCTTTTCAGGTGAACAATTTTCAAGCAGTGCTGATTACAAATGGACGTCATTCATTTGCCATATTCAATTACAATCAAATCGTGTGGACAACTGGTACAGCTAGCGGAGGGACTCAGGATGGATTGGGCGGTACCCCTGCTCAGGTGAGTGTCTGAATGTAAAGTAAGAGACAATACACTGACAAGTAAAAGAAGTGAGCCCACTGGCTTTATTACCACGATCTAAAAAAAAACAATTTTTATAAACTTGCAAGTTGCAATGAAACGCTCTTTCAAATAGCTTATAGCCTTCAAATATTCTCTCTCCTGCCTTCGCCCTACAGTTGTGTGGCCTGCGTGAGTACAAGAGTGCTGCGACAGGAGCGACGAAGTCCACGGGTTTCGGGCCTACCCGTGAGGCGAGCGTGCAAGAGGTTTGCAAAGAGTCTGCGAGGGCTCTGCCCCGAGAATGAGACCCCTCTCAGACCTCTTTCTCGCCCGTTTTCCTCGCCAACTCGAATCTCAAGGGCCTCCATGCTCATACCGCATCTTTAATGAGACTTCACTTCTCAAAATATTTTGTTAAAGAACATATGGCCGATGGAATACCCAAATATCTTTGGACCTACTTAATTTAATGAACTATAACCATAGCACATTTACCGTTGTAACTCTAAGAAAGCTTAAAACGTCACCATAGAGAAGGTACTAATTCATGCACTGAGCTCGCTTGGAAAAGATACTCATAGATCCGCAGAGTTTAACCCCTTTTCTCTATCTGCAGCTGTGGCCGAAATATAACACAATGATCAAGATGTTACCTTAAATGTATGGAATTGACCGTAGATTTGACTTGGAATTGCAGGGCGGGTTTAATGCTGGAGATGGGGTGAGGTTCTTCATTATTAATGGCTCCCGAACAAATGACATCCTTAATCTTCCTTCCACCTCAAACGTTGCTCGAGACGGTCAGTGGATGTTCCGAACCGATGAAGCAAGTGTGGAAGCTGGGGGATGCAACACAAAAGGTACAAATTGTAAACACAAGTATAGTTTAAATAATAGAGTCAAAAGCACAAATCTGCAGATGTTGTAGGAGAAGGCGTTCAGCAAACACACCTTAAAAGGGAAACATAACTTAAATTAAGAAAATCTAAATAGGGAGTCAATGGAACAGACCAAAAAACTTTGGGGAAAGTGACTTAAAACTGTAAGGAAATAATAATTTTATCTTCCATAGTTTTTTGTTACTTAGCTTCGTTTTTTAAACGGCGCACAACCCTCTGTAATCATCATGCAACATTTTCCGCGAAGCATAAAAGTGTTGCAGATTGTACTATCCTTGCTCAACAAAATGTGTCGTTTTCAAAAAAAGAATCTAAATGAATGAAAAACCGCAACATTTACCACGTTCAGTTGGTGCGCTATCGTCAGTTTTTTATCACTAATTTTTTTTTTTTGGACTCGCGCGACTGACTTCTCCGATAAGAGGGGCCACTCGTGGTCTAAACAGTTCCTGGTACCGTATTTCGGTTATACGCTATGCTAACATTGCATTCATCTGCTTTCTTCTTATTTAACAGGATCTCTCACCATATCACCCCGATCTGGGATTATGTTGGGAGGTACAAACGTGAAAATGAGTGGACCTTGCTTCACTGCAAATGATAACATTGTGGTTCAACTCGACAATGATGTCAACATTAATGCAACTTTTAGCGATGAGCTAACGTCATCAGTTACCATACCAGTGTTGAACAAGACAGGACGGCTGTCATTCAAGTTATCTACTGACGGCGGAAATTCATTCAATTACAATGGAGCATACACATCAGGTACGTTATCAACAACAATTTTTTTAATTCTCCGTTGAGCTCATTTTTGTCATCAATCAAAATTGTAAATTTAAGGAAAAATTAAAAAGAAGGAACAGAAATTTTATCTTTTTAGACAAATGTTTTAATGTCTTTGTTTGACAACCAAGCTCAAAATTTGAAATATAAATATATTTAATCTCCACTCAAGTCGCTCTAGCCATAAGATCCTCAAGTTCTCATGAACGAGTCATGCCTGGCTTAAATAGTTCTTGGTGTGGTAGAGTATCTGATAGCGAAATGAAACCTCGCTGAGGTTCGAATCTTCACAACGCTATCAGATGTCCATAATATATTTCAAGGGCAACATGCACCATTGGCTATGTTCAAGTTTCCAGGTCGTTTAATTTCTTCCTTTTCTAATAGGAACATTGAAAAATGTTATCTCTTTTGTTTCAGTTCCGATAAATCGATACACTCCCGAGGTCCAGCGAGAGGACGGTGATACATGGCAGGAGGATTCCACGGTTGACATTAGTTGGGATTCGGGAAGCATCGGAGGACTTGACGAGGAAGTGTCGATTGACTTGGCGCGCTATAAAATGGGAGATGATGATGTCCCCGTACTGGACAGCTTCCGTCAAGTAGTAAACAATCAAGTTAATTCTGGACATAGTCGGTTTACTGTCACAAAAGGAGAGGGAGACGGGTAAGGGTGATTCTTTTAGCAGTAATGCGCGGGAAAGAAAAAAAAGTTAGTTTGGCATGCTTTTTCATCATATGAATAACATTCTGCGTGAAACTGCATTGTCGCTCAGTGGCGTTAAACGCATGTCTGTGGACTGTTTGTGTTGATTAATGTATATAGCGCAGCTATACGTCTTCTGAATCACTGATCATGAGCAGGGAACTCAGACAGGAGATGAAAATATTTTCTAAATATCTTTCGGTGCGGTTTTGTTGAAAAATTCATTGTTAAAAAAAAGTCTATTTGAATGGGGCGTTCGCTCTGCCAGTTAAGAACAGAACACATTTCAGTTGTTACGTCAGTTGCAATTCACTGTTCGTTTTTGTCAGCGAGTTTTAAGGTGCATATTTTGTGTCACAAAAAAAAAGTGCTCTGTTTCGGTAGTCACAACGAAACTGGTTTCAACAGCAATCGGCAGTAGAATGGAATGTTCGCGTAAAGTGCGTGGTAAAGAAGAAAGTGTTTATGACAAAGTTGCAAGAGAATTCCGCGAACTCGAGAAGAATGCTGACAAGTACTTTGACAACTTGGACGCTGTCGAAGAAATGTGTTACCAAGCAAAAAAAAAAAAAAACGCGGAATCATTTCGGCTGAAAGCTGAAGCCGTAAAAGAGATATTGAAGAAAGATGCTGCCGTGAGGGTCAAATTGTATTCTACCGTCATAGAAATGTAAGAAAAACTGAACCGATGGATATCAAAAAAGAACCGACATGGCCAACTGAGGAAAAGATGCCAGAAGCAGCTGAGAATGCACACCGGCTAACTGTCACTGGTCGAGTGTGTCGCTATGTCAAGATTGGATGTGCTTTGGTGTTTGACGCAGTAGCTGCGTATGGTCTCTTTAAGCTTACTCAGCCATACTTTTTTTAAAATCACTGCGCCGGGCCCTTAAAAAAAGATGGGCCTATCACTCGGTAAGGGAACAAAAAGCCTACAAGCAGTCCCCCTTTTTGCAAACTCTGTCGCGCAAGTAAAAACAAAAAGGAGGAAGATTTATATTCCTCTACTCCATATCAAAAAATTCAGGCCCTTGATTTCGAAAGATACGTAAGACAATGATTGGCTTGGGTGTTTTTTCTCGAAGCTAATCCTCTTGTTCCACTATTATTTTGTAGGAACATTGATGATCGTTTTATCAATCTTGTTCGAGTGTCAAGAAAAAACAGCTACAGCAACGTGTCTAAGTCTCAGTGGGTGTGGAGTGGAGTGTTTTCTTGGAAGAATTCGCCGTGGGCTGAAGAAAGATGTAACAAATGGCATCAGAAGGAACCCAATCCAGACACATTCAGAGGTATTTATTAGAGACCTTAATTCCATGTGTCTTCGGGAAGAAACAGATTAACGTGTTGTTATCGGAAAATATGCTCTCCCATACAGTCGCGTTTAGGACTGATCTATCGATGCTTCTTAATTTTGTGTCTTAAAGTTGGATTCAAACGGAAGAGCCTCAAAAATTCGAATTTGGTTATCGCTGAAGTTAACTCTAGTTAGGACCATTTTCCTAGAAGATGATTTTTCAGTCATCAGCTTCGGCTACCTCAAAATCCCCAGCAAGTCAAAATGTTGTAAGCGTCCTTGTGGCAATTCGTTATTAGCACATTAGGAATGATTCTTCACTCTTGCATTCCCTTTCTCTGAGAAGAAGTGAGTGTAAATGGGTGCTATATAGCCGACAGAAGAACCTAGAAGCTGCCATCCGAAAGGATTAGCAATGCTGCTAAAATTTTCATGCTTGAAAGACCAACGTAAACTCCTATAGAGGATTGTGGGGCTAAACATGGGTTAGTATTCCAACAGAGTGATGGCAAGACCCTCCTATTTCGCATTTAAAAAAACGTTCCTGCATGCTTAACGTTAGCGGGTAGTTTTTGAGCAGGTGAAAGTAGTGACAAGGCGAGGAGGATTTTGACTTATACTGTTGTATTCCATCATTAAGGGGATCCCAGCATGCAGCCATGCCCTTTGAGGTTGACTCAGGCTATGGTAGATCGCGGGCGCTTCATGTCTGATGAGGAATGCAATCCCAAAAATCGCGATGGATGTGATCGATACCACAAGGGAGCTTTCCAGTGTTTTTTAATGGTCAATCCCAGGTCAGTTATTCTTAATTTTAGTTTTGTAGAAGCTTACTGGCAAACAACCCTGAGGAAATGCAGTGAGATATCAAAATCGTCTTTTCTAACTGCTGTTTTTAAGAAGCCCCGCTGTGCAACGAAAAAAAGGAACTCATAAGCAGGAAAGAGAGGCTAATCAGTGCAGAGCTGTAACACGAAAGATAACTTTGCCTCGATTTGATTCACTGGACCCAGTATCTCTTGTCTTCGTTCGAATAGATATCGAGCGGGAGCATTGATTTACTTTCTTCTTCCATAGTGCCACAGGCTCTGGTCAGCAGTGCTGCTTTAACAAGTTTGGAAACTTAATGGTGGGCCAACCAGACGCAGGGTCCCTTGACCGCGTTCATCCTAATGCTGGTCTCCCTGTGATATCCCATTTCTTCCATGATAAGGTGCCGTACGAAGACTGCTGCCGCAACTCTAAGAATTGTGAAAAGTACTTTGAGAAACGGCCTTCAGACGACGGCTCAAGATATCAAGCACCAAGACCCGGTAATTCTTAATCACTTCATAAGTGTGATGTGACGTGTGGGTGACGCGATAACCCAGGGGTCGGAGCGTATAAAATGTGGTCGCTCAAAATTCACAATCGAAAACGAAAAATGTACGAAAAGGCTGAAAAGGCTTTCTGATGAGAAAAGGAGCGGGCGTGTTACTCTCCTGTGTGACAATGCCACATATTTAAAAGTTTACAGTATTTCCGAGTGCAGTCAAATTCGCTCTATAAACATACGAATGATTCGCGTATTTGAGTAAACGCGGTAGTACGATTTGTTAATAGCAAGTCTGTTTGAAGATAGATCTAAGCGACAAAAAATCCCCTCACCCATCAACAAAACTTTGAAAAAAAAATTGAAGAGACAAATTCTCAAAGGTTTGAGTTATTCATAAATAAACACATTATGAAACTGCCATAAACCTGCAAGACTCCTGGCAACACCAAAAAAAAAGACTAAACAAATGGACGAAAAAAATGTTACACTTGGATCTTACACATTACATTTCAATTTTTTAATACAAATGAACCCAGCAGTCTCGATCGATAGCACACCGCAGAAATGACGCGCACTGTCCAATTACACGGGAGTGGCGCGTAAAAACTTTCCTTTTACATTTTTCAGTTACAATATCCAATTACAAGCGTAGCGCAAAAGTTGTACTAATCTAGACAAAGCGCGCTGCTAATTGCCAACTACATTTGGGCATTATGTTTTACCTTTAATTAAAAGTAGGGAAAAATGTATGTATAGTTCTTTGATAGTGATTTCCTTTAACAGTTCACATCTTCTTTATTTCAATAACTACGTTTTTTCGTTGCCCATAGCTACCGGTTTTGGGGACCCACACATGGTGACCTTGGATGAGAAACCATTCACGTTCAACGGATATGGGGAATACTTCATTTTAAAAGTGAAAGGGGTAGACTTCACTTTGCAGGGGCGTATGGAGCCTCTATTAGCAGACGATGGATCGCCCTCAAAAGCCACGGTGTATACAGCATTTGCAGCCAAAGAAAATGGATCAGACGTTGTACAGGTCAGGAAAATATGGGAAATACAAAAAAATTGACTATCACATATATATTTATATGTGGTGATGGGGCACACGAGAATTCAACTTTGATAAGTAAGTTCCGTGATGTATTTATATAAGGCTGTCATTGCTATGCTGGATACAAGGCGGCCTATTGGTTAGGATGTTGGGCGTGAGCACGATAGATCTACACAGGTCCAGGTTCCTCCGTGGCTGTGCCAGGAGACTGGATCATCATTGATGGGCCAGCATGTCCTCGTTCATTTGTGAATATAAATAAACTAATTGTTGCGCTTATTTAAACTTTTTTTCACTTCTTTTGCTTAATGTAGATCCAGTTGAATGGTCGTGGCTTAGTGGATGTTTTGGTGAATGGGGAAAAAGTTGATTTTGATGAGCTCTCCCTTCTGGAATTCACCGGAGTCTCTGTGTTGTATTACATCAACACTACTAAATATTCCGTTATTTTTAACTCCGGCATCTCCGTGACAGTTGAAGGGCAGCAAGAGTTGCTTGGTCTCGTGACTTTGGTACCAACAGTTTTTAAAGGTAAAAATCAAGAGAAGGTAGAAGAATTTAAATTAATTTTGATTATTTCTCTACCTTTTCCAACTATTCGTGTACACAGTTTATCTGAAACGTTTATAAGTCTTTCTAAAGAAGAGAAATATACTTGGCTATACTCATTTTGAATGAGTGTTGCCCGGCTGAGAGAAGGAGAGGTCCTGAGTGGATAGTTGACTCTTCTCTTTTTATCAAAGAAGAGATGTTATGTTACACTTACAATCGAAGTTCGAGGTCTTTACTCTTAGTTCTCGACAGAGTTTTCCATAGTTGATTAATGGCCCAAGCGTGATGTGAGTTGGTCTTTAGTCGAAGGGAAACGGGAAACTCTGCAGTATTTGTAACTTGTATTAAATTGGTTTGGGGAAACATTGTTGGTTACTGAGAGCGGCCTCACATAGAAAAGACGCACTTCGAAAGCAAAACGAGCCCATTTGCTATTTAGGCTTAATTAAGTTTAAGCAAAAAATTTGGAGAAAATAAAGGATACACGAGGGTGATTTTGAATGAAAAAAATAACTGAAGGATGGCCACTAAACTGACCAATCGCGACGCGTTCAGTAACTGTGACATTCCACATAAACAAAACGGCATCACATACCCAACCCCTAGAATGGACAGGCTAAATAATTGAAGCAAGTATCCGATACTTATCCGAAAGATAAACTGTTCATTGCAGGTAATACTTCCGGTCTCCTTGGATACTGGGATGACAGTAAAGAGACGGAATTCCTCAAGCCCGATGGAACATTTCTAAATACAAATTCGAGTTTGGAAATCATACACAGGGAGTTCGGACAATTATGTACGTAACTTTCAGATATGATTACTTTATTGTATTTTTTAAATGTTAATCCAGGTTAGGAAATTATCTTTGAAGTTTCGCTAGTCATAAAACGCAAGCAGAGCCTTTTCAAATTTCAGATTTCTTAATCAAAATATTAAAAACCCATGTGGCCGGTTATTAGTATAATTTTCGAATTAGAAATACAATTTTTGTCGACATTGTTTAGTTGGTGCAGATGCTGCTAAGTTGTACTGTATCCATTGAGATTGTCACCCCCTCTGTAATGAGTTCTATAATTATGATTTTATTTTCTTCCGTCTTATTTCATCTCACGATTAAGCTACGAAAAAATTCTGTCAAGGTGTTTTGGTCTTACCTAGCACAAAAGATCTCAATAAAATTCAATGATATGAAACTACTTTTAGGACAACATAGGCTAAAACAACGAGACAAGAGTGACACAGGAAACTCCTTGGGTATCATTTAATGGCGCTATTCCTTAAAAGTGCACTTGACAGTTACACCTTTTCTTTCGTCCGCAGGGGTCACCAAACCAGATGAGTCTCTCTTTGTCTATCAACAAGGGCAGGACCACTCCACGTTTCACCATCCGCATTTCCAGCCAATATATCCTGACAGTCAAAACTTGGACTTTACCGATAAGGTGCTGGAGAAGGAGGCCCAGAATGTCTGTGGAGATAGCTCCGAGTGTTTGTTCGATATTTTCACAACTGGCAAAGTGCGAATCGGACGAGCAACAAAAGAGATTGTGACTCAGTTTGTTGCTGTTGTAAACGACACTGTGAAGCCAGGTTAAGAATATTAATTTCATAGTTTATTGCAATAGCTAAACATCAATTCACAATAGTTGATCTGTCCATTGGAGTATTCACGAGCTCCTACAATTCTTAATTGCAAAACGAGAGGTGTTTTTGAGTGAAAATGAGTTTTCTTTACATTTCGTCCAAAATGTTTTTCACTCCGTGTCTGCGGCTCATAACAGAGCTTTGGGCGTCACGTAAATTGAACAACGAGGCAAGCCTATGTTGGGCCTCTTGGGGTGAAAATGACTTATTTACAGAAAAAAAAAGTCATTTTCGTCCAGAAGGCTTTGCGCTCCGTGTCTGCAGTTGAAAACAGAGCTTTGGGCGTCCTGTTAATCGCTCAATTCTGTTAGCGGTGTCCACCGGTGCAACGATCTTTCATGCATGAGATATCGATTATATTCATACACACCAAGTCATTCTCCAACGATTCTTCCAAGGACCCGATACCAAACGAATACGCATCTAAGGATATTTTCCATTTCCCGCATTGTTCCAGGTCTCCTTCCTGTTTTCTCATGGCTAAAGGCTGACATGTCCATCGCAAGGTTTGCTAAATTGTGTGATGTTGTCTTTATTTTTCAGCTTGCGTACCACTGGACTCGCAGCTGACTAATGGGTTTGTTCACAGAAATGACACCGATGGCGGGATTGATTACAAGTTTGCATGCAATGAAGGTTTCGTTCTGAACGGTTCTAGTCATGTAACGTGTAAAGATGGACTTTACAATGGTTCAGCTCCAAACTGCTTGCCGAAAGGTAAAGTAGACCAATCATTAATTTTTTTTTTGCAACTATTTTCATTCACAGCATGCCTTAAAAATTGTTACGTTGACTTTAATTGTGTTTTGCTCCCGCCATAATCAATCGATAACATCGATAATTGATGCCGTTTGATAACAAGCGATATAAATGAATACAACTTGGGTCAGCATGGAAATAAAATTGATTGATTGATACCTCTAAATCAAAATTTGAACGTTTAGTCTAATAATGTGGCTGAGATTTGACGTATGGAAGGCTGCAGGTGATAGCAGTGACAAGAGGTTTCGACAACTTGAGCGGAAGTCTTCAACAAAGTTAAGGCTGTCGAAACGTTAGTCATTACAACCGACAACGGTATTCCCCGGCAATCTCTCTTATCTGAACGATCAAACCAGTTTTTGTAACACCGAACTTGGTAAATCTTTCAATGATACTTTAATCAGTCTTAGGAACGAAAGAATGAAGGCCATAGAAATCATTTTAGTGCAGAGACGCCGTAATAGTATTGGACGCTTTCCAAGAAATGCATCTTTTGCCAGATAATCCACGATAGCTTCTCTATCGAACCAACAATTGGTTCATTCGTTTGTATATGTCCATTGAGGTTTGAAGCTCGCGGAAATTTAAAGGGGCAGGCAAGACATTTTAGACTTTCTCGAGGCGCGGCGGTACTAAAAATTCTTTTATTTTATAGAAACGTTTTCTGCTACCCTCCAATGCATGCACAAACGTCATCAGCGTGCACAGTAGACACTCGTGTGATTGAATTTGATACCATGAAATTTCAGTCTTTATGTCTGAAAATACTTAAATGATAGGTTAGCAATTTTTTAGCGGGAAACTAAGTTGTTTTAATTTACTTTTTTAACTTTCGTTTACATTTTCATTTCGCCTCTTTGAAACTGCAAATTAAATTTTGTTGACAAGAAAAAAATCTGTTTAAGGTGGCTACTTTGACTGATCAACTTTAGATCTCAACTGTAGGAGCAGTCTTACTAATCACCAGGGGAAAGTGGTAGAAGGTTTTTGGGGGATCAAAGGATCAGATGGTTTCCAGGAGAAACGGAAGGGAGATCCGTCGTCAGTCGTCGCCGGAGGGGGGGGGGGGGGCTATAGATCATTGACTGCCATATTAACTGCCAATTAACTGCTAATGAGGGGAAAGGTTCATATGAATATTACAGAGCTCTATAGGGGGGATCAAGCAAATTATATCGGGACACAACCATAATCCACTGAACCCCGCCTCCCCTCACAGGAGATAATAATGACCGGTCACTTAAGTCTGACTGTAAATAAGAACGGAAAGAAGCACAGGTAGATGGTGAGTGTGTCACTGATGTCCCCGTGGTAGATAATTACCTTTGAAAGACAGAAAAAAATTAATCAAATGACCGAGTGATAACATTACACATTTTGATTTCCTCTTTAAAAGAATGCCCAGTTCGTCTTTGGCATCTTAAGAATGGTCGCTTTCACGGGAACGGCAGTGTTTATCTCTCAACGTATCATTTCCTATGCAACGGTGGATATGTCTTGGTTGGTGACAATACCGTGACATGCAAGGCGAATGGCTCATGGAATGGCACAAAACCCATCTGTTTGCGAGGTATCAAGTTTAGCCTTAATACATTAGATGGGTTTCCTAGAAAAGAACGATCGCGGATCAAGGATTAGGAATGAAGGATCGGGGATGGATGTTTAAGGATCGATCATTATGAAATCATCAATTTTTTTGAAGACAAGGAGAAGTTAAACTGCATTCTCTGAAAATTATATACGTGCAACTTTCCAGTGTTAATGCATGTATCCTCAGTTTTTTCCTTGATCACAAAGCTAAACTATGCAAATCACCTCGTGGTTATTGCATTTCACGTAGTCAAATTGTGTCATCTTTGTAACTCATCATAAAAGTAATTCCCTCTTTTAAGGCCTATTTACACGGCACGACTTTGTCGCATGCGACAAGCTTACGACAGGCCTACGACATGACTTAAGAGTCGTAAGCGAGTTGTAGGTTTGATTTACACGAAACAATTCGTGTCGTAAGCCTGTCGTAAGCTTGTCGCATGCGACAAAGTCGTACCGTGTAAATAGGCCCTTAGGCTCACTCTAATCTCACTACATTCAGTTAATTCCAGGGGACTAGAGTCCCAAGTCACTTCCTGGCGTAACGATTTAACAGATTCTTGACACCCGATCCTCCTTCCCTCGATTCCAGTTCCTTGACTGTCGTTTCTCGATCCTTGATATCGATTAACGAGAAAATAAGTTCGCTTTCAATTCGCAAATGACCATGAGATCTTTTTAAACAATGCAGATCATGATAAACTCCAACCTCGATTCAAATGGTTATTTTTCTCCGTTTTGTCGCTAAGTTGGTTCAAAATAACAGCCGATCAGATAATGTTGTCATGAACTGAGTGATGCTGTTGAAATAAAATCAATAAGGATAAAAATTAGCTCAAGAAAATGAAACCAGAACAAATGTATTTCCAATTCTTCATTTTCCGCTAAAAATCGAGATCTTTTTTAGTTATTGGGACAAAAAAAGTGAATTTTACTCCGTGAGGAAAAAACTGGCTCGCCAAAAATTCTAATTGCGAAGGATAATTTGCCATGGAAACCTAAAGAGACGGCGTAATAAAATTCCCGGTAACATTAAGGGAAAATAGTATTAGATTTGATTATACGATCTCATGATCGATCGTTCTAAATGACCTAAGAGTTGCCTTAAATACTTGCAGAATGCCCAGGGCTCCCTTCTTCAATATCAAACGGCGAAGTCAATGGTTCGGGTCGCTTGCAAGGATCACACCACAGGTTTAGCTGTCGCCCCGGTTACTCTCTGGTAGGCCAAGCCACTTTACAATGTACCGATGAGGGAAAGTGGAATGCCAGTGTTCCCATATGTATGAGAGGTACAGATATCTATCTCAAATTAAATTTGACAAATGGCGTGTGGTTACAACACCTATTGCAGGAATCGTTGCCGCATGTTTTGCATTTTCCGAACTGCAAAACATGTGTTTTATTAAATTACGAGGTCTGATGTTATGAAAACAGCTAACACCAGCGCTTTTTTTGGTCGTAGAGATGCAGGTAGAGATATTTCAAAAATTATTCCCTTAGTTAAGCTTGCGCGCAAATCCTTTATAGACGCAATTTACCAGAGCTACGTCAAGTTACATTGAGTCATTAATTTTTGGTAGAGAAGCGAGCCTTCAGTTATAAAGATGATTCGAAATCATGTTTGATAAGATAGAAAAAACACAAATGAGTCATTCAATCACAAATTAAGAAGAAGCAAAAATAGATAAGGGAGAAGTGGACTGCAAATATCAGCTTTAAGAATTTAGATAACTCATGGACTAATGAGCTCCTTCGAAAGAATGACTTTTCACATTATTATCTCTTTCACCAGAATGTCCTCATCTTCCATCATTCATACCAAATGGATTCGTTGGTGGGAATGGATCGGTGGAGGGATCTCAGTACAGGTTCAGTTGCAAGGGAGGATACTCTCTTGTGGGGGCAAACACCCTTCAATGTACCGATCAGGGAAACTGGAATGGCTCCATTCCTACGTGTCTCAAAGGTACGGGTGCACGAGAGTTCGATTATTTTAAACTCCACCTATGTAGCACTTTCTGTTAATTACATGATAATGTAAGTGCCATGTGGAGACCTGCCAGAGTTTTTGTGTTACTTCATTTCACTGGTTTTTGTGCACCGCTTCCGATGCCTGAAACCATTTTCCTGGTGCTTGAGAAATTCAAGAGATATCTATCCCTGGTTTTCCTTAAGGAACCTTGTGTGATCCGTAGCCCGCAATTCGCTGAATATACCACTTGTCACAGGTTTAGTTTTCAAGAAAATGAATTTATCATCTCATGTTTCCTGTCCATGGTTATTACATTGCGCGCTATCATGAAGCAAAGTGATCCTTGATTTTTCTTCATTTCTTTTTTTTTTTTCTCCCCCTGAATTATACGAGTTTTTCGGATTTTTAATTTTAAGTAATCTTATTTTCAGAATGTCCACAACTGCCGTCATCAATACCTAATGGATTTGTCAACGGCACAGGTTTCTTGGAAGGCTCCGTGTATGGATTTAGTTGTTTGCAGGGCTACTCCCTTATTGGAGAGAAAACGTTAATTTGCTCTGCGGGCGGAAACTGGAATTCCAGCCTTCCCAGCTGTCTCAAAGGTAGCTGTAATTAAGTGGTAAAAAATAACCGTAAAATGATTACATTCAAGGGTCTACAAAAACTCTTTAAGATATTCAGCATGACAAAACCTTTAAATATTGGTTAACAGTACTGTAATAGCGCTACTTTTTTTTATCTGACCCTCGTTAAAATATCGAAGTAACTATTGTGAACTGATATGCCTGACTAAGAAATATTATGACAGTATCTGATCCTATTTTCCAAGCAAGACAAGCTCGAATATGGGGGGAGGGGGTTGGATAAAGGAGTTGTTACGGTCTAGGAATAAATAAGTGTTTACATAACGAAAAATTCGTTGTGTATGGACTATGTTTAGTTTTGGTCACATAGTTTGCAGCAATACAAGAGTCACCGAGTGATTTTATCTAAAGTTTATCCTGAAGAGTCAAACATTGTGGCAAGTTTATTTCAATTGTTGTTGGTTCGATCGTCACAGATTGTCCAGACCTTCCGTCGTCCATACCGAATGGAAAAGGAAACGGAACTGGTTCTGTAGAGGGCTCCAAGCATCATTTTACTTGCAATGAGGGATATTCACTGGTTGGACAGAGAGCTTTACATTGCAATAACACAGGTGCCTGGAATGGCTCTGTGCCTGTGTGTCTTATAGGTAGTGTATCCATTAATGTTTGCCTATGAAGTAACGTAAAATTTCCCTTGCTGAACAAGAGTTCTGATAAAATGAATACTGAGGTTTACTAATTACCATCACCCTAATTTTTCATAATGTAAAGACTCTACTGTCTATTAGATTTTTATTGCTGTCAGGTAAGTAACCTATACAGTTTTCAAACTGACTCATAAAAAACTTATCGGATACATTTTTGGAAATCTTCACACAGATTGTCCTAGGCTGCCATCTGAAATAAAAAATGGCGAAATAAATGGAACAGGTTTCGTAGAGGGATCATTGTACAAATTTAGCTGCAACGATGGTTACTCTATCGTGGGTCAAGATCTTCTGTATTGCACTCAAATGGGAAGATGGAACGCAGGTGTCCCCCTTTGTCTCAGAGGTAAGTGCCTTTTGAATTGTTTGCGTAATGTTGTATGCAAAGGAAAAGCCTGTAGTCGAGCTAAGTCATCCATCCAGCCGTAGCTTATCCCGTTTTCTGTAAAATGAAGCGACGAGGAATATTGCTACTCTCATCCTGAAAGTTTGAGTTTTCTTGAAAGTTTGCCGGTGCCGATTTTTACTTCTAGGTGAGAGAGGCAGCACCATGAGAATAAAGCGTGCTTCCTATGACCATATAGCTCAATGGCCCGGCCAAATCTTGAGCCCAGACCTCTCGACCCAGACTTCAGCGCGCCAACCGCTGGGGGACCGGATCTCTAAAAATGTCTTGATTTTTTACCATGAATCATTCTCGTGATTTAAAGCTATGATTAAAGGGCTTTTGAATGTCATTACATGTGTCTTCCAGAATGTCCTATCCTACCGCCTTCTATACCGCATGGTTTCATCCAGAGCAGAGGCCACCACAAGAGTCTTGGTTTCTTCAAGGGTAAAGGCTATTTAGAGGGATCCCAGTATCAGTTTAGCTGTGAAAAAGGGTACTCACTTCTTGGTACGGAAAATTTAGTTTGCACGGATGCTGGGATATGGAATGACTCGCTTCCCTCCTGTCTTAGAGGTACGTGCATATTCACAGTCAACCGAAATGTTCAGCCCTAATATGACAGTGCTCGCCTCGTGTCAACTGAGGTCTGTCTTCCTCTTCTGGACCTTGTTAAAAATCTTGGTTGTTATTGTTAAGGATAATCATCCTGTTAGTTGAACTGTACGGGAGTGTTCTCTACGTAGGCAACCTTATTTTGTTATTCCCTAGAGTGCCCTGTGCTTCCCTCATTGTTGGCAAATGGCTTCATCCATGGAAGTGGCTCATTGGAAGGTGCTCAGTACAACTTCAGTTGTAAGCAGGGGTATTCTCTAATTGGTGCGGACACAGTAGTTTGCACGGATGCCGGGGAGTGGAATGGCTCACTCCCAACCTGCCTAATAGGTATATGAGAAATTGATGTTCGGTTACTAATCTTACCTCCCTCATATGGGATAATTACGTTATTAAATTTTGTATTTGTCGTCTTTTTATCTAGAGTGCCCAAAGCTTTCTTCGAATCTTGCAAACGGAGCAGTTAATGGATCAGGTCACGTGGAAGGGTCTATGTACAATTTTAGTTGCATGGATGGTTACTCTATTGTCGGACATGATACTGTATTTTGTACTAAAATGGGTGTATGGAACGCCAGTGTCCCTAACTGTCTTAGAGGTACAAGCAAAAATCACTTTACATAGTAACAATGTATTGCCTATTAATTGTTGTGGATGTAACAAGCAGTTTCTATTACATTTAGTATATATTTTGCTATTCGAACTCTTAGTAATTTTGGCTTTTGTCGTATGAAATTGGATATTCCCCCTTCTGGCCATGGACCCAGATTGATCTTAGTTCGATTGTGTGGTTTCACATCCCGGCTGGAAGAGCATGGTAACGGTATCGCAGTATTCCTGTGTTACTACCCCACCGAAGCCTTTACTGTTTGCAGGTTTTTTGTCTTATTGCGTCAGTTGGGAATTTAAAGATCGAGGTTAATTTTAAACAAAGAACATATCTATGTCTATTTTCCAGAATGCCCAGTTCTTCCCTCATCAATATCGCATGGTTTTGTTAACGGTAGCGGCTCATTGGAAGGTAACCAGTATAAGTTCAGTTGTCAGGAGGGCTACTCTCTTATTGGTGCGGACACATTAGTTTGCACGGATTCTGGTGTGTGGAATAGCTCGCTTCCAACCTGTCTCATAGGTATGTCAAGAATGTGTGGTCAAAGGTCAATCCTTTCCTTTTATAAAGGGAGTTTGCTAGATATTAACTACTTACATTGACTTTTCGATTTATTTCTCTTGCACTGGAACTCTTGGTAGAGAAATGATATTTATTGTTAGATTTAGCCATCTATAGCCTGTGTTTTCCAATTTTTTTTCTTCATAATTTGTTCCCTTGATAGAATGCCCCTCATTGGCTGCTGGCATGGACAATGGTTATAAACATGGCCGTGGGTCGGTGGAAGGCTCTTCGGTCTGGTTTAGCTGTGCTAATGGTTATTCTCTAGAAGGAAACAAGTACCTCTATTGTGATGAGAATGGCCAATGGAATGGTACAACACCTTCTTGTCTAAAAGGTAAGTAAATATGTTTTAAATTCAAATTTGATGAAGACATGCTCACAAGATAAACCATAACCATTGGGAATAACTCTTAAAGCAGCCAATACCACTGCTCTATTACTGTTAAAATTACTTACCTACACATGAGTTTATACGCTTACCTAAGAACATTAATATGTAAGAAAGCTGTACGCTAACACAGCTACACATTCTTTTTCTAAGATTGTCCTCAAATGAACCGCACTCTAGAAAACGGGCACATTGATGGTAATGGATCCACATCAGGTGCAGTGTATAGCTTTCTTTGCGATGAAGGATACAGCATAGATGGAGAAACCTCGCTGCGCTGTGATGAAAAGGGACAATGGAATGGTAGCATTCCTGTATGTTTAAAGGGTACGTGAAACTCTCAGTTTACTGTTTGATTTCATTTTGCAACGGCCGACCTGTTATGCACTAATGCTTTGTTATAATCGACACCAAATCGAGTTGTGTCTCGCAAAAAAATTAGAAATTAGTTGTAGCAACAGTAGTAACAAAGGAAGTAGTGGCATTAACAGTTAACAGTTCTTTCGGTATCGGTGGTGGTGGATGTTTTGCTGGTTGTGAAAGCGGTGTTCCCATAATGCTCTTCATAGAAGGAGGGTAGGCAGCAATAGCGATGTTAAAGTTATCTGCATTCGTGGCATAGGTGGTAGTGATGATTATTGCTTGACTGCGGTGGCAGCGGTGATATTGGCAACTATGGTGATTGTGTAGTGTTGATAGTTTTGATGCCAATTAAAATCATTTTAATGTGAGTGGTAGGGGCTGCGTCATCTTGGTGCGAGTGCGTGAACTAATAGCAGTGGTGGCAGTGTTCCAAGCATAGATAAAAATACCTCTGAAAGTCTTTTATATGTACTTCCTCCCTTACTGAACAACTTTCAATTTACCTCAGCTCATACAGATAAAGAAGAAAAGGATACAAACGGCTGGTACCTTAACGTCCTGAATGGTGTCGCAATCCTAATTCTGATAATCGCAATTGGCCTGTTGGTAATTTGGTGTCGACGGAGATCAGGTAAAAAAGATATAACAACCGCGAAGGGTGACGAAGAGGCAGAACTGGAAGTTGTGAAGAGACCTAAAGTACCTGTGGATATTGAAGACAAATGTACCACTGCTCCACAAAACGATCGCTCTAAAGATCCTGTGGGCGTAGTGTAAATGAAAGACTTCCGTAGACCCTAACTATGTTTTCTGGATTTAGAGTGTCACGTCTTTGAGGAAACTCTTATAAGAGCCCCCTTTAAACGCTTGAATATTCCCGCCGTAACTTAACGCGACATCAAGAGATCCTTCCTTAGTACTTCACTCAATGTTTGAAATGTCTTTTTAAGTTAATTTTTCAAGTGGCGACCTTAACTTAAAGGGGAATATTGATGAAAATCCACGCAGGGCGATAAGCTCCATCAACTTACGGTCTTGAAGCAATTCAATTTTAAAAGTGGATCTCCACACCCAGAAACGTTGTTAACGAATTGAGAAAAGATATCATGTAAGTGAGTAAAACTGCCGCTCAACGAGTCGGTGTCTCCGAGATCAATTCACGAGAAGTTAAACGTTATCAATATTTATTTCAAGGTTTAATTTACAATGCTCTTCTTTTGACTTTAAAACAATGTATGTACTATATAAATTATCCGATGAGCTGCTAAAGCTATCAAAGGGTATCTATCGCGCATTCTATTTATTAAGGAAATTGGGTTTCCTATATATGCCAGCTCCCGCTTGATGCAAGTAGACCATGTAGACATTTCCTATCAAGGCTCAGGCTTAAAACAAATGAATAACTCGCATGATCTAAAGAGTTTGACAATATTTTGAAAAACATAAAGTAAGAGACGAGACGAAACTTTCTTTTAATCTGTTTTCATAATTTTGCATTTTCACAAACAGGTGTATTTCTTCGCGTGTACTACCAGCCTTCTTACGTGAGACAAACCAATAAAGATTCACTAGCCTTTCTGTAAATGATTTGATGAAACATCTAGATCGATTACTCGGCAGGCAAGACAGCTTATTATTTTTCCCATCCGCACTGTAATAAATAATTGGCTTCAGCCTTTATTTATTACATACCACCTATATGCAAGGAGAATTTGGCTCCCTTTCACATTTTTTCCATTTCTTTCGAAATTTCTCCCCGTAGAGCAAATTGTTGTTATCCTCTCTGTCACTGGTCATCTCTGGTCATACATATGGGAAAGGAAAATTAAAAGGGTTGGAATGAGATCGAGAGTAGCAAATGTTTTTGGTCTGTCCACAGCACTAAATTAACTCACTCTTGCCAAGTTCTTTCCCCTTGTATCTATTCCTATTACTTATCGCGTTCGTGTTATATTCTACTATAAGATCAAATAGACGGGAAGGAAAGAATCCAATTCAAACAAACTTTTGAATTTAGCTAGCTGCAAAGTGAAATACATCTTGCTAAATTGACCAGTCATATTACATGTACTAACTAAGAGATAAACAGTGATAATGTGTGTCATCCATCAGACAGAAAATGAAGATTATCACTTTTAATCAAAGATATCATGTTATCTAATTTTCTCAAGATTTGATTGCAAACATCCAGTGATTGTTGTTTTGTTTTTGTGTTTTTGCCCATTTCTATTTTATGAAGCAACAATTTACATAGCGTACATTGGCAGACAAATTAGTTGTCCCAAAGTTTTATTTTTCATGGAGATATATAGCAGTATGCAAGTATGACCGGGAGACTGGTTGTATAGTCTTTCTTTTCTTTCCTCTTCTGTCCAGAGGATGAAATGCACATATTTATAGTGAAGGTTCATTTTCTAGAGAGATTTTATTGGCATAGAAATAACCCTTTGACTGAAAACTACCTCCTCCTTCTCCCCACCCCCCACCCGCTTATAAAGATTGTATTCAACCAGTCCCCTTGTGATTGCGATTGGACTCAGCCGGGCTGGCAAGTCTATGCTGTTTGCCAAGCACACTTCTGAAAAACTTGAGCCCACTGTTGGTAGGCTCTTTTTGCGAGTGTCTATGTTAGAATATACTTTTTAGGTTTATCACTTTGAGATGACATTTGTTAGATGTCGAAAAAAGTTTACTTATAGTGATGTTGGGGAACACATGATGACCATTTTACTCCCAGAATAAAAGAAAATTATCAGAATCAAAGTTTAATGATCATTAATAGAAGTAGTATTTTAAGTATTAGTATTGTTATCAGTGGTGGCATCATCATCATCATCATCATCATCATCATCATATTTATCACCGCATTTCAAACCAAGGAACGATATGTAACTCTCATCGATATATCGAAACTTCCTGTTAACGACTCGATATTGTTTAAGATGTTAAAATTGACGCAAAAAATTTTCTTCTGGGAAGAGGGATTGCTTTAAGTCTAAAGTTAATATAATCACTTCCTGGTCACGATCTTACGTGAGGATTCTAAGATATTGCTTTTGATATGTAGGTACCCATCCATACTCGCCAATTTTGTGTAAACTTCATCCGTTGAGATCGATTTCCTGTTACTACAGCAATTTTTGCTTCTGACTTATACATCCGACTTTTTATGAATTCATTCTACTTCTTCGTTCGCGTATAAGCGGTTAAAAATAATCAGGGTTTTGTTTGGCAATCTCCCTCTCGCATTATTCTTAAACTGTCTTAGACACCTCCAGTTATCTTCAGAAGTTGTCGTAGCATACTCGTTAATTTGCGGAGGTTGTTTGAACATCTTAAGCAGTTTGCGGTTGTTGTCTAACTATTTCTATAGTCCAGACAAAATTAAGGGAAATCTCAGATCCATTTTCCATCAGATTTTCATAGCGACCTGCGACAGAGTTTCATTCTATGGAGCTGAAGGAGAATTTAATAACAAGGTAACAATGAAAGATAACTATTCTGACTACACGCAGGCGAGATATTCAATGTGAAAGTTTATTTAGGACGAGTCAGCCAATCTTGTAGTCTACACATGCTACTACAATCTGCAATGTACTGCAAGTATTCACTGAAACTGAAGGGTTATACAAAAATAGGCTGTGCTACGCCAGATACGAAAAAACCACTAAAAAACCACTCTCTAGAAGTGGCCAAAAAATATGTGGATACGTATTCCTCATCTAATGCAGCAGCACTATACCCCGAGAAAAGGATAACTAAAATAAACCTAGTTACACTACTAATCACACAGAAAATTCAATGAAAGCATTGATATTTTACAGAGAGTTGTAAAACAAAATTACATTGACCGATTTAGAATGACTGAATTTTCCCCGCGAAACGCTTAAATAATCCGTGTAGCCTGCGGGTGCACAAGAGTGGTACGACGGGAGCGGCGAAGCCCGCAGGTTTCGAGCCCACCCGTTTGCAAAGAGTCTGGGAGGGTTCTGCCCTTAAAATAAGACCCCTCTCAGACCTCTTTCACGCCCATTTTGCTCGCCAGTTCGAGTCTCAAGGGCTTCATACTCGTGCCATATCTTAAATGAGAGTCTGCACTTCTCAAAAATCTTTTTACTAAAGAACATATGACTAATGGAATACTCAAATATCTTTGGAACGACTTAATTCAATGAACTATAAACATGACACCTTCATTGTTGTGACTCTAAAAAAGGTTAAAACGTCGCCTAAGAGAAAGGTACTTATTCATGCACTGAGCTCGCTTGGAAAAGATTACTCATAGAGAAGAGTTTAACCCTTTCCTCTATCTGCATCTGTGACCGAAATATTACACAATGATGAAGATCTTACCATAATTGTATGGAATTGACTGTAAATTTGACTTTGAATTGGAGGACGGGTTTAATGCTGGAGATGGGACGAGGTTCTTCGTTATCTCCAGCTCCCGAACAAATGACATCCTCAATCTTCCTTCTACCTCAAACGTTGCTCGAGACGGTCAGTTGCCATGGATGTTCCGAACCGATGAAGCAAGTGTGGAGGCTGGGGGATGCAACACAAAAGGTACAATTTGCAAACACAAATATAGTTCAAAGAAACATTACGGTGTCATAGGCATAGGTCTGTAGATGTCGTAGGACATTCAGCTAATACACCTTAAAAGAGAAAAATAACTTGAATTTAAAAAATCTAAATAGGGAGTAAATGGAACAGACCAACAAACTTTTGGGAAAGTGACTTAAAACTGTACGGAAATAACAATTTTATCCTCCGCAGTTTTTGTTTCTTAACTTCGTTTTTTAAAAGGCGTGCATTCCCCTGCAATCATCGTGCAATCTTCACCGCGAAGCATGAAGTGTTACAGATTTTCTGACTTTGCTCCATAAAATGTGTCGTTAAAAAAAAAAAGGATTCAACCAATGAAGAACCGCAAATTTTAACCACGTTCAGTAGGCGCACTATCATCAGTTTTTCCTCGCTGATGTTTTTTTGGAATCGTGGGACTGACTTTGCCGATAAGGAGTGGCCTTTCTCGTCTAAACAGTTCCTGGCAGAAATTTCAGTCATCGCGAGCTGCAATTGAAACTCCAGTGCCATTTTTCCGTTATACGTTACCCAAGCATTGCATTCATCTGCCTTCTTCTTATTTAACAGGATCTCTCACCATATCACCCTGTTTATATTAGGAGGTACAAACGTGAAAATGAGTGGACCTTGCTTCACTGCAAATGATAACATTGTGGTTCAACTCGACAATGACGTCAACATTAATAATGCAACTTTTAGCGAAGAGCTAACGTCATCAGTTACCATACTAGTGTTGAACAAGACATGACCGCTGTCATTCAGGTATTTGGTCATAAAGGTATACACATCAGGTATTTCATCAACTACAGTCTTTCAAATTGTCTGTTGAGCTCACTTCTGTCATCAGTTAAAAGTGTAAATTTAAGGAAAAACTAGAGAGAAGGAGTAGGAATTTTATTTTTTTAGACGAACGATTTTACGTCTACGTCTTTGTTAGAAAACCAAGCTCAAAATTTGAAATATATATATTTTTAATCTCCACTCGAGTCGCTCTGGCCATAGGATCCACAAGTTGTCATCAAAGAGCCATGTCTGGCTCAAATAGTTCCGGGTGTGGTAGAATATCCGATCGCAAAATGGAACCTCGGCGAGGTTCGAATCTTCACAAGGCCCTAGGATTTTTGATATTTGAAGGGCAACATGCACCATTGGCTTTGTTCAAGTTTCCGGGTCGTTAAATTTCTTCCTTTTCTAAAAGGAACATAAAAAATATTATCTCTTTTGTTCTAGTTCCCATAAATCGATACACTCCCCAGGTCCAGCGAGAGGACGGTAATACAAGGAAGGTGGATTCCACGGTGGACATTAGTTGGGATTCGGGAGGCATCGGAGTACAAGACGAAGAAGTGTCGATTGATTTGGCGTGCTATAGAATGGGACATGACCATATCCCCGTACTGGACAGCTTCCGCGAAGTAGTAAACAATCAACTTAATTCTGGACATAGTCGGTTTACTATTACAAAAGGAGAGGGAGACGGGTAAGGGTGATTCTTTAAGCAGTAATATGCGGGAAAGAAAAAAAAAACTGGAGAAAATGAAAACAGTCCCTAAATATCTTTCGGTGTTGTTTTGTGGAAAAATTCATTGTTAGAGAAAAGACTATTCGATTAGAGCGCGCGCTCTATTAATTAAGAATTGAACACAATTCAGTTGTTACGTCAGTTGCAATTCACTGTTCGTTTTTGTCAGCAAGTTTTAAACTGCTTGTTTTGTGTCAGAAAGAAAAGTGTTCTGTTTCGGTAGTCACAACGAAAGTGGTTTTAACAGCAACTGGCGGCAGAATGGAAATATATTCCAGTAAAGTGCGTGTTAAAGAAGAAAGCGTTTATGACAAAGTTGTAAAAGAATTCCGTGAACTGGAGAAGAATGCTAACAAGTACTTTGACAACTTGGACGCTGTCGAAGAAATGTGTTACAAAGCCAAGAGAGACGCCCAAAGATTTCGGCTGAAAGCTGAGGCCGACAAAGAACTTTTGAAGAGAGATGCTGCCGTGAGGGCAAAATTGTATTCTGCGGTCCAAGAGATGAAAGTTCTTCCTATCAAAAAAGAGCCGACATGCTCAAGTGAGGAAAAGATGCCTGAAGCAGCTGAGAATGCACAGCGGCTAACTGTCACTGGTCGAGTTTGTCGCTATGTTAAGATCGGATGTGCTTTGGTGTTTGACGTAGTAGCTGGATATGGTCTATTCAGACTTACTCAGCCATACTTTTTCTAAATCACTGCGCCGGGCCCTTAAAAAAAGATGGGCCCATCACTCGGTAAGGGAACAAAAAGCCTACGAGCGGTCCCCTTTTTTTTGCGAACTCCATCGCGCGAGTAAAAAAAAGGAGGAGGATCCATGTTTTTTAATCCTTATCAAAAAAATTCAGGCCCTTGATGTCAAAAGATATTCAAGGCAATGATTGGTTTGGGTTTTTTTCTCAAAGCTAATCCTCTCGTTTCGCTATTATTTTCTAGGAACATTGATGATCGTTTTATCAATCTTGTTCGAGTGTCAAGAAAAAACAGCTACAGCAACATATCTAAGCCTCAGTGGGTGTGGAGTGAAGTGTTTTCTTAGAAGAATGCGCCGTGGGCAGAAAGGAGATGTAAATGGCATCAGAAGGAACCTAATCCAGACGCATTAAGAGGTATTTATTAGAGACTAACCTAAATTCCATATGTCTTCGGGAAGGAACAGATTAACGTGTTGTTATTGGAAAATAACATACAGTTATTGCGTTATCGCGTTTAGGACTGATCTATCTCTGCTTCTTAAAGGGAATGACTTTTGCATCTAAAAGTGCGGATTCAAACGGTAGAGCTCCACAAATTCAAATTTAGTTATCGCTGAAGTTAACTCTAATAAGTAGGAAAGAGATTGTGTGAAGTTGAAAGACGAAAGATAACTTTGCCTCGATTTCATTCATTGGATCCAGTTTGTTTTGTTTTCGTCCGAATAATTTTAAAAAGGGAAAGGGGTGTACTTCACTCTGCAGGGGCGTTGGAGTCTATATCAGCAGACGATGGATTCGCCCTCAAAAGCCATGGTATACACAGCATTTGCAGCCAAAGAAAATGGATCAGACGTTGTACAGGTCAGGAAAATATGGGGAATACAGAAATATTGATTATCTTATATATGTGGCGGTGGGGCACACGGGAATTCAATTAACCAAAGTTTTGTGATGTTTTTATGATGCAGCTACATACGAACTGCAAAACATGTGTTCCATTGGGTTACGAGGTCTGATGTTATGACAACAGCTAACACTAACGCTATTTTTGGTTTTAGAGATGCAGGTAAAGATATTTTAAAAATTACCCCCTTAGTTAAACTCGCGCTCATATCCTTTATGGACGTAATTTACCAGAGCTACGTCAAGTTACATTGAGTTATTTTTATTATGTAGAGAAGTAAATCTTCAATTATAAAGACGGTTCAAAATCATGTTCGATGAGATAGAAAAAAACACAAATGAGTCAGTCAATCACAAATCAAGAAAGAGCAAGGATAGAGAAGGGTGAAGTGGACTGCAAATACCAGCTTTAAGAATTTAGATAACCCATGGTCTAATGAACTCCTTTGAAGGAATGACTTTCCACATTATTTCCTCTTTCTTCAGAATTTCCTCGTCTTCCACCATTCATACCAAATGGATTCGTTGGTGGGAGTGAGTCGGTGGAGGGATCTCAGCACAGTTTCAGTTGTAAGGAAGGATACTCTCTTGTGGGGGCAAACACCCTTCAATGTAGCGATCACGAAACTGGAAGGGCTCCGTTCCCACGTGTCTCAAAGGTACGGACGCATGAGAGTTCGATCATTATAAACTCCACCTATGTAGCACTTTCTGTTAACTACATGGTAATCTGAGTACCTAGTGGAGACCTGCCAGAGTTTTTTTTTTCTACAAAAACTCTTTAAGATATTCAGCATAACAAAAAAACTTTAAATATCGGTTAACAGTTCTGTAATAGCGTCCTTTTTTCCTGACCTAAGAATTATTGTGACTGTATCTGATTCTATTTTCAAGCAAAGCAACTTCGAATATGGGAGGAGGGGGTGAATAAAGGACTTGTTGCAGTATATGAATAAATAAGTGCTCAAGTAACGAAAAAGTCAAGGTCAGGAATACCCAGGAATATTATCGATAAGTTATTTGTGTATGGAACTAGGTTTAGGTTTGGTGATACTATTTGCAGGAATGGGTGAGTCACGGGGTGATTCTTCTCTAAATTTATCTAGAAGCGTCAAATGCTGCTGCAAATTTAATTCAATTATTGTTTCTTCAATGGTCACAGATTGTCCCAACCTTCCGTCGTCCATACCAAATGGAAAAGGAAACGAAACTGGTTCCGTAGAGGGCTCCAAGCATCATTTTACTTGAGATGATGGATGTTCATTGGTTGGACAGTATGCTCTACATTGCAATAACACAGGTGCCTGGAATGGCTCTGTGCCTGTGTGTCTTATAGGTAGTGTATCAATTAATGTTTGCCTCTGAAGTAACGTAAAATTACCTTTGCTGAAAAAAAGTTCCGATATAGCGAATACTGAGGTTTACTAATTACCATCACCCTAATTTTTCAGAAGATATAGAATCCATTTTGTATTAGATTGTCATTGCTGTTAGGTAAGCAACACGAGCTTATAATTAGCAGCACAAACATATACAGTTATTGAATTTACTCATGAAACTTATCGAATACATCTTTGGAAATCTTCACACAGGTTGTCCTAGGCTGCTATCTGAAATAAAAAGTGGCAAAATAAATGTTACGCCTCGAGCAACTCTTACGCATCTTTCGTGCTCTCCAAACTTCCCAAGTGCTTCATATCTCGATGAACGCACGCTGACGTATGAACCAATTTTGAAATAAGGTAGGGTAATTTTTAAGTTAAAATTGACATATTTAAATGAATCAAAAGAGAAGGAGAGACCAAACACGTCGAGTTTTGTCCCAATAGCGTGTGATTTGCAATAGGAGTACAGCAAAGCAAATGGCTGAACTCCGTGAAAATGCACGCTATATATTTTGGTCTCACTTTTCACGGGCTAAAAATAATATTTTTAAATGATAAACAAGAAAAATTTCTCGTTGAAATGATCTCTTTTATTTTATATACATTTGTATACCCCCGATGTTATGGTCGTCTGAAGTATGGCAAAATTCAGCGTTCAAACAGAGTACAAAATATGGTGTACTTTAAGCGCGAGTGGTTACAAACGAAAGAAAGTTTAGTTAGAGATGAAGTATAGTTGGAAAGCTATTCCAAGGGATGAAAAAAAACTTATGAAAAAATGAATCCAAGACAATTTTTTGTTGTCTTGAACGAGCGTTGTGGAAATGCACTGAAGGCATGATAGAAATATGCAAATTAGGTAGGTTTTGGCCGATTTCGAACTTTCGTATTTTGGCCAAAATAAAAACTTGCTGGAACTTTTGAATATTATTTTTGAAAACAGTTCACCAAAAGGGTCTTGGAGCAAAAAAAAAAAGTTGAAGTTTTGCTTCTGTCGCCGGATTCTTGAAAATTACTGACAATCTCTCTTAAGGTGCTATGAAACCCAAATGATATCGAGCAAATTCTGGAACTGTGAAACTTAAACCTGGCATAAATGACCTTCGTTGTGACAGGAATATCTCACAACGTATAAAATCCACAGCCTATTTCAACTTGCGGCAGGGCCTTCGGCAGACAAAGACAAAAAACGGTTCCGGCATGAACGGTTTCCTAATTTTTGGGAAAAAAGTGTTATGCAATCTACAAAATCATTCGCTATTTGCTGAGTTATACAAGTTTTTCGGTGATGATTGACGACCTCATGCGACCGAATCAACACACACATGTACATAAAGCATGTTACAATATTTGCATGCGCGTGATGGGACGCGCGTATGTTTGGCAGGTGAAAGTTTCTCGCAAGCCAATCACATACCCACTTCTGACGTGCATTAAAAACATAGGCATGCTATGCGTGCAAGAGTTATTTTTAGTAGGGTGGGTGGATTACTTGAAACATTGTAAGTGATGTCTACATTTTTACAAGAGGAAAGAAGAGTATTAACGCGGAAAAGAACGAAAATGTCGAATTAAGTCACACACAGGTATTTTGTGGTAGATTGCGTGTGTTGTGCGAATAACTGTAACCAAAAATAAACTGTATTGGTGCCATGGATACCTGTTGGTACAAAATGCAGACAGCAGACTGCAGACCGGATACAAAATGTAGACAAGGTACAAAATGCAGACTGAGAATCTTAAGGGTTTTTTCCGTCTGGTAAGTAATAACATGTCATCTTACAACTTGCCGAGCGTCAAGCAATCGCTTTTCCGCGATCAGCTTTCACGATTATTTGCACTATTGTGGAATATTCCTAGCCCATTTCTTGACGCTAATCGATCGTAATGTAATTTCAAGCCTTCATATAGTTTTATCACTTTGCGCACGAATTGGTTGGTGTAACGTCTGTACAGATTTATCAAAGTAATAAAAGTAGATGTAGATGTAAATGAGATGTCACTATTGAATATTCAACCCGTGCAACACTCGAGAAACAATTGACAGCTTTGCACGTGGTCCGTGTTATCATCTTTTTAAGTGGTATGTGTTTATTTTGTTGACAAAGATGCGGACCGAGACCAAAACTGTTCCTTCGACTAGATATATTTTTGACGTTAGTGGATCACATCATATAAGCTTGCCTCCGTAAATCATTTATTCCAGATAACATAATCAAATAAACACGCTAACGATGGTATCTGAATTCGTCCTTGGCCAAACACAAACGACTCCACAAGATCACTTTCTCCAGGCATCGAAAACATACACAAAATCGTCCATAGTTAATTTTAATCAGGCATTCATCTAGAGATGGCACCAAGCAAACCAATCCAGAAAAATATAATCGGCACACTCAACAAATCATGAATCCTACAACACAGCGTGCCGTCAAAGAACTGCTCAAATCAAAATGTTTGGTGCAACTCATCAACACCCCAAGCAGTATTTGATTAAAAAATTTTCCACTCACTCTCGTCGTGAAGGAATAATAACCATGATCGCGCTATGGTGCACAAAACTCTATATTCTCTCGTATAACTATCCACCATTTTCACAGCATGAGTAACACGTTTACTATAGGTAATCTGATATCTTTCATCTGTCCAGTAGTATCGCATTTCTCGTAAAGCGCGGTAAAATACACGTTTAAAAACACAGAAAAGCCAACACTTCCCAGTCTAAAAGATGATTCCAATTTACGAACCGCTCTCTCCGAATTCCCCATTACTTCGTTGAAATTTGAACACCTCTCAAACCATAGAACAAAAACGACGCTCTGATTGGTGCGCGATACATACCCTAAACGATTTGATTGGTGCGAGCAACATACCACTTCCTGTACGCTAAAATAGATGTTATTTCTTTTCAATAAAAAACTCAAAAACGCATATTTCATGTCTTGTGATGAAGGCAACCACTCCTTTGCCTAGCTGGATTGGACGTTGAACCAACATCACGGTTACAAGAAAAATTTTCCTCTCGGAACACAATGATGGTTGTCTCTACATCCAAGCTCTTTTTGCTCGCTTTATTTTCGGTGGCTGGAACTGCCAACGGTAAGCTGATCTTTAATCTCTCGAAATTCAGGTGTCATTAGTAATATTGCTGTCAACAATTTATGTCGCTTAATTGAGCCATGTCTGCACCGAAAAACGTAACATGGAATGAAACTGGGGAGGAGGGGTTCGAACCGCTTTTCGTGCAAAATTTCTCTTCAAAACATAAGTAAATCAGTGCCTTCCTTTCGCGTGGTTTAAGCTTATTTAAGCTTAAAATGTAGGGAAGTTTTGATTTATTCTGTTCTTAGGGCGACGAGAGAGACCTGATAGAACTTTAATTAAGGCGCAAAGTTTCTTTATTTATTCATTCGATAATCTGTTTTATAACTGCGCCCCAATAGTGCCAAAAGTGGGGTAGTTGCGAAAACGAAGACCTAAGACCCCCTACGAAAACGAAGACCCATTACGAAAACGAAGACTCCCCTACGAAAACGAAGACAAATTACGAAAACGAAGACCTCACACGAAAACAAAGACCCATCACGAAAACAAAGACACATTTCTGAAACAAGTTCAAAAGAGGTTGGTATTACCTTTGAGGACAAAGATTATGTTCATGAGACACACTACGAAAACGAAGATCCTTACGGAAATCTTGAATTCTGAATTTGACACGTCTGTAATTTATTACGGAATATTTCAACAGTAGAGCCCCATGGAGCCTTCAATGGGACAACTTAAAAAAAAATCTTGCATTCTGAATTTGGCGCGTCTGTAATTTATTATAGGAGAATATATCGAGTTAGTATATTCTATCAACTATAATAGGATAACTGTATTGATCTGATTTTAATTGCGTTCCTTAGCTCTTTTTTTTTTAACATAAAGCAAATGTATTAAGCGAATCAAAGAATGCGATGACATTTTTACCAGCAGCAAAACACACAGGACAAAGCTTGCATGATAGTCTTTGTATTTAATGTTTCCGGAAACTCATTTGAGTGACATTTCATGAATAATCCTGTTGATAATTAAGTACCTATGAGAAGCTTTGAAGTGCCGTCTTCAAATTTACGGTGCACGTGGTTTCTTCCACTTGGCGTGCGTGGCTCAAATAACGGCCCAAAAGCTTCACGTTTTTGTGTGAAGGCAGCTCACTGATGGATCAATTTGCAATGGAATACCGCAGTTTAAGTGGGAGTAGCGTAATGCTTTGATTAAGGCATTGATCTGTAATTTTTTATCCGCAAGAAAAGTTTTATTGGAATCAATCAGACGAATTCACCTTTTGGACTTCAGATTTGATTCAAACAAACCCCGAAAGTTCGGACAATGAGTCGAGCTCGAAACACGTGTTCAAACTTCGGCTTTGACATGTTTTATTCGGCAAACGACAGTACATTCTTCCTCGCCGGAAGTTTAATTACCGCTAGTCGATGTTATTGTTATTAATAAACTTAGATCTTGTTGCTTCATTATACACCACCATATGCGTGTAAGGTCTCTTGTTGAACAAGTAACGTTTATATTGAAGTAATAGCAAGGTTTTGTTATGGTTGCCAAGAGCTTTTCCGGTCCCTAAACTTATAAATCGCAAGGAGGAGTAGCGTAACGCTTTGATTAAGGTATTGATTTGTAACTTTTTACCCGCAAGAAAAGTATTACTGAAATCAATCGGTCGAATTGCCATGTTTTATTCAAACAACAGTGTATTTTTCCTCGCCCGAAGTGTAATTACCGCTAGTCGATGTTATTTTCATTAATAAACTTATATCTTATTGCCTCATTTTATACCATGATATGCATGTCATGTCGCTTCTCTCGTTTTAGCTTTAAAGTAGTCCCATTGAAGGCTCCATGGGGCTCTACCGTTTTCGTAGTGTGTCTCATGAACATAATCTTTGTCCACAAAGGTAGTACCAACCTCTTTTGAACTTTTTAGAAATGTGTCTTCGTTTTCGTGATGGGTCTTCGTTTTCGTAGGGGGGGTCTTCGTTTTCGTAATTTGTCTTCGTTTTCGTAGGGGGGGTCTTATGTCATCGTTTTCGGAGTCTTCGTTTTTCGCAACTACCGAAAAATGGTGCTTTTACGCCAACAGCATTTACCCATGTCTTGAACATGTTAGTGTCCAGTATTAAAACTCGTTTTCAAAGACATTTTCCTCGTCACAAACTGCCGCATAGATGAGCAGCAACCAGCCGAGAAAATGCGAGAAATTTAAATCACTGTTAGGTCACGTTACCTTCAATTATAACCTCTTCGTCGTTTTCAAATATTTTCTTAATGTCCGTGCCTGTTTAGAGATGCTTTTTTAATCACCTTGAACGCGCGCTTACTAACGAGTTTGATTTCTACCTTTACAATGAGAGTGTGAAGGTTTAATTGTTTAAAACCTAAAAGCTCTGTTGAAACAAGTACAAGTCCCTTCCAGAGTGCGACGTGCGTGCGTGAACTTTGGTTGAGGAACGACAAGTGCAGAATAGCTACTCGACTCAACATAATCTTTTTATGTTGTAGACGAAGCATATTGATCACATGCAGGAGCTGATTGATTTACGTGAATCTCATTTGGCAAAGTGCTTTTAAGAATCAAGGTTTTGTGATTTAGTCCTCAATCCAGTAATCGGGGTGGTTATGTAACTTCCAAATTATTGGCTGTCATTTTACTTGAAATTTTCAAAAAGGCTGGCTAAAAGACTTTTTTTTGTAGCGGTTTTTTGTCTTACGAAAATGATTAACTTGTAACCGTCATGTCAATCACTATCATACACAGAAAAACTTCGTACGGGATTTGAACCCATGACCTCTGCAATACCGGTGAAGTGCTCTACCAACTGAGCTAACAAGCCAACTGGTCATTATGTAGAATCCAAACAAATAGACATATTTTGCGCGCTAAAAGACAATTGGCTACTTAAATGGATTTCTGAAAGTAGTTTTCAATATTCTTTCTCCCTGGATCAAAGACAAGGTGAATCTTACCCATAGTAATCTTTCTTAATGTTTGGAAGGCATCGCTTGAAAGTTTTCCAAGTTGCATTCCAGATCTGTCATAGAACAAGCTCTTTACCATTTACTTAGAAGAATTGTCGATTTACTTTTTCACGTTGATCGTTTTATGTGGATAGCATAATGTTGCTGCTTTGGGGAGCTAAGGTTGAAAAGAAAGAAATTCCCCTTGAATTGCTTCATACATGAATCCTTTGAGGAAGGAGCTAGTTTGGTGGCTTAAATTCGAAGACAATTAAAACGTTGAAGTTTGTCGACTCGCTTGACTTTAAGGTTGCTTAATAATAATTGTAATAATAATAATAATAATAATAATAATGCAACAATTTCTAAAGCGCCCTATTCTAGAGCTCTAAGGTGATTTACAGTATAATGTCTAAAGCAGTAACTTAGAAAATAAATCAGAAAATTACTAGAGCAAAACAACAAATGAAAATAGCGCTTAAAAAGATAGGTTTTAAGGTTACCCTTAAAAGATGTAAGATTTAAACTAAATTTTATATGTTCTGGAAGATCATTCCAAATTAAAAGTTTAGGGGTACAGACCGAAAAGCCACACTCACCATAAAGTTATATCTATCTCGATCTAGGTGTCACTAACAAGTTCATGGTTGATGATCGTAAATTCCTAGATGGCTTGTAAGTTTGCAACAAATCACGAATATAGCTAGGACCTAAATCATTTAAAGATTTAAAGGTCAACAGTAGGATTTTAAAAACAATCCTCTGCTCCACGGGAAGCCAGTGTAGTTCTCTCAGTAAAAGAGCATTACGGTCATATTAAAAACCACATAAGATTAGACGCACCGCACAGTTCTGAACTAACTGAAGTCTATAAATCAAGTATTTCGGAAGTCCATATGAAAGAGAGTTACAGTTGTCCAATTTACATAATCACGAAGGCATGCACTAACATTTTGGTACTCTCAGCTGACAAGAACTTCCTGATACGAGAAATATTACAAATGTGAAAAAAGGCGGATTTAAAAATGGCAGCCACTTAAAGTTTCATAATCAAATTACTGTCAAAAATAACACCTATGTTGCTGGCAGAGTGAGAGGGAGTTATAACTGAACCATCAACCGCTGTCAAAGAGACTGGAATTGCAGCCAGAGTCCTTCACATCCATTCTTACTGACATCACAAACGAAGCCCGCGAAACTTGAAAATACTTTCCTTTCCTTTCCTTCGTAGGTATCACCTAAATGTTTCTCTGCTTCTTTTCCTCCTCAGCTAAGCTGAAAGTCGAGGTGACTCCAGTAAACAGCTATGCGATGGAGTATTCCTCACTCAAAATAACCTGCACTGCTTATGATGAGGCCAATGTAGAGATGCCAGAAAGCATCCAATTTATTGAAGTAGATGATATCTTGAATGAGAAGAATTTAAACGATAAGTACAGCAACCTCAACTTTACGACAACACAAGAAGGTAAGAAACCTCGAAAAATTTGTAAACTATGCTTAAACTGGGAGAAATTTCAGTTTATCAGGACAATTCAACCATAGGTTACTAAGAAGAACAGGGTTTTCTACTTCTCAGTTACCCTTGAATTGGAATTGTAAATCACAGACGTTTGGTATTATTTGGTCCTTACATTTGCTTCAGGAAACTGAACAAGTTTAGTTTTTTAACTGTTTTAACTGCCACAGTTTATTAAAAAAATGATGCCTACCACATTCTACCCCCACATTCATTTATAAATTATATATATATATATATATATATATATATATATATATATATAACTTATTTTGATGCTGATTTTAATAAAAGAAGGGCTCATGAAAAGTTTCATGTCTCAGCTCCTTTTTCTTTCTTTGCAGACAATGGTGGCAAGCTCATAGTTACCATGACAATCCTCAACGTCACAGAAAAGTACGAGTTAAAAAGAGATCATAGTTACCGATGCGTCGCATACGCAGTGAACATTAGTAAACCCGCACAGTTTGTCTTCTATATTTATGTAATTCAAGGTATGTTCTTTAATAAACATCTAGATAAAGTGATTTTCAAATTTAAGTGAAAGAGCTACATAATTGTAACTGTTTCTGTAACCCCCGGCCAGAATAGCACCTAAAAAGATATTTGACTACGCATGCAGGACATTTACTCAAGCAACAATTGATGCATCACCGAGGATAAATCGCACTTACCTCTCTACCTCGAGCTTTAAGTAATTTCCTTGGAAGTTAATTTTTCGTCAGTTACCATCAGCTGACTTGATGTCTTTGTTATCTCCGATTATTTTCCGTTCAATAGAAAGGACAAGTTGGCGAGGTTCTGCTGTAAATAATTCCGTATGCATTTAGTGATCAGTTATAATAACTTCACCCACTGTATGTAGTGGTGACTGGGCTTAGATATAATTAGTTATAATAACTTCACCCACTTTATGAAGTGATGAGTGGGCTTAGATACAATTAGCTATAATAACTTCACCCTCTGTATAGTAGTGACTGAGCTTAGAAATAATGAGTTATAATAACTTCACCCACTCTTTCTAGTGGTGAGTTAGCTTAGATATAATGAGCTATAATAACTTCACTCTATGTAGTGGTGAGTGAGAATTTATATAATAAAATAACAATTTCCATCAAGAGTCAAAATTGATCCTAGATTTTTTCCTTCCCTATGCTTTGCGATTGGTCTATAAAACTCATGCCACTCTTGCCGCCAATCAGATGCAAAAACTAAGACCACTCACGACTTAGCCACCTGCGTGTTCCCGCACCGCAAACAGCCCGCTTGTTTAAAAATATAGCGCTTATTGGCTCATTGAGATATCGTTCTTCGGCGGCTGATTGGCCGTTGAGATTTACTTTAAACAGTACTCAGGCAGTAAGAGCTCCATTGTTCGTTTTCTTTCAGAAAGTGACATACCCAAAGTGACTGTCTCTAAATTGACAGTGGATCATTCCGTTTCCGCGACGATTTTTTGCAACATAACATTTAGGGGAAGCCAAACCACAACACTGAAAAGTTTGTGGTTGTCCAAAGACGGCGAAAACCTGACTGACACTTTAGTAAAGGACGGAATTTCAGAATTCACTTCGTTGGTTCTCGGAGATATTAGCATGAAAGATGGAGGGATGTATTCTTGCAACCTGAAAGTCCTCCTTAAAGGCAAGGTGCTTCGCGAAGTGAAAGAAACTACCTCGCTCACAAGTAAGTGCTTCGTTAGCTACTATGTTACGTACGGATCCATTTCATCATCATCCTTCACCGGGCAATAGTTTTCATTTACATCCTTCTATTGTGAAGTGGCTTCATTTGCCTGAATCCCCATGAAACTTCCTTACCCCAAAAAACGGCAACCTAAGTTAAATTAGCTCCAAGGAAAGAGCTTTTCCAACTTCCTTGTTGTTCTTGTTATTATTATTATTTTCATAATTACTATTATAATTATTATTATTGTTATTATCACTATCATCAGTGATATAATTGTTATCCCTGGTTATTGTATTTAGTTGTCATATTGTTGGTGTCAGTGGTAGTAGTTAGTATTATCGGTATTGCCAGTAGCATTATCATTTCCATCAGCATTATTATTATCATTTCCATCAGCATTATTATTATCATTATTGTTGTTTTTATGATCATTATGATCATTATGATCATTATTCCAGTTAAACCGTGGTTTGAAAGTAAAGATGGAAAAACTGTCGCGAAGAAGTTGGGAGACGACTTAACTTTAGAGTGCGGTGCCAGAGGATACCCTCTGAAGGTGGAATGGAAGTTTAAGAGTGAGACAGACGAAACAGTTAAGACTTGTATAGGTAAGTTTGAATTGGACATAATTCGAAAAAACTTTTATTGTTTGTCAGTCAGTGGTTTAGTTCCTTCTCTGCATTCAATCAGTCGGTAAGCGAGTCATATTGTTTGTTCAGCTGTGTATCAACCATTCTGTCAGTCAGCCTGCCAGACAGTCTTGTCGCCAGTCAGCCATTCGGTTCAGTCAGTCAGTCAGTCAGCCAGTCAATTAGTAAGTTAATCAGTCAGTCAGTCAGTCAGTCAGTCAATTAGTAAGTTAATCAGTCAGTCAGTCAGTTAGTAAGTCAGTCAGTCAGCCAGTCAATTAGTAAGTTAATCAGTCAGTCGGTCAGTTAGTAAGTCAGTCAGTCAGTCAGTCAGTCAGTTAGAAAGTCAGTCAGTCAGTCAGTCAGCCAGTTAGTCGGTCAGTTAGTAAGTCAGTCAGTCAGTCGGTCAGGTAGTAAGTCAGTCGGTCAGTCGGTCAGTCAGCCAGTCCGCCTTTACGTCACTCTATCATTCCCTCTGTCAGCAAGGCAACATTTTGTCCGTCATCCAGTTTGGTTACTTAGTTAGTCATTTAGTTATTCGGTCGGTTAGTCATTCAGTCCGTAAGATCATTCATCAATCTTGGGTTACTAAGTCCGTCAGGTAGATCAACTGTTATGCTGATGATCAGCCAGCCAGTCAGTCAACTTGTTTTATAGCTACCATCCATTATCAATCGGCCAAAAGACGGTAAGTGTATCGATGCTATTTGCAACCGGTTAAGTGCACTATTCTCAAATCTTTATAAATGTTTATATTTTAGATTCTTTAGTGGATAAGCGTTACAAGGTGAGCCAGAAGGGACCTTACGATCCCTATTCCTTGACCATCACAAGCTTGAGCAAAGCTGACCTTGGAGTTTATTACTGCTGTCTGTCATCAGGCTGCTCTAAGAACATTAACGAGGAGCAGTGTCAAAGCTTTGACATCGATCAAAAAAGTAAGTATCTTTAGTGACATCAAGGTTTGAGCTAGTGCATAGGTACATTTCGAAGAAAAATGTCTGAAACACCTTCGAAGTACATAATTTTCTTGCAAAACAATCCTTATTATTACCTAAAGGAGATTTTCGTATCGATGGAAGAGAATTGCACATGCATAGAGTAATCTATCACTGTTTGAAAGTGCTCTTATGAAGAGAACTCAGGAAACATATCGTCTCGTTGCCTCGAATCCAGCTTGAGACGGTGAGCATCTTTGTGGCTTTTGTAATTGAACCAATTGCGTCTAAAAAAAACTGGATTTTAGGCCGCTTCACGAATATGTTTGTTCAGTTGGTAAAGAATCGGTCTGCTAATAGCTTTCAACGACAATCCTTAGTTTCCTGTCTGTTCGAGGCTTAACCTTTTAACTCCCATGAGTGACTAAGACATAATATCTCCTTACAATATCAATGCAATATCAACCAGATAAGTGACGAGAATAGAGAAAAGTATCATTTTGGGGATAATCAGTTGATCCAATACTAAATTCTCTGAACTAACACTATAAGAATTGTATAAGTGAATTACAAATTTGATTTGGGAGGTAAAGGGTTAACCCGGCAGAGCAGATCGCTGAAAGACCTCTCAAATATCATTGAAATTACGCTTGTAAAAATTGTAACATAACAGAGAAATCTGTCAACCGTCATTGAATTTCATTTTATATATTTTAACATTTTTAAATTTTCACTCTTTTATTCCAAAGGTGAACCAACTACTGGAACAATGTCTGTGGTTGCCCATGACGTGTTCCTCAGTGATATTTATTTTTAAATGTAGCCATCCATTGCCTGTTTTCCAATTCTTTTTTCTTTATGTGATTTTTCCCTCGATAGAATGCCCCTCACTGGCTGCTGGCATAGAGAATGGTTATAAACACGGCCGTGGGTCCGTGGAAGGCTCTTTGGTCTGGTTTAGCTGTGCTAATGGTTATTCTCTTGAAGGAAACAAATACCTCTATTGTGATGAAGATGGTCAATGGAATGGTACAACACCTTCTTGTCTAAAAGGTAAATTAAGTATGTTTTTTTTCAGATTCAAATTTAAAAAGATAAACCATGACTTTTAAGAATAACTGTTAAGCAGCCGATATCACTTCTTACCTCTTACTTACATGCACATGAGTTAATACGCTTACCGAAGAACATTAATATGTCAGAAAGCTGTACGCTAACACAGCTACACATTCTTTTTCAAAGATTGTCCTCAAATGAACCGCACTCTAGAAAACGGACACATTGATGGTAATGGATACACATCAGGTGCAGTGTATAGCTTTCTTTGCGATGAAGGGTACAGCATAGATGGAGAAACCTCGCTGCGCTGTGATGAAAAGGGACAATGGAATGGTAGCATTCCTGTATGTTTAAAAGGTAGGTTAAAGTCTCAGTGTACTACTTGATTACCTTTTGTAACGGCCGACCGGTTATGCATAAATGCTTTGTTATAATCGCCACCTAATCGGGTTGTGTCTCACAAAAATATAGCAATTAGTAGAAGCAGCTGTAGTAACAGAGGAAATAGTGGCATTAGCAGTTAACAGTTCTTTTGGTATCGGTAGTGATGGATGTTTTGCCGGTTGTGAAAGAGGTAATGCTCTTGATAGTACGAGGATAGTTAGGGATATTGAAGTTCTCTGTGTTCGTGGTACAGGTGTGGTGGTGATAATTATTGCTTGACTGCGGTAGCAGCGGTGATATTGGCAACCATGGCGATTGTGTAGTGTTGATAGTTTTGATGCCAATTGAGATCATTTTAATGCGAGTGGTGGGTGTTGTGTCATCTTGTTGCGAGTGCGTAAATAAAAATAACTCTGAAAGTCTTTCATGCGTACTTCCCCCTCACTGAAAAACTTTCAATCTACCCCAGCTCGTACAGATAAAGAGGAAAGGGATACGAACAGCTGGTACCTTTACGTCCTAATTGGTGCTGCAATCCTGATTCTGATAATCGCTATTGGCCTGTTGGTAATTTGTTGTCTACGGAAGTCAGGTAAAAAAGATACAGCAACCGCGAAGGGTGATGGAGAGGCAGAACTGGAAGCTATTATTAAACCTTAAGTGCCTGTGGATAATAAACACGAATGTAACACTGCGCCACAAAGCAATTGCTCTAAAGATCCTGTGAGTGTGGTGTTAATGAAAGATTTCCGTAGACCCTAACTATGTTTTCTGGATTTCAGAGTGTCACGTCTTTGATGTAACTCTTATAAGAGCCCTCTTTAAACGCTTGAATATTCCCGCCGTAACTTAACGCGATATCAAGAGATCCTTCCTTAGTATTTCACTCAATATTTGAAATGCCTGTTAAGTTAACTTTTTAAGTGGCGACCTTAACTTAAAGAGATATATTAATAAAAATCCACTCAGAGCGATAAGTTCCATCGACTTACCGTCTTGAAGTAATCCACTTTGAAAAGTGGATCTCCACACCCAGAAACGCTGACAGAGTGTCGAGCTTCATTGTTTAGGAGAAAATTGTACGTGCTTGTTGTAATGTACAGAAATTCCCTTATTCATTGTCTTCCTTTAAATTTTCATCGTTTTACGAATGTTTGCTTTCGAAAACAACAATTTAGAGGCTAATATGAGGCGGAATTTAAGCTGTTTTAATTTATAGATTTCATAAAGCATAGTAATTTTCAATTTGACTGTTACATATTTTAAATCAGCGCTCGATTAAGCGCAATTTTTAATTAAAAAACGGCGATTTTTTGAAGGTTTGAAAAAAAAATTCAACTTCTTGAAAACAAAGCGAATAGTCTCAAAGGTAATCCATTGTTTGCGCTATTGTTTTCTTCTAACAAAGGACTGTATGCATAATAAAGTATGGGGCTGTGCGGAAACTTTGCCCAAACAGGTTACAGAAATGGTTCACGAATTGTAAACTAATAATGTGTTAACAAAACTCCCCAAAATTATGGCGCCGATACTAATCTATCGTTCATAATCACTTACGGACTCTATAAAACTGCTCTCGAATTCGAAAACTGTAAACAAGAATTATTTACTCTAACCATGTGCTTACCAGCGTGCTTGTGAGCTCATATCGCCAGGAACCCGTTTAATTATACGATTACAGCTCGGACACGTCTTGCAAAATGTGATGACTATCAATTTCAGATATTGATCCTTCAGTTTCCAGCATTGGGGAAAAATTATCGTATCGCAGGCATGTTCATTATAACCCGAGCATTAAATTAAGTACGCCTCGAGATGTTGAACGAATAGAAATTAGCTCCATGTTTTTTGAGACAAACTATTTCTTCAAGTTCGAACGAATCGAGTACAAAGCACGAAAACATAGCGCTGAAAAGTACCATGACCAAACGATGACATTCACTCCCACTCCAGGATTAAAACCATTTTACCAGTGGGTTTGTTTGCTCCTCACATCTGCGCTCGGTATTTTAATTCTCAGATATTTGACGGGTTCTCACACGACAATATTTTCAAAATCAAATTACCGCGCAGACTTAATGTAAACATGAACATCGCTGACGACACAATCTCATTATAATTCAATTTTGGAAAAGGCTGTTACTTCGTTCTTAGGGTAAAACAACAAACCTTCCACAAAGCGTGATTTTTTTAAATGAATAATGTAAACCTTGCGATAGCCAATGCAACTAAAGAGAGAATGACAGAAACTTGCTCACGCTGTTCGTTGTCATTTTAAAACTTTCTAGGCAACACACAATCCGTAAGATAACTTCTTTTCCCTAAACACCACGACTGTATTAAACATTCCAAAAAGTTGGACAACAAATAATTTGAAGAATACGAACACTTTGAAATGTTATTCGAGCGATGAACGGGCGCGAGGGTTTTACAGCGATGAATGCAGAAGTCATTGTTTTACCGTACCAAAATGTAATTTCAATTACAAACTGAAGCTAGTATCAAACGAAGATTGGGGAAAAAATCTTTGAATTTTTCTGAGCCTTAGCGTAACAGAAAACCAAGATAAGACACGAATTACCCTCTTCTTTCTCGGATCCTTTGTGTTTCGCTTCTCTATATTGATGACCCCTTTTCAGTCTGTTTTCTGGAGCTCTTTGTATTTCCTTTTCATGTTGCTCTTCGTTAGATGTTCGCGATAATTCTTGGTTTTCACCCACGTGACTTTTGTCTTGACGACGGTTGCTATCCGCCATGTTGGTGCCCAAACAAATAGTTACATATGCGCTTATAGTAAGGTGAAAGTGAGATAATAGAAATGGTTCATTGCGTAGTTTTCAATTTTCAAACAGTGCTGGTTAAAAATGGACGTCATTCATTTGCCACATTCAATTACAATCAAATCGTGTGGATAACCAGTATAGACAGCGAGAGCGGAGGGACTGAGGAAGGATTGGGCGGAACCCCTGTTCAGGTGAGTATCTGAACGAAAAGTACAAGAGAATACATTGACAAGTAAAAATAGTGAGCCCAGTGGCTTCATTACCACTATCTATAAAATAAAGAAAATAATTATAACCTTGCAGGTTGCAATGAAACGCACTTTCAAATAACCTGTAGCCTTCAAATATTGTTTCTCCTGCCCTTCTCCTTCAGTTGTGTAGCCTGCGGGTGCACAAGAGTGCTACGACGGGAGCGGCGACGCCCGCAGGTTTCGAGCCCACCCGTTTGCAAAGAGTCTGCGAGGGTTCTGCCCCCAAAATAAGACCCCTCTCAGACCTCTTTCCCGCCCGTTTTGCTCGCCAATTCGAATCTCAAGGGCCTCATACTCGAGCCACATCTTTTATGAGAGTCTGCACTTACTAAAGAACATGTGGCTAATGGAATACCCAAATATCTTTGGAACGACTTAATTCAATGAACTATAACCATGACACATTCATTGTTATGACACTAAAAAAGGTTAAAACGTCACCTTAGAGAAAGGTACTTATTCATACACTGAGCTCGCTCGGAAAAGATTACTCATAGATCCGCAGAGTTTAACCCTTTCCTCTATGTGCAGCTGTGACCGAAATATTACACAATGATGAAGATCTTACCATAATTGTATGGAATTGACTGTAAATTTGACTTTGAATTGGAGGACGGGTTTAATGCTGGAGCTGGGATGAGGTTTTTCGTTATCCCCGGCTCCCGAACAAATGACATCCTCAATCTTCCTTCTACCTCAAACGTTGCTCGAGACGGTCAGTTGCCATGGATGTTCCGAACCCTTGAAGCAAGTGTGGAGGCTGGGGGATGCAACACAAAAGGTACAATTTGTAAACACAAGTATAGTTCAAAGAAACATTACAGAGTCATAGGCATAGATCTGTGGATGTCGTAGGACATTCAGCGAATACACCTAAAAAGGGAAAAATAATTTGAATTTAAAAAATCTAAATAGGGAATAAATGGAACAGACCAACAAACTTTGGGGAAAGTGACTTAAAACTGTACGGAAATAATAATTTTATCGTCCACAGCTTTTGTTACTTAGATTCCTTTTTTAAAAGGCGTGCATTCCCCTGCAATCATCGTGCAACCTTTACCGCGAAGCATGAAGTGTTACAGATTGTACTGACTTTGCTCTACAAAATTTGTCGTTTAAGAAAAAGGATCCAACAAATGAAGAGCCGCCGATTTTTACCACGTTCAGTAGACGCACTATCATCAGTTTTTCCTCCCCAATTTTTTTTTTTGGACTCGCGCGACTGACTTCGCCGATAAGGAGTGGTTACTCTCGTCTAAACAGTTCCTGGGAGAAATTTCGGTCATCGCGAGCCGCAATTAAAACTCTTGTACCATTTTTCCGTTATACGCTACCCTAGCATTGCATTCATCTGCCTTCTTCTTATTTAACAGAATCTCTCACCATATCACCCCGTTTATGTTAGGAGGTACAAACGTGAAAATGAGTGGACCTTGCTTCATTGCAAATGAGAACATTGTGGTGCAACTCGACAATGACGTCAACCTTAATGCAACTTTTAGCGAAAAGCTAACGTCATCAGTTACCATACTAGTGTTGAACAAGACAGGACGGCTGTCATTCAGGTATTTGGTCATAAAGGTATACACATCAGGGATTTTATCGACTACAGTCTTTCAAATTGTCCGTTGAGCTCACTTTTGTCATCAATTAAAAGTGTAAATTTAAGGAAAAATTAAAAAGAAGGAGCAGGAATTTTATTTTTTTTAGACGAACGATTTAACGTCTACGTCTTTGTTCGACAACCAAGCTCAAAAGCTCAAGTTCTCCTCAACGAGCCATGTCTGGCTTAAATAGTTCCGGGTGTGGTAGAATATCTGATCGCAAAATGGAACCTCGGTGAGGTTCGAATCTTCACAAGGCCCTCAGATTTTTACAAGATATTTGCGAGGCAATATGCACCATTGGCTTTGTTCAAGTTTCCGGGTCGTTCAATTTCTTCCTTTTCTAAAAGGAACATAAAAAATATTATCTCTTTTGTTCTAGTTCCCATAAATCGATACACTCCCGAGTTCCAGCGAGAGGACGGTTATACGTGGCAGGTGGATTCCACGGTGGACATTAGTTGGGATTCGGTAAGCATCGGAGGACTAGACGAAGAAGTATCGATTGATTTGGCTCGCTATGAAATAGGACATGACGATGTCCCCCGTACTGAACAGCTTCCGCGAAGTAGTAAACAATCATCTTAATTCTGGACATAGTCAGTTTACTGTCACAAAAAGGGAGGGAGACGGGTGAAGGTGATTCTTTTAGCAGCAATGTGCGGGAAAGAAAAAAAAATTAAAAAAAAAAAAATGAAAACAGTTCCTAAATATCTTTTGGTGTTGTTTTGTGGAAAAATTCATTGTTAGGGGAAAGACTATTCGAATGGAGCGCGCGTTCTGTCAATTAAGAATTGAACACAATTCAGTTGTTACGTCATTTGCAATTCATTGTTCGTTTTTTTCAGCGAGTTTTAATTTAAACTGCATGTTTTGTGTCAGAAAGAAAAGTGTTCTGTTTCGGTAGTCACAACTAAACTGGTTTCAACAACAACTGGCGGCAAAATGGAAATATATCCGAGTAAAGTGCCTGGTAAAGAAGAAAGTGTTTATGACAAAGTTGTAAGACAATTCCGCGAACTCGAGAAGAATGCTGACAAGTACTTTGACAACTTGGACGCTGTCGAAGAAATGTGTTACAAAGCCAAGAAAGACGTGCAAAGATTTCGGCTGAAAGCTGAGGCTGACAAAGAACTATTGAAGAGAGATGCTGCCGTGAGGGCCAAATTGTATTCGTCGGTCCTGGCGATGAAAGTTCGTCCTATCAGAGAAGAGCCGAGATGCTCAAGTGAGGAAAAGATGCCTGAAGCAGCTGAGAATGCACAGCGGCTAACTGTCACCGGTCGAGTGTGTCGCTATGTCAAGATTGGATGTGCTTTGGTGTTTGACGCAGTAGCTGCATACGGTCTATTCAGACTTACTCAGCCATACTTTTTTTAAATCACTGCGCCGGGCCCTAAAAAAAAAGATGGGCCGATCACTCGGTAAGGGAACAAAAAGCCTACGAGCGGTCCCCCTTTCTGCGAACTCCGTCGCGCGAGTAAAAAGAAAGGAGGAATTCCCATGTTTTTTATTCCTTATCAAAAAAATCCAGGCCCTTGATGTCAAAAGATATTCGAGGCAATGATTGGTTTGGGTGTTTTTTCTCAAAGCTAATCCTCTCGTTTCACTATTATTTTCTAGGAACATTGATGATCGTTTTATCAATCTTGTTCGAGTGTCAAAAAAAAAAAAAACAGCTACAGCAACTTATCTAAGTCTCAGTGGGTGTGGAGTGAGGTGTTTTCTTGAAAGAATGCGCCGTGTGCAGAAAGGAGATGTAAATGGCATCAGAAGGAACCTAATCCAGACACATTAAGAGGTATTTATTAGAGACTGACCTAAATTCCATATGTCTTCGGGAAGGTACAGATTAACGTGTTGTTATTGGAAAATAACATTCAGTTGTTGCGTTATCGCGTTTAGGACTGTTCTATCGCTGCGTCTTAAAGGGAATGAATTTTACGTCTCAAAGTGCGGATTCAAACGGTAGAGCCCCACAAATTCAAATTTGGTTATTGCTGAAGTTAACTCGAATAAGCAGGAAAGAGAGGCTAATCAATGTAAAGTTGAAACACAAAAGATAAGTTTGCCTCGATTTCATTTTCTGGACCCATTTTGTTTTGTTTTCGTCCGAATAAGCCATTGACGTTCAACGGATATGGGGAATACTTTATTTTAAAAGGAAAGGGGTATACTTCACTCTGCAGGGGCGCATGGAGCCTATATTAGCAGGCGATGGATCACCCTCAAAAGCCATGGTATACACGGCATTTGCAGCCAAAGAAAATGGATCAGACTTTGTACAGGTCAGGAAAATATGGGGAATACAGAAATATTGATTATCTTATATCTGTGGCGGTGGGGCACACAGGAATTCAATGACCCAAAGTTTTGTGATGTTTTTATGATGCAGCCACATCCGAACTGCAAAACATGTGTTCCATTGCGTCACGAGGTCTGATGTTATGACAACAGCTAACACTAAGGCTAGTTTTGGTTTTAGAGATGCAGGTAAAGATATTTTAAAAGTTACCCCCTTAGTTAAGCTTGCGCTCATATCCTTTATGGACGTAATGTACCAGAGCTACGTCAAGTTACATTGAGTCATTTTTTATTATGTAGAGAAGTAAACTTTCAATTATAAAGACTGTTCAAAATCATGTTTGATGAGATAGAAAAAAAGACAAATGAGTCAGTCAATTACAAATCAAGAAAGAGCAAGGATAGAGAAGGGCGAAGTGGACTGTAAATACCAGCTTTAAGAATTTAGATAACCCATGGTCTAATGAGCTCCTTCGAAGGAATGAATTTCCACATTATTTCCTCTTTCTTCAGAATGTCCTCGTCTTCCACCATTCATACCAAATGGATTCGTTGGTGGGAGTGAGTCGGTGGAGGGATCTCAGAACAGGTTCAGTTGTAAGGAAGGATACTCTCTCGTGGGGGCAAACACCCTTCAATGTACCAATCAGGGAAACTAGAGTGTCTCCGTTCCCACGTGCCTCAAAGGTACGGACGCATGAGAGTTCGATTATTATAAACTGCACCTATGTAGCACGTTCTGTTAGCTGAGTGCCAAGTGGAGACCTGCTAGAGTTTGTGTCTACAAAAATTCTTGGAGATATTCAGCATAACAAAAACTTTAAATATCGGTTAACAGTTAATAGCTTCCCTTTTTCCTGACCCTAGTTAAAATATTGTAAACCAATATGCCTGACCAAGAATTATTGTGACTGTATCTGATTCTATTTTCAAATCAAAGCAAGTTCGAATATGGGAGGAGGGGGTGGATAAATGACTTGTTGCAGTATATGAATAAATAAGTGCTCACGTAACGAAAAAGTCAAGGTCAGGAATTTCCAGGAATACTATCTGTAAGTCATTGTGTATGGAACTAGGTTTTGTTTTGGTGATACTGTTTGCTGGAACGGATGAGTCACCGATTGATTCTTCTCTAAGTTTATCTAGAAGCGTCAAATGCTGCTGCAGATTTAATTCAATATTTTGTTGCTTTAATCGTCACAGATTGTTCCAACCTTCCGTCGTCCATACCAAATGGAAAAAGAAACGGAACTGGTTCCGTAGAGGGCTCCAAGCATCACTTGCGATGATGGATGTTCACTGATTTGACAGTATGCTCTAAATTGCAATAACGCAGGTACCTGGAATAACTCTGTGCCAGGGTGTCTTATAGGTAGAGTATCTTTTAATGTTTACCTTTGAAGTAACGTAAAATTACCTTTGCTAAACAACAGTTCTGACATAGTGAATATTGAGGTTTACTATTTATAATTATCACCACCCTAATTTTTCATAACATAGAGACTCTATTTTGTATTAGATTGTCATTGCTGTAGGTAAGCAACACGAGCTTATAATTAGCAGCCATTAGCAGTTTTAAAATTTACTCATAAAACTTATCGAATACATCTTTGAAAATCTTCACACAGATTGTCCTAGGCTGCCATCTGAAATAAAAAGCGGCAAAAAGAATGGGACGGGTTTTATAGAGGGACCATAGTACAAATTTAACTGCAACGATGGTTACTCTATCGTGGGTCAAGGTCTTTTGTTTTGCACTCAAATGGGAAGATGGAACGCAAGTGTCTCCGTTTGTCTCGGAGGTAAGTGCCTTTTGATTTGTTTATATGATGTTGTATGCAAAGGAAAAGCATGCACTCGAGCTAAGTTACACATTGAGCTTAAACTTATCCCGTTTTCTGTGAAATGAAGCGACGAGGAATATTGCTACTCTTATCCTGGAAGGTTTGAGTTTTCTTGAAGGTTTTCCGGTGCCGATTTTTATTTCTGGGTGAGAGAGGCACTACAATGAGAGCAAAGTGTATCGCCTAAAAGGATATGGTTCAATGGCTCGCCCACATCTCGAGCCCAGACCTCTCGTTCCGGACTCCAGCGCGCCAAACGTTAGGGCACCAGATCTCTCAAAATTTTTTGATCCCTTAATATGAATCCTATATGTGATTTAAAGCTATGATGAAAGGGCTTTTGAATGTCATTACATGTGTCTTTCAGAATGTCCTATCCTACCGTCATCTATACCGCATGGTTTCATCCAGAACAAGAGTCTTGGTTTCTTCCGGGGTAAAGGCCATTTAGGGGGATCCCAGTATCAGTTTAGCTGTGAAAGAGGCTACTCACTTGTTGGTGCAGAAACTTTAGTTTGCAAGGATGCTGGGATATGAAATGACTCGCTTCTCTCCTGTCTTAGAGGTACGTGCATATTCATAGTCAACCGAAATGTTCAGCACTGATTTGAAAGTGCTCACCTCCTGTCAACTGAGGTCTGTCTTCCTCTTCTGGACCTGGCATCAAGTCTTGATTGTTATTGTCGAGGATTGTAAGGGAGTATTCTTTACGTAGGCAACCTTTTCTTGTTCATCCTCTAGAGTGCACAACGCTTCCTTCATTGTTGGCAAATGGCTTCATCCATGGGAGTGGCTCATTGGAAGGTGCTCACTACAACTTCAGTTGCAGGAAAGGGTATTCTCTAATTGGTGTGGACACAGTAGTTTACACGGATGCCGGGGTGTGGAATGGCTCACTCCCAACTTGTCCCATAGGTATATGAAAAATTGATGTTCAAGTACTAATCTTACTTCCCTAATATGGTATAATTACGTTATTAAATGTTGTCATTGTTTTCTTCTTTATCTAGAGTGCCCAAAGCTTTCTTCGAATCTTGCACACGGAGCAGTTAATGGATAAGGTCACGTGGAAGGGTCTATCTACAATTTCAGTTGCATGGATGGTTACTCTATTGTCAGACACGACACTGTATTTTGTACTAAAATGGGTGTATGGAACGCCGGTGTCCCTAACTGTTTCAGGGGTACAAACATAAATAACTTTACATAATAACAATATATGGCCTATTATTTGTTATGGATGTAAAAAGCAGTTTCTATAATATTAAGTATATATTTTCTATTCGAACTCTCGGTAATTTTGGCTTTGTTGTATGAAATTGGATTTTTCCCCTTTTGATCATGGATCCAGATTGATCATAGTACGGTTGAGTGGCTTCACGTCTTAGCTGGAAGAGCATGGTAGCAGTATCACAGTTTTCCTGTGTTATTATCCCACTGAAACCTTTACTGTTGGTGGGTCTTTTTTCCTTGCGTCAGTTGGGAATTTAAAGATCGAGGTTAATTTTTAACAAAGAACATATCATATCTATTATCCAGAATGCCCAGTTCTACCCTCATCGATATCGCATGGTTTTGTTAACGGTAGTGGCTCATTGGAAGGTAACCAGTATAGGTTCAGTTGTCAGTAGGCCTAGGGCTACTCTCTTCTTGGTGCGGACATATTATTTTGCACGGATTGTGGTGTGTGGAATAGCTCGCTTCCAACCTGTCTCATAGGTATGTCAAGAGTGTATGATCAAAGGTCAATCTTTTCCCTTGATAAAGGGAAATTTCCAGATATTAACTACTTACATTGACTTTTCGGCTTCATATACAGTTCCTACACGACTGATAGGTGTAAAGTCATTTGCAGCTTGCCGGAAATGTATTTTATCACAAACTCGTTGCTTCTTTGTAACTTTCTTGTCTTTTAACGAAATGCTTTGTTTCCTTATTGTTCAATCAAAGAATGGTTTGCTAACTTCGCAGTAATCCAGAAATGAAAAGTCTATTTTATCCTATTGTTTAATCATATTTTGATGTGTTTTCTCCCTGCATATTACCGTGAATATAATCTTCAATTATCTGTTCTCACAGAATATCCAAAGCTTCCTCTTTCCTAGTACATGGGTACGTTAATGGTAAGGGCTCAGTATAAGGATCCGAGTACAGTTTTAGCTACAATCAAGGCTATTCACTATTTGGTGAACGGGGATTGAAATGTGCGGCAGAAGGAAAATGGAACGCCAGCCTTCCTAGTTGTCTTAAAGGTATATCTAGCAATTTAACAGCACCAATTCTCTCTGTGTTGAATTATTTAAATCGTGTTTTTCTGTTCTTCACAACGGTTTCAAGACCACCAGACTTGGCATGAAATTAAATATAAGTTTTCTTTATCTTGCACTAGAGTTCTTGGCAGAGAAATAATATTTATTTTCAGATGTAGCCATCTATTGCCCGTTTTCCAATTCTTTTTTCTTTATGTGTTTTTCCCTCGAAAGAATGCCCCTTCCTAGCTACTGGCATAGACAATGGTTATAAACATGGCCGTGGGTCGGTGGAAGGCTCCTCAGTCTGGTTCTCTTCTCTTGAAGGAAACAAATACCTCTATGGTGATGAAGATGGCGGATGGAATGGTACAATACGTTCTTGTCTGAAAAGGTAAATTAAATATGTTTTTTTCAATTTAAATTTGACGATAACATGCTCACAAGATAAACCATGACTATAAGAATAACTCTTAAAGCATCCAACATCACTGCTCTATTTCTGTTAAAATTACTTACCTACACGAGTTTATACGCTTACCGAAGAACAGCAATACGTCAGAAAGCTGTACGCTTACACAGTTTTATATTCTTTTCCAAAGATTGTTCTCAAATGAACCGCAGTCTAGAAAACGGGCACATTAATTGAATAGTAATGGATCCACATCAAGTGCAGTGTACAGCTTTCTTTGCGATGAAGGATACAGCATAGATGGAGAAACCTTGCTGCGCTGGGACAATGGAATGGTAGCATTCCTGTATGTTTAAAGGGTAGGCAAAACTCTCAGTTTACTGCTTGATTACCTTTTGCAACGGCTGACCTGGTATGCATTAATGCTTTGTTATAGTCGCTTCCTAATCGAGTTGTGTCTCACAAAAACTTAGCAATTAGTAGTAGCAGTAGTAGTAACAAAGGAAATAGTGGCATTAACAGCTAACTGTTCTATTGGTATTGGTATTGGTGGGTGTTTTGCCGGTTGCGAAAGCGGTGTTCCCATAATGCTCGTGATAGAAGGAGGATAGGTAGCGATATTAACTTTCTCTGTGTTCGTGGCACAGGATGAAGGATGATAATTGCTTGACTGCTGTGGCAGCGGTGATATTAGCAACGATGGTGATTGTGTAGTTTTGATAGTTTTGATGCCAATTGAGATCATTTTAATGGTAGTGGTAGGGGTTGTGTCATCTTTTTGCGAGTGCGTAAACTAATAGCAGTGGTGGCAATGATTCAAGCGTAAATAAAAATTCCTCTGAAAGTCTTTTATGTGTACTTCACCCTCATTGAACAACTTTCATTTCACCCCGGCTCGTACAGATATAGAGGAAAAGGATACAAACGGCTGGTACCTTTACGTCCTAACTGGTGCTGCAATCCTGATTCTGATAATCGCAATTGGCCTGTTAGTAATTTTTTGTCGACGGAGGTCAGGTCAAAAAGATACAGCAACCGCGAAGGGTGACGGGGAGGCAGAACTGGAAGTTGTGATGAAACCTAAAGTATCTGTGGATAGTAAAGACAAATGTACCACTACTCTACAAAACGATTGCTCTAAAGATCCTGTGGGTGTGGTGTTAATGAAAGATTTCCATGGACCCTAGCTATGTTTTCTGGATTTCAGAGAGTGTCACGTCTGATATAATTGTTTTAGAGCCCTCTTTAAAAGCTTGAATATTCCCGTCGTAACTTAACGCGACATCAAGAGATCCTTCCATAGTACTGCACTCAATATTTGAAATGTCTGTTAAGTTAACTTTTTAAGTGGCGACCTTAACTTAAAGAGATATATTAATAAAAATCCACGCAGAGCGATAAGTTCCATCGACTTATCGTCTTGAAGTAATCCACTTTGAAAAGTGGATCTCCACACCCAGAAACGTTGACAGAGTGTAGAGCTTTATTTATAGTAAAAAAATGTACATTCTTGTTGTAATGTATAGAAATTCCCTTATTCATTGTATTCATTAAAATTTTCACCCCTGAACGATTAAAAAGTTCTGCAAACTATTTTGAGTCACCGGAGCTTGTATCAGAATTATCGAGGGACTAGGCAAGATAAAGTATTTTAAAGGATATAATTGAGTGGGTCGGGGCATTCCAAATGGCCTGCAAGACAGGCTGGGGACCTGGGCTCATATCTATACCTGCGCGTGCGTTGGTAGACTATAATACATAGACTTAGCCGAGCTTAAAAGCGGAGCTCTTGTTACTTTATTTTCGAGCCCTTCATTATTCTGAATAAAAACTGAAATAAAACTCTTCAGCACTGGCTGTAGAAGAGTTTCTTCAAGGGGATTTAGAAACCAGTCCGGGGTGAGGAAACAATTGACGAGGTCTGGAGCCTGGGGACGATGTTCTCACAACTTGCAAGAAGATCAACACGCATGCTAGTCAGCGCTATTTTCAAACAGCCTAGGACCTCGTTGTTCCTGATGTTTTGAGCAAATTTTCGAAGAAAGGGTATGTTTTCTTCAGATGAAGTGTATGGTGCATATGTTGTGCATACCAATCCCTACACATAATAAAATGTCAGAAGGATCAGAGGAAAAGATAATGTGCCATACATCTGTAAGAGTTCATGTAATTATTTTATTTTTAATTGTTTTAACCTTCAAACAACTGGGGCCATGTTAGTACTGATAAAAATGCACAAAAGAACTATCTGTGGTAAGAGGGCATGCTTTCCTTTCTTAATTTAAATAAATACTGAGGCTTTTTTAATAACCTGCTTCCTTTAATTGTGCCCCAGAAATAGCAAATGGTATTGAAGAGAAAGGAAGAAAGTTCTTGAAACATTCCGTGTTAAAGGAAACTTTCTCGTGAATCTTCATTGTGACGGCAACCAAAACGTCTGTGAAGCTATAACAACAATTACCTTTCCATTTAAACAAACTGTAGTGAAGCATGATATGAATTAATTTAATCTCACCCAGTTTTAATTTAGAATCCAAAATCTAATGAACTTACAGGTGAATAGGAAAAAACTCAATGTGCTTTTACTGCTTCTGTCATTCTAAATATTACAAATCAATCACGCCACCACTTAACTCTTTAAATAACCCCTAAGAGTGACTAGCATCTAATTTGTTCCAACAACATCACCTCTGAATCATACATTACAGTCATGAGAATAAAGGAAATGGTCACCAACTAAAGAAGCTCTGGATTGTTAAACAAATTCTCCTTGCTGGCACCAGGAAATGTATGGAGGTTGCAGTATGGAGAATATGCATTATGATGTTCGGGTAATTGTGAAGAAGAGCTCCCCAAAAAACCTGTCGGCCGACTGTCGGTCAACTGTCGGCCGACAGGTTACCGACAGTCTACCGACAGCTAACCAACAGGTTACCGACAGGTTAAGAAAAAAGAAAAATTGTGTTAAAAACGAACAGTTAACGTGACATAACAATCCGTAATGGTGATGTATGACTCGACAGACTTCACCTACTTACCGATCGACGGCAAAGTTGAAAGTATGTAAAGAAACGTTTCTTCCAAAATGTTGTTATCAGATGTATATTTCACCACTCACAAAACGGCTCCTTTAGGAGCCACCAAATTTTGAAAGTCAATTGTCAACGTATTACACATGTTGGATGTTGTATCAAGCGAAAACCGAGAGAAAACATTAAGGTTTGTGTTAACGTTTCACGGACAAGCTACCGACAAGCTACCGACAGGTTACCGACACATTACCAACAGTCGGCCGACTGTCGGCCGACTGTTGGCCGACTGTCGGCCGACTGTCGGTCCACTGTCGGCCGACAGGTAGCCTATATTTCGGGCAAAACCTGTCGGCCGACAGACGACCAACTGTCGGCCGACTGTCGGCCGACAGTTGACCGACTGTTGGTAATGTGTCGGTAACCTGTCGGTAGCTTGTCGGTAGCTTGTCCGTGAAACGTTAACACAGTTGACCGGCGAGTTGGTCCGTCGGCGAGTTGACCGTAATTCATTAGTTGATCCAATTCCAAATTCTCCAAACTAGCATTAGATAAATTGTAAGGCAGACAATAAGGAGAATTACTAATGAAATCTTGGGAGTTAGATTGAGGGTTAAGACACATGGTAATCATGCATACCAGAAAGACAGTGAATAAATGTAACATCATACTCCAGTAAAGTGTTCTTATGTAGAGTGAAGTTTCAAACTCATTGAAATTAAGTTGACTTCATGATTCAGATTTTGGTCAAAGAAATGTGTTATATCTCTTTACAAGGATGGAAAGGGAATGCCATTTATGAATTTTAAAATAGTAAATGCCAAAAACTTAAAGATGGAATTTAAAGAAAAACTACTAAAATATGGTATATCTATTCACTGAGATTTTAATCATCAGCTGGCACACAGATATAAAAGAGGCTTTGAAAAAAAACCCAGGGCAGTAAAATTTAAGATTTAGGAGAAGCAAATAACATTAATTAGTATACTGATGTTCTCACCTGAATTCAATCTGGAAAAAGAACTCTTCAACACTTCTGCTTTATATTCTCACACTTCAATTAAAACAAAAATTTAATTATTTGCAGGCAGGTTAAGCAGGAAATTAAAGGAATGGATATATGTTACATAAAGAGAAACTTCTAACAATAAAATAAAGCAGAAGCATATTACCTAAATGTCTATGCTTCTGAATACAGCTATAATAGGTAAATTTAACAAGCTATCAGTGATATGTAAACCTGGTTCAATACATGGTTGTAAAAGCAATTTTATTCTAACCTTGCTCCTTAAGGGTGCCCTTATATCAAATATATCAAGTCCAGAGTCAAAAGCCAGACTTTTGGGGCTACACAATAATAAAATAGTCAATGAGTTATGCCAGGCCAAGTTATCAAGAGTCAATTAAGTATAGTTTCCTAAAATTGTATGGAAAGATTAAAATGTGCTTCACTTGTGCTACATATACGGATTTATCGTTCTTAATTCCTGATGAAATTCCGAGAGAGTGACTAAATTAATTCACATGAAAATGTCCAAGCAAGTTACAGAAATGGTTCATGAATTGTAAACTAATGTGTTAACAAAACTCCCCAAAATTATGGTGCCCATAATGGAATTTATCATTCCTAATCACCTATGGACTCTCAAAAATTGCTCTCAAAATCCGAAAATTATTTATTTATTTATTTATTTATTACAATCTATGGTCAAAAAGGCCAAACGATAATCTGCAAAGGAGTTTGGAACCCCATATAAGAACAGATCACCTATGAAGTAATATAAATACACTAAAGATAATAAAATTCAAGAAATGCATTTATGATAGGGAAAAATACTTAAGAATCACAAATAAATTTCTTAACTCTTGACTTAAAAATATTTACATTACCAGAATAAAAACAGATCACCTATGGACTAATATAAATACACTGAAGATAATAAATTCAAGAAATGCATTTATGATAAAGAAAAATACTTAAGAACCACTAATAAATTTCTTAACTCCAGACTTTAATAATATTTACATTATCAGAATAACGAATATCGGGTGATTGATTCCCCATATCAATTATTCGATGGAAAAAACAATACTTTAAGACATCATTTCTTTCATACTTCTTCTTTAAAGTTAAAATTTTAATTTAATTAGAATTTTAATTTACGCTAACCATGTGCTTACCAGCGTGCTTGTGAGCTCATATCGCCAGGAACCCGTTTAATTACACGATGACGGTTCGGACACTTCTTGCAAAATGCGATGACTATCAATTTCAGATATTAATTCTACAGTTTCCAGCATTGGGAAAAAATTATCGTATCGCAGGCATGTTCATCATAACTCGAGCAAAAAGTACGCCTCGAGAGGTTGAGCGAAGAGAAAGTGGCTCCATGTTTTGTGAGACAAACCATTTCTTCAGGTTCAAACGAATCGAGTATAAAGTATGAAAACATGGCGCTGAAAAGTACCATGACCAACAATGAAATTCACTCCTCCTGCTGCAGGATTAAAACCATTTTACCCGTGAGTTTGTTTGCTCCTCATATTTGCGCTCAGTAATTATAGGTGGCTCAGCACGGGGGAGGGGGGCATCTCGTCTACGCATGCGCCTGTAAAATTTGTTCGGCGCGTTCGGCGTCATTTTGAAATTTTCAGCGCCCTTCCGCGGGTTTTCAACTAGGTGATCGACACCTTTTTGTAATATCTTTTGGAGAGGGATGAAAGAGTATGACAAGTTTACCACCATTTCTAACTTTGTGGATACTCGTGGAGTTTGCTGGCTCTTGGGATGAGGATATTTTAATGATCAAAGTGTGGACAAAACGCGAAAAAAGGCCGAAAACTGGAAGTTTGAGATTCGATATACTAACGATAAAGATGTGCACACGAGGCAACAAACCTTGAAGGTTAGTCTTAAGATGTTGATGTCTTACTGCTGCGAATCACGAAGTTGTATGTGGAGACGATCGTGAGATATTCGTCACGATAATAGAAGGTAGTTTAGAATTTGATCTTATTTTACTTCAACTTTGAAATAAAATTGCGTTAAGTTCGAGTTTGCTCCCAAGCTTCAAATCACTTCAGATAACATCGTCTTTTCTTTCTCTATATAGTCACATAGAACACAAGGCTTTAAAAAATGTTCCAGCTTCAGGATTGAGTCGCTCTTACTACAACCTTCGGCGAACTCGTTTTTGAGGGGTGAGATGGATTTTCCAAGTCATGGCTCACAACTGTCTTTGGCCTTTTTGCTCTCGAAGTCTGTCGTACATGGTATGTAGGCATGTGTCTTAACAACGGTTATAGTCTTGCCTCAATCATCTCCGGTTTTATCTTATTTTGTTGCTGTCTTTTGGTGAGAATTTTACCAATTGCCTTTTTGAGCTTGAAGTGCTAACTTGAGGATAAACTTCGGTAGAAACTATTTATCACATGGCCCCCAAATCCTTCACCATTGTCAGTACGTTGTTTATTTATTCAGCTTTCGGTCTAACCAGTTCATTTACCTCAAAAAATGGGTGGGCTTTGTTTCATGAGTTTAAACTGGTGCCGTTTTCATCATGTTCATGTGTTATCCGAAACGAATGGCGTCAGCTTCATTATGTCTTCTTTATTTCAGTAGAATACTTCTGCCATAGGAAATGAATTTTGAGTCGAAGTGTACTATGAAACTCGCAGATTAAAATTATCAAAATTTCTCTGGTTCTTAAAATATGACACAAGTGATACAACAAATGGATAATTACTCAAGGGGCTGGAACTCCTTGTTTCTTTAGAATGTTAACTACAGTATTTCTGTCATATTTAAAAACGAATTTCACGCTCAAATGTCTTCAAATAATGTAATGACTTACATTTCACTTTGCCAGAAATGTCGTGATCCTTCAATATTTATTTCTTAATTGAGACCGATGATAGGAATTAACTTTTATGTTATCTGCTGTTTAGGGAGATGTGACATGACCCCACCACATATATTGACATAATGGATAGGTGCGACATTCAATGTGCCTAGCTGGTATTCAAGAGAATGCAATTACCTATTACCAGAAGCTTAATACTGGTATAAGTGATCAATCTTTTGTTCTCTCCTTGCAACTTGCCTCTACTACCTCATGCTATAAGCAACTTGTGTCTATACCTTATTTGCAATTGTAAAATTACCAATAAAGTGTTTGAAAGTTTTATCCAAATTTTATTGAAAAAAAAAATACAAGGGGTGATCAGGTGAAATATTTTCATGTTCCTCAAGTTTGCTGAGCTTCCAATGAGAGCTATAAAATTTCTAAGTGAATGCCAGAGTCATTGTTTTACGAAAACGTGATTTGAATTAAAAACTGAAGCAAGTATCAAACAAAGATTGGGAAAAAAAGCTTTGAATTTTTCTGGCCTAAGCGTGAGAGAAAACCCAGATAAGACACGACTTACCTCCTCTTCTTTCTCGGATCCTTTGTGGTTCGCTTCTCTTTGTTAATTTCCCCATTTCAGTCTGTTTTCTGGAGCTCTTTGTATCTCCTTCTCACGTTGCTCTTCACTAGATATTCGCGATAATTTGGGATTTTGGTGAACACATGATGACCATTTTACTCCCAGAATCATAGAGAATTATCAGAATCAAAGTATAATTATCATTAATAGAAGTAGTATTATAAGTAGTAGTATCGGTTCTAAGTAGTGGCATTATTATCATCATCATTACTATATTTATAATCGCATTTTAAACCAAGGAACGATGTGTAACTCTCGTCGATACATCGAAACTTCCGGTTAAGAATTTAATGTTGTTTCAGATGTTAAAATTGGCGCAAAAAATTTTCTTCTGGGAAAGGAGGGATTGCTTTAAGTCTAAAGTTGATCTAATCTCTTCTTGTTCACGATATTACGTGAGGATTCTAAGATGTTTCTTTTGATATGTCGATACCCATCTATACTCGCGAATTGTGTGTAAACTTCACTCGTTCAGATCGATTTCCTGCTACAACAGCAATTTTTTGCTTCTGACTTATAAATCCGACTTTTTATTAATTCATTCTACTTCTTCGGTCGCGCATTAGCGGTTAAAATAACCAGGGTTTTGTTTGGCAATGGCCCTCTCGTAATATCCTTAAACGGTTTTAGGCACCTCCAGTTATCCTCAGAAGTTGTCGTTGCATACTTATTAATTTGTGGAAGTCGTTTAAACATCTTCCGTAGTTTGCAGTTGTTGCCTAATTATTTCTATAGTCCAGACAGGGTTAAGGGAAATCTCCGATCCATAAAAAATAAGCTGGCTGTTGTGAATATGTTGGAAGCTAGAAACTTGTGAAATGTGTTGGGAATGAACAGTATACTAAGTTAAGTTTATATATTCCTGTACAAATGTATAAAAGAAGAGGGAAATATGGAGAAATCTGAAGCTCCAATCTTTTGAGGCACTAGACGACTTGTTTTGGTGTTTTAGCTTAACGTTGTATCATATTGCAAGGTCAACTTCCGCATTTTACTTCCTCCCAAATCCGACTATGTTGCCATTACGTCAAAGTTTTTGTTACGCCCCGACATTGCCGACAGTAATCTTGTTAGTTAATTTGCTAAGTATCCGTAAGCGCCCTTAAAAGTGCGCTGTTCAGAGCTTAATGTTCTTAACAAGGCCAGCCCTACTTCCTTCCCCGCCCCCCAAAAGAAGAACTTAATTGGGCTGAGTAGGATGTTGTACAAAATATACATTTCCCTATTTGCATAATTAAAATTACAATAAGTCACGCATTATTTATGAACAAGAAGAAGCAACAACAACAACCCACCCGTCCTTCAGTTAAGATGGCATAGAAACAACTGTTTTTGAAATGTCTGACTCCATTTGTCTTCACTTTATCTTTCTTTCAACAAAGCACTTACCAGTAGTTCCAATTTGTATCAGTTAACGTCCTATTGTGACCCATTTGTTTACTTATTTATTTATTTTAATTTTCTTGTCTTTTTCTTTGGTTACTTTTGAGTAATCTTACAGAGAGTAGTCTTCGTGTCTTTTGAAAACATGTCCTATGCACAAATATATAAAAAAGAGTGACTACCTTTAGCCAATTCAGGCGTATACACAGAACCTCCACTCCCCCAGCCCGCTAACAATGTTTGTAAAACTAGGTATTGATAAAGTTTACGAAGCGCATCAAATTCAACTTTATTTGAGGGAGAAATAATTCGATGATAGTAATATCGTGTAAATTTCCCAAGACTTACAAACTCCATTGTAGGTTATCTAAGTATGATTAAACACATGTATTATAATATAAAATCATTTACCAGCGGAAGTTGTAAAGAATAATGTTTTATACGACCTAACTTCCCAGAAGATTATCGACTTCAGCATAATTTTCATTTCTGGTTTAACTTTTCTGTGTGTGTGTGATTTCAGATGAACACAAATGGAGTTATCTCATTTCTGGGTGCAGTGAGTCAATACACCCCAGCTCCATTCTCCCTAAGGGACAACCGACGTCTTATTACGCCATTTTGGGATGACATGGACACCCGAAATGGAGGAACTGCATTATACAGGGAGTCTATTGACCCTGTATTGCTGGACCGAGCTACAAAGGATGTTCGACGAGGACTCATAGATCACAAGAAATTCTCAGCCTCGTGGATTTTCATGGCGACCTGGGATAGAGTCGTATTCTATGGAGCTAAAGGAGAATTTAAAAACAAGTTAGTGGGAAAAGATGAATTTTTCGCTTTGTCGCAGGCGAGGGACATAAATGCTCTCCAAATTGCTGATCCTAGCAGTAAACAGGACGTGTGTCACATAAGAACCTTGTATCGGTGTAGCTCTCCATAGAATCTCTTTGGCTCACTGCATGGTAGAACATTAGAGTGCGGAATCCGAAGGTCTGAGACTCGATTCCTTCTGAGGACTTAGAATTTTTTCCTTTGCCTTACGCTCGTGAAAAGACGTATAACATCTTTCTTCACTTCAGTAATGAACGCAAAATTTACCGTCTTTCCTATTCTAACTTTACAAACAAGGTAACATTAGTTAAAACCCCAACAGAGCTATAAAGACAAATTATCTTAATTCATAATGGTTCAAGCAGAGGATCTTGTGTAAAGGGGGAGGAATTTACGAAGGAATTGCAATTTTGCACTTAGCCAGGTCAACAATTTTCAAGCAGTGCTGGTTACAAATGGACGTCATTCATTTGCCGTATTCAATAACAATCAAATCGTGTGGACAATTAGTATGGAAAGCGAAAGCGGAGGGACTGAGGAAGGATTGGGCGGTAACCCTGCTCAGGTGAGTGTCTGAATGAAAAGTAACAGACAGTGCATTGACAAGTAAAAACGGTGAGCCCAGTAGCTTCATTACTACTATCTATAAAATAAAAAAAATTTAATTATGAACTTTCAGGTTGCAATGAAACGCACATTCAAATAACCTATAGCCTTCCAATATTCTTTCTCCTGCCCTTCCCCTACAGTTGTGTAGCCTGCGAGAGCACAAGAGTGCTATTTCAGGAGCAGCGAAGCCTGCGGTTTCGTGCCCACACGTCAGGCGAGCGTGCAAGAGGTTTGCAAAGAATCTGCAAGGGTTCTGCTCCCAAAATGAGACCTCTCCTAGACCTCTTTCCCGCCCATTTTGCTCGCCAATTCGAATCTCAAGGGCCTCATACTCGTGCCACATCTTTAATGAGAGTCTGCACTTCTCAAAAAGTTTTAACTAAAGAACGTATGGCTAATGGAATACTCAAGTATCTTTGGAACTACTTAATTCAATGAACTATAACCATGACACATTCAGCGTTGTGACTCCAAGAAAGGTTAAAACGTCACCCCAGCTAGAGAAAGGTACCAATTCATGCGCTGGGCTCGCTTGGAGAAGATTACTCATAGATCCGCGGAGTTGAACCCTTTCCTCTATCTGCAGCTATAACCGAAATATTACACAATGATGAAGATCTTACCATAACTGTATAGATTTGACTTTGAATTGCAGGACGGGTTTAATGCTGAAAATGGGGTGAGGTCTTCATTATCCCTGGCTCCCGAACAAATAACATCCTTAATCTTCCTTGCACCTCAAACGTTGCTCCAGACGGTCAGATAATGTTCCGAACCGATGAAGTAAGTGTGGAAGCCGGAGGATGCAACACAAAAGGTACAATTTGCAAACGCATGTATAGTTTAAAGAAACATTACGGAGTCAAAAGCATAGATCTGTAGATGTCGTCGGAGATATTTGAAAGGCAACATGCACCATTGGCTTTGTTCAAGTTTCTGGGTCGTTCAATTTCTTACTTTTCTAAAAGGAACATTAAAAAATACACTCCCAAGGTCCTGCGAGAGGATGATGATACATGGCAGGTGGATTCCACAATGGACATTAGTTGGGATTCGGGAAGCATCGGAGGACTAGACGAGGAAGTGTCGATTGATTTGGCGCGCTATAAAATGGGAGATGATGATGTCCCCGTACTTGACAGCTTCCGCCAAGTAGTAGACAATCAACTTAATTCTGGACATAGCCGGTTTACGGCCACAAAAGGAGACGGAGCGGAGACGGCTAAGGGTGATTCTTTAAGCAATAATGTGTGGGAAAGAAAAAAAAATGAAAAAGAGAAAACAGTTCCTAAATATCTTTCGGTGTTGTTTTGTTGAAAAATTCATTGTTAGGGAAAGGCTATTCGAATACAGCGCGCGCTCTGTCACTTAAGAACAGAACACAATTCAGTTGTTACGTCAGTTGTAATTCACTGTTCGTTTTTGTCAGCGAGTTTTGAGTTGTGTATTTTGTGTCGCAAAAAAAAAGTGTTCTGTTTCGGTAATCACAACGAAACTGACTGCAAAATGGAATCGAGTAAAGTGCCTGGTAATAAAGAAAGTGTTTATGATAAAGTTGTAAAAGAATTCTGCGAACTCGAGAAGAATGCTGACAAGTATTTTGACAACTTGGATGCTGTCGAAGAAATGTGTTACAAAGTCAAGAAAGACGCGCAAAGATTTCGGCTGAAAGCCGAGGCCGACAAAGAACTATTGAAGAGAGATGCTGCCAAATTGTTTTCGTCGGTTCTGGCGATGAAACTTCGTCCTATCAAAGAAGAGCCGACATGCTCAAGTGAGGAAAAGATGCCTGAAGCAGCTGAGAATGCACAGCGGCTAACTTTCACTGGTCGAGTGTGTCGTTATGTCAAGATTGGATGTGCTTTGGTGTTTGACGCAGTAGCTGCCTATGGCGTCTTCAAACTTACTCAGCCATACTTCTTTTAAATCACTGCACCGGGCCCTTAAAAAAAGATGGACCCATCACTCGGTGAGAGAACGAAAAGTCTCCCCCTATTTGCGAACTCCGTTGCGCGAGTAAAGAGAAAGGAGGAGGATCCATGTTTTTTACTCCTTATCAAAAATATTCAGGCCCTTGATGTCAAAAGATATTCAAGGCAATGATTGGTTTGGGTGTTTTTTCTCAAAGCTAATCCTCTCGTTTCACTATTATTTTCTAGTAACATTAATGATCGTTTTATCAATCTTTTTCGAGTGTCAAGAAAAAACAGCTACAGCAACGTATCTAAGTCTCAGTAAGTGTGGAGTGAAGTGTTTTATTGGAAGAATGCGCCGTGGGCAGGAAGGAGATGTAACAAATGGTATCAGAAGAAACCTAATCCAGACACATTCAGAGGTATTTATTAGAGACCTACATTCCATATGTCTTCAGGAAGAAACAGATTAACGTGTTGTTATTGGAAGATATGCTTTCCCATACAGTCGCGTTTAGGACTGATCTATTGATGCTTCTTAAAGAGAATGAATTTTGCGTCTCAAAGTCCAGATTCAAGCGGTAGAGCCCCACACGCACATTACCTTTCTTTGAGAAGAAGTAAGCCGTCAGGAGAACCTAAGAAGCCCCGCTGTACAACGGAAAAAAGGAACTGATAAACAGGAGAGAGAGGCTAATCAATGTAAAGTTGAAACACGAAAGATAACTTTGCCTCGATTTCATTCACTGGACCCAGTTTGTTTTGTTTTCATTCAAATGCATATTGAGTGTGGAGCACTGATTTACTTTTTTCTTCCATAGTGCCACGGGCTCTGGTCAGCAGTGCTGCTTTAACAGGTTTGGCAACTTAATAGTGGGCCAACCAGATTGCAGGGTCCCTTGACCGCGTTCATCCTAATGCTGGTCTCCCTGTGATATCCCATTTCTTTCATGATAAGGCGCTATGGGAAGACTGCTGCCGCAACTCTGGGAATTGTGGAAGTACTTTGAAGAGCGGCCTTCAGACGACGGCTCAAGATATCAAGCACCGAGACCCGGTAACTGTGAACCACTTGATAAGTGTTATGCGACATGTGGGTGACACGATAGCTCATGGCCATGGGTTGGAGTGGATAAAATGTGGTCGCTCAAATTCACAATCGTTACAGTATATCCGAGTGAAGTCAAATTCGCTCTATAAACATTTGGGTAAACGTAACGCGGTAGTGCCATTTGTTAATAGCGAGTCCGTTTGCAGACAGATCTTTACGACAAAAAAACCCTCTTACCTATCAAAAAAACTATGGAAAAAGTTGAAGAGACAAATACTTAAATGTTATTGAGTTATTCATAGTAGTTTGATCGATAGCAGACCGCAGAAATGACATGAGAATGGCGAGTAAAAACTATCCTTTTACACCGTTCAGTTACTGTCCAATTACAAGCGCAGCTCAAAAGTTGACCTAACTAGACAAAGCGCGCTGCTAAATGCAAATCTACATAGGTCTAAGTATAGACATGATAATATATTTTGTACTAAAATGGGTGTATGGAACGCCAGTGTCCCTAACTGTCTTAGAGGTACAAATAATAATCACTTTACATAATAATAATATATTGCCTATTAATTGTTGTAGAGGTAACAAGCAGTTATTTGATATTAAGTATATATTTTGCGCTCTTCGACCTCTTGGTAATTTTGGCTTTTGTCGCATGAAATTGCATATTCCCCCTTCTGGTCATGGACCCAGATTGATCTTAGTCCGATTGTGTGGCTTCACATCTCAGCTGGAAGAGCATGGTGACGGCATCGCAGTTTTCCTGTGTTATTACCCGAATGAAGCTTTTACAGTTTGCAGGTTTTTTGTCTTATTGCATCAGCTGGGATTTTAAAGATGGAGGTTAATTTTATCCAAATCTATATCTATTATCCAGAATGCCCAGTTCTTACCTCATCCATATCGCATGGTTTTTTTTAGTAGTAGCGGTTTTTTTAGCAATCTCATGATCTTTCTAACCTTGTTCTAAATGACCTAAGAGTTGCCTTAAACACTTGCAGAATGCCTAAGGCTCCCTTCTTCAATTTCAAACTGCGAAGTCGGTGGTTCGGGTCACTTGCATGGATCACACCACAGGTTTAGTTGTCGCCCTGGTTACTCTCTCGTAGGCCGAGCCATTTTAAACTGTACCAATGAGGGAAAGTGGAGTGCCAGTGTTCCCATATGTCTGAGAGGTATACATATCTATCACAAATTAAACTGGATAAATGATGTGTGGTTACAACACCTATTGCAAGAATCGTTGACCAAGTTTTGTGATGCATTCTCCGAACCGCAAAACACGTGTTTTGTTGGGTTGAGTTCTGGTGTTATGACAACAGCTAACACTAACGCTATTTTCGGTTGTAGAGATGCAGGTTGAGATATTTTAAAAAATTATCCCCTTAGTTAGGCTTGTGCTAAAATCCTTTATGGATGCAATTTACCAGAGCTACGTCAAGTTACATGGAGTCATCTTTTACGTAGAGAACTAAACCTTCAGCTATTAAGATGATTTAAAATCATGTTTCATAAGACAGAATAAAGACAAACATCTCAATCACAAATCAAGAAGGAGCAAGGATAGAGCGGACTGCAAATATCAACTTCAAGAATTTAGATCACCATGGTCTAACGAGTTCCTTTGAAGGAATGACTTTCCACATTATTTTCTCTTTCTTCAGAATGTCCTCATTTTCCATCATTCATACCAAATGGATTTGTTGGTGGGAGTGGGTCGGTGGAAGGATCTCAGTGCAGGTTCAGTTATAAGGAAGGGTACTCTCTTGTGGGGGCAAATACACTTCAAAATACTGATCAGGGAAACTGGAATGGCTCCGTTCCCACGTATCTCAAAGGTATGGACGCATGAGAGTTCGATTATTTTAAATTCCGCCTATGCAGCACTTTCTGTTAACTACATGGTAATCTAAGTGCCAAGTGGTGACCTGCTAGAGTTTTTGTATTACTCCATTTTCCCCTTCTGGTCATGACCCCAGATTAATCTTAGTCCGATTGTTTGGCTTCACATCTCAGCTGGAAGAGCGTGGTAACATTATCGCAGTTTTCATGTTTTATTACCCCACTGAAGCCTTTTTTGTTTGCAGGTTTTTGTCCTATTGCGTCAGTTAGTATTTTAAAGATCGAGGTTAATTTTAACAGAGAATATATCTATATCTATTTTTCAGAATGCCCAGTTCTACCCTCATCGATATCGCATGGTTTTGTTAATGGTAGCTGCTCATTGGAAGGTAACCAGTGATAGTTCAGTTGTCAGGAGGGGTACTCTCTTATTGGTGCGGACATATAAGTTTGCACGGATTCTGGTGTAAAGAATAGCTCTCTTCCAACCTGTCTCATAGGTATGTCAAGAGTATATGACCAAAGGTCAATCCTTTCCCTTGATAGAGAGAGTTTGCTAGATGTTAACAACTGACATTGACTTTTCGACTCCATCAGGTACAGTTCCTACACAACTGATATGTGTAAAGTCATTTTGCAGCTTTCTGGAAACGTATTTTATCTTTAACTCTATTTTTTGTAACTTTATAATTTTCTAGTCTCTTAACGAAATACTTTACTGCTCTGGCACTTCGCAGTAATCCAGAAATGAAAAGTCAATTTCATTTTTTTTAAATCATATTTTGATCTGTTTTGTTTTCTCCCTGCATATTACCGTGAATATAAGCTTCATATATCTGTTCTCACAGAATGGCCAAAGCTTCCCCTTTCCAAACTACATGGCTGCCTTAATGGTACGAGCTCAGTACAAGGATTCGAGTACAGTTTTAGCTGCAATCAAGAATATTCACTATTTGGTGAACGGAGATTAAAAAATTTACGGCAGAAGGAAAATGGAACGCCAGCCTTCCCAGTTATCTTAAAGGTATATCTAATTATCTAAAGCAGACGGTATCACTGCTCTATTACTGTTAAATTTACTTACCTACACATGAGTTTATACGCGTACCGAAGAACATCAATACATCAGAGAGCTGTACACTAACACAGCTATATATTCTTTTTTTAAGATTGTTCTCAAATGAACCGCACTCTAGAACACGGGCGCATTGATGGTAATGGATCCACATCAGGTGCAGTGTATAGGTTTCTTTGCGATGAAGGATATATGCAGCATAGATGGAGAAACCTCGTTCTGCTAATGGAATGGCAGCATTCCTGTATGTTTAAAGGGTAGGTTAAACTCTCAGTTTACTGCTTGATTACCTTTTGCAACGGCCGATCTGTTATGCATCAATATTTTGTTATCATCCATCTAATCTCACCGTCTAATCGAGTTGTGTCGTACAAAAACTGAGCAATTCGTAGTAGCAGAAGCAGTAACGGAGGAAATAGTGGCATTAACAGTTAACAGTTCTTTTGGTATCGGTGGTGGTGGATGTTTTGCCGGTTGTGAAAGCGGTGTCCCCGTAATACTCTTGATAGTAGGAGGGTAGGTAGCGATATTAAAGTTCTCTGTGTTCGCGGCATTGGTGGTAGTGATGATTATTAATTGACTGCGGTGGCAGTGGCGATATTGGCAACGATGGCGATGGTGTAGTGTTGATAGTTTTGATGCCAATTGAGATCATTTTAATGTGAGTGGATGGTAGGAGCTGCGTTATCTTCTTGCGAGTGCGTGAACCAAAAGCAGTGGTGGCAATGGTTCAAACGTAAATAAAAATACCTCTGAAAGTCTCTCATATGTACTTGCCTCTCATTGAACAACTTTCAATTTGCCCCAGCTCGTACAGATAAAGAGGAAAAGGATACAAACGACTGGTACCTTTACGTCGTGATTGGTGCTGCAATCCTAATTTTGATAATCGCAATTGGCCTGTTGGTAATTTGTTGTCGACGGAGGTCAGGTCAAAATGTTACAGCAACCGCGAAGAGTGACGAAGAGGCAGAACCAGAAGTTGTGATGAGACCAAAAGTACCTGTGGATAGTAAAGACGAATGTACCACTGCTCTACAAAACGATTTCTTTAAAGATCCTGTGGGTGTGATGTAAATGAAAGATCTCCGTGGACTGTAGCTATGTTTTCTGGATTTCAGAGTGTCACGTCTTTGATGCAACTGTTTTAGAGCCCTCTTGAAACGCTTGAATATTCCCGCCATAACCGAACGCTTTATCAAGAGATCCTTCCTTAGTACTTTACTCAATATTTGAAATGTCTGTTGAGTTAATTTTTGAAGTGGCGACCTCAACTTAAAGAGGAATATAAATGAAAATCCATGCAGAGCGATAAGCTCCATTAACTTACCGTCTTGAAGCAATTCAATTTGAAAAGTAGATCTCCACACCCGGAAACGTTGCTAAAGACTTGAGGAAACATGTCGAGTAACTTAGCAAATCTGCCGGTTATCGAGTCGGTGTCTCCGAGATTAATTAACTAGAAGCTAAATGTTGTCAATATTTATTTCAAGGTGTAATTTATAATGTTTTCCAATAGGTGTATAGAGCTTCATTGTTCAAGAAAAAATTAAAAGTGGTCTTCATTAAAATTTTCAGCCTTTAATCCAAACGACACTAAAGAAAGCTTTTGACCTCAGCATACATTTCTATACATTTCTCAGAAGTCTGAATGCCCAAATTTTAAGCAAACCCTGAAACTTCCCGTGACCTAAAAACTAAAATGCAACGATCCTTAAATGATTAGAAAAATTGTTTAATCTTTCAGTGAGAGATTTATTTGCTTAAAACAGGATTCTAATGTGATACGAATGAATCAGAGCAAAGTTTTTGGGAGAATTTGAGACCGTGCATTCATTTCACCTTTTTTTGAAGACACCGGGGGTATTATCAGTATCAATTTTTATTTTTGGCTTTAAAAGAATGTATGTATTAATTAAATTACCCGATAAACTGCTAAAGCAATCAAAGGACATCTATCGCACATTCATATTTACTAAGGAAATTGGTTTTCCTTCATATGCCAACTCCCGCTCAGTGAAAATAGACATTTCCTATCAAGGCTCAGGCTTAAAACAAGTGAATTACTTACGTCATCTGATGAATCTGACAATATTTTTAAAAAAATCAAGTAAGAGAAGAGACGAAACTTTCTTTTAATCTGTTTCGTAAATTTTGAATTTTCACAAACAGGTGTGTTTCTTGGCGCGTGTTATCAGCCTTCTTGCATAAGACATACTAATAAAAATTCACTAGCTTTTCTGCTGTTGATTTGATGAAACAACTGGGTCGATTACTTGGTAGGCAAGACAGCTTATTATTTTTCCCATCCGAGCTGTAAAATAAAATTAGTTTCACCTTTATTTATTATAGGCCCCCTACAAGCAAGGACAATTTTGCTCTGTTTCGCATTTTTCCTATTTCTTCGAGATTTCTCCTCACAGAGCAAAATGTTGTTATCCTCTCTGTCACTGCGGGTCAACTCTCTAATTTCAACAACAAACTTTTCATTTCAGTTTTCCAGATTGCAAATGCGAATCAATTTAATTTAAGAGCTTTCCGGGGCATGAAGCCTTTCGGAAGAGACCGCAGTAAAATTAATTAGATACATTTCGCGTGTGGTTTGCCTTGTTTGTTGCTGTTCCCTTGATGTCGGCTGCTTTTGTTTTCGTTCATATAACGAAACGAATTGTTTTTTGTCCGGGATATGTCTTTCCATTTTTTTTGACAAATTAGTTAAATACTTCTGACTGTGTTCTTAATCTTGGTCACTCCCTCCTTTTCTCCAAGGTTTATGTGGTGATTTTATCAACATTTTTTCTAATCTCGCTCGCTAAATATAGATGTTTTTTAAATTTTGCATTTGTAATATATCGATCTAAACTAAAAAGGTTAGAGATTCTCTACCAATCTTAATTGAATTTACTTTGCGATTGTTCTAAATTAGAGTAACATGAACATCCTGCTTTGAAGAATAATAATTAACAAGCTGCGTGTAAGGTATGGTAGTGGAAAAATAAGCGTGCTTGAAGAAGTTTGCAAAAGGCGACGGAACGATGCTGCTAAAACTGTCTCCCTTCATAATCAATTTATGCTGTCACTTTGAGCATTTTACCTCTCCTTGTTATTATTGCTAGAATGTCCTTACAATTAGAGCCATATTGTATTTCCCATCGATACCCGCGTCTTTTAATAAGTGTCTTCTGGGTCTTGCTGTCCCTGACCTCGCAGTGGGATTGTTTTTATAACTCAGGTCTGGCACAATGATTGCATTGGACTCGAGTAAGAGCAACAGTCAGTTCTTGCGTCCTTCTGTCCTGATAATTCAACTATTCGATGCGTTTTCGGTGGCAGGAGCATCTTTCAAGGCTATCGTCGCCACTGGACAGACCACTCGCTGTTTATCAACAACTGAGATCATCATGAAAAACCTCGGGGAGCCTCTGGAATAGGCAGAGGACCCAGACTCATTTATTTAGGCCCGTGCGTTGGCAAACTATACTTCTTATATCATGTTCTTTAAAATACATTCATAGTGAGATGGAATAAAAGTGGCTGTGAGACACTTGACTGAGAAATATAGTTTCCATCTTAAACTCGCGTATTATTATCTTAAGAACTGATTTTTACAGTTCATGCATAGTATCGTTGCTTTAATACCACCTTTGGAGTGAACAGAAAAGATATCGAGATCATGCACTGACCCAACACAGTGAATCACTTCGATTGTTTACGATCTGATGTGGAAAAGAACGTGGGGAACAGTTTAAGTTTATAAGCTCATTGATTTTGTTTTATTATCTTATGTAGATGTTGGCGGCTAGATCGATCAGTAATACCTCTGCGGACGAAAATAATCCTGTGCTTTTCGGAGATAAAAGTAAACTCATTGAATTTACGGCGTAGCATTTTTAATTTCTATCGGTCAAAAACACAAAACATGAAATGCGTACTGAATTTATTGCTCAGAGGCAAAAAAAAAACTGATTGGGGTTTTTTGTTAGATTCAAGTAAACAAACGATCATCTTGTTAAAACTGATGCAAATATTCTTGAGCGACTGTGAGGCGAAGCGTGACATATGAATAGAAAAGGAGATTTGGCTTGTGTAGACGAAGACACTTTAACAAAGAAATATGACAGCGATCTTCGAAAACTACTTAAGCTATAGTGAAAATAAGGCCTGGAAAAAAAAATTCAGCCTCCTAAGGGATTTGAATCCATGCTGGTTCGAAATAAACTCGTGAAGTGATGAACCCATAACGATAGCGAAACCGCAATGTTCGCAGACGATACCAAATTGTACAAAGAAATTAGATCCAGCGATGACGAACTTGCTCTACAGACGGACTTGAGTAATGTAGGATCTTGGTCCACTGAATCGGGCTTAGAATTCAATAAGACGAAAAGCCACCACCAGTCCATCACACGTAAAACCAAGGCACTGAACACTGCTTACGATATGAATGGAGCTAAAACAAATCACGAACGTGATCTTGGCGTCTGGGTTTCCACTTTCACCTATATGATTTTTGTATATTCACAGTCATCGATTCATCACTTCACTGGTTTATTTCGAAGCAACCTAATGACCAGCTCCCCGTTGCCCTTAAAGCAATCTTGGAGAGCTTTTCCCCGCTTTCCGCCGCCTCCATCTCTGAGATGTTGATTTATCTCACCTCAGTGGTCATGTTCCTAAAAACTGCAAAACTGTTATTGCCATCTCTCTACTACAAAAGCAAAAATTTCATTTGTTTACAGAAACTTTCGTCCCGTCAACAATCTTCTATTCATTTTCAAGGTAGTGGAAAAGGCAGCTCATAAACAATTCATCAATAACTGTGAAAAAAATGCTCCTCACCCTAAATTCCAGTCCGGCTTTCGAAAGTATCACTCAACAGAAAATGTTCTCTTAAAGGTTCGAGACCTCAGCGCTGCTTTTGATACCACTGAACAATCTTTTCTTTCAAATACTTGGCAACAAGATTTTGGAGTCACCAGCGCTGCTCTGGAATGGTTTGACTCATTTTATCTGATCGTAAAGAGCAGTATCCATAGAGAAAGATTTTAAGAAATGAATTGGAAGATTTTAAGAAATTCTTTTTCTATTACTTAACCGAGCTTAAAGCTTACCATCTTTCTTATTTTATTTACAGTGTATCCCTATTGGTGATAAAACCTTCGAAGACTATGTCATATTATTCAGTCTTAGAACCTTCCTTCCGTCTAAGGTTATGCTTTTGTATCCTTCATTACAGTAACACTTCTTTTTTAGTCTACCTAAACATCAATCGTTTCAGAAGGTTCAGAACGCCGCAGTTAGGGTGATTTTCCAGATTACGAAATGTGACCACATCTCACCGGCTCTCATCGACCTACATCAAAGATCTTTTTTCTCTTACGCCTGCCTCTAACTATACTCTACGCTCGTCTACACAACCTATTCTTTTCGTTCCACGGGTCAATCGCTCCACACTTTTGGATCGCCCTTTTGCTCATGCTGCACCTGCCTTATGGAAGTCGTTTCCATTACTAATAAGATCTTGTAGCAGCTTAACTACTTTTGAGAAACAACTCGAAACACATCTTTTTTAGGAAAGCGTCCAGTATTAGATGTAATGAAATGGAAACCGCTTTCGAATATATACACAGTTTTTAGCGCTATATAAATGTTTTTATTATAATTAAGAAATGTACTCCCGACCTTCCTACGTGAGACTGATAAAAATCTATTCCTAAAAGCCTTCCTGTTATTTATTTGATGAATTGTTCGGTTGGATTTCTTGGCAGGCAACGCAGTTTATCATCTTGCCCATTGGAGTAGTGAAAAATAAATTGGTTTCCGCCGTTATGTATTATAAGCTCGCGATAATTCCGCTTTGTTTGACATTTCCGCTATTTCTCTCGAAAGTTCTACCTTAGAACAAAATGTTGAAGCCTCTCTGGCGCTAAATATCTCGATGACAGGTTGTTTCTTTTAGTTTATTAGGTTACTAGGTTGCTGGCGTAAATCAATGGAGGTTAAGAGCTTTGACGTGCTTAAAGCCTTTCAGTAGAACATATAAGAGACTTTTGAAACATAAATTAAATTATTTCGCGTGTGGTTTTCCTTGTTTGTTGCTGTTCCCTTGAGGATGGTCGCTTTTGTTTTTATCTAAACAAACGAGTAATTGGTTTTTCTAGCTCAGTCGTACCATTTATCTTGAAAAATAAAATATTTTTAATAACCTTTGATCTTTCTGGTACATTCCTTTTCTCCATGTCGGGAATATAAGGTAATTTATCAACCTTTTCCTCCAAATGTTTCATTTTTCTCATTTATCGGCGAAGGTTAATGTATATTTATTTTTAATTGTTCATTTGTCACTTAGAAACTTTTCTTCAAGGAAATGGCAAGTTTAATTTTATTTACATTGTACTAAACTGTAATATATCTACCTGAGCCAAACAGGTGGAGATTCTCAAACAACTAAACTCACTTTGCTTTGCGATTGGTTGCCGGCTAGCGTAGCATTTACTCAAGAAGATAATAACTCAGACATCCTGCATATCACCCTTGACGAGTAATGAATTTAAAAAAACTACGTGTTGGGTGAGGAGATTGAAACATGAGCATGTTTGAAGAAGAATGCAAGAGGCGACTGAACGAAGTTGCTATCACTGTCGACCTTCATCATAAAGTTATGTTGTCTATTTGTGTATTATACTTCGCCTTTTCACCGGTGGCGATTGTTGGAAATGTCCTTGTAATTCGAGCCATGCTGAAAGTCTCATCGCTACCCGCGTCTTTTAAAAGACTAATTCTGAGTCTTGCTGTCTCTGACCTTGCAGTAGGATTGTTTTTACAACCGATGTACGGCACAATTATTGCGTTGCAGTTGAGTGAGAGAAACAGTCAATTCTTGTGTCCTTCTCTCCTGACAATTCATCTATTTGTTACGTTTTTAGTGGCAGGAGCATCTTTCATGACCATCGCCGCCATTGCGCTGGACAGGCTTCTAGCTGTTTATTTACATTTGAGGTATCAAGAACTTGTAACGCCAAAGCGAATACGAATTCTTTTGCTTCTTCTCTGGCTAGGTGCAGCTTTTGGAGCATCGGTGTTTATTTCACTGTCCAAGCTTTCTGACTTGATCGCTGTTATAACTGAAATCATTGGATTTACTATCACAACCGTTGCATATTTTTATCTTTACAAAGCCGTTCAATATCATCAGAATCAAATTAAATCTCAGTGTCAGGTTCAAGACCAAAATGCTGTCCAAATATGTAGGGAGAAGAAATCAGCTCTAAATACCTTATACGTATACGTAGTTTTTATCGCCTGCTACTTTCCGCTACTATTTTCAAGTATTCTTTTGATGGTTGATCACTCAAGGACATCTTTTCAAGTGGCTTATAACATTTCTGGATTCATGGTTTTCCTCAATTCGTCTTTAAATCCATTCGTGTATTGTTGGAGATATCGCGAGATTCGACAATTTGTGAAAAACAGCTTTAAGGGAAACGTCGACTTACTGTAACTTATGACGAAAATTATAACCGAACGGAGGAAATAAGAATCCAATATTTGATTCAAAACATTGGAATATTCCATTCTTTTTTTTTCGCAAAGAGCGTAGGAAAAAAGGAAAAATGTACCTCCCCAGAAGGAATCGACCCACAGATCTTTGGAGTCCACGCGCCGATGCTCCGACACTGGGTTACTGAGAATTCTCTGTGTTGAATTTGGCCATAGCAATGTTCATGAATGACATGTCTCTTGCAAACTACTTAGATCAGCATTGTTACAAGATTTAATTGTCTCAAAATTTGAAACATCTCTAATTGTATCATAAGCTAAATTATAAAACGTAGTTGTGTGATTTGTAAATACTCATAGAGATAAATTTCGAGATTTCCTACCTCACACTTTTATTTGTCTTTTTGTTGCTTTTTTTATCTCAGCTACAACAGATCTGTTTTCAGACGTATTATTATCATTGAGACTGTTAACTATCATGCTATTCATTTGCATACGTTCGTTATTCGAACTTGTTTACAGTCCTTAGAAGTAACTTATTAAATTGAAGAGGAATTCATTTCGCTTCGTGCAAAAAGCCGTTTTCCGTAATTATTGAGAGTTTTGCAATATTTCGAGATTTTCCTCCACCCCTTAAGGAAATTTGTTGGCTGTAGAAGATATGAAAGAGTGCAGCGGATATAAGGGTGATTTTTATAGTAATCTTGTCTGATGACAAATCATTTTCAGGCTGAAAATAATTAAAATTTTTTGCTTCTATACCATGACAAAAAGTAATAAAGTGATCGTTCCGGAAATAGTCTTTTAAATGTATTTCACTCAGCGTCTGTTGCCATCACGTTTTCAATAGAAAATAGTAGAGAATGATTCGCCCAACAAACTCGCGGGCAAATAATAATTTTGTTTCATGTGGTTTTTTTTCCTATCAATTTTTACTGCGTTATGAAACCTGAACACTAACGTGTAGGTGATTTCGGTATTGTTGAGTTTATTATAAGCTGTATCCGGCTTACATAATCCATTGGCTAACGACATGGTTTGTGTCATGCATACAAAGAAAGGCAATATCAAACAGGATGCATGATTTGTTCTTCGCACAATAGTCCAATTTATTCCTAACTTCACTAGCAGGTGATTAGAACAATCGATGCTTATAAAGGAAATTTAAAAAATATAATTTATACGAATATAGCAACAAGAACAATACCAGTCATCGAGTAAATGCAGATCTGTCTTCATGTGGTGATAATTTTGAAAGAGGAAATTCGTTACAAGCGGCCATGTCATATCGTCAATGAAATTCATGGCTTTGTTTTCCTTATCGGGCCGGTTTGATTAAATTTCCCCTAAGAAAAATCTCTAGCGATCAAATGCGTTACTATTGAGAGAAGTAAAATGTAATTTCGTTTCTGTGAGAATGTAAACACACTGTGGAGGCTGATTGGTTTCCGCACAGCCCCATCCAACATTTTGCATTTAGTTCTTGGATAGAGAAAACAATGACAAAAACAATACATTGCCATTAGGAAAACAGATTTGTTTTACAACAGTATAGGGCTGTGCGGAAATTTTATCAGGCTGATTTTTTATTGTTATCCCAAGCCAAACCTGACCGATCCTTTAACAGTGTTTGTCATGCTTTTTGTTATAGAATATCAAACGTCTGTAAACATTGTTTTAGACTTCAAGATGATTTGACCACCTGCATTCTCATGTCAACAGTGATCAAAAATAGCACTCTCGTCAATCGGGTCATGGTTGCAATGGAGCACATTGATCTGCACATAGAATAAAAGAGGAGCACGAAAACTGACAGTTTTGTCCGATAGTTTATCTTTAATTTCCTTATATTCGGTTTGATTGCCAATTCAAAGGGGTGACACCACATGATGTAATTCTGGACAAGTAGAGAAACTAGAAACCGTAAACTTTTTTCTCTAACTGTATGTTCTCTATTAATGATACAAAGGCGAAAAAAAATAGGAATAAAGTTGATAAAAAAAAAAAAACATGAGAGCATTATGGCAGCTAAAGTTTTCGAAAAGATGCGAATGCGAAAAAAGAAGGGTATATTTGCATGTTTTGCTATTTCCGTCGTGAGGAAGACTATAGATTAGTTTTTGTAACAGGAGATATCGCATCAATAACTGATATTTCTTAGATTTTAGGGGTTATTATCCGATGTCAGTCCTTTTGTATGGTTGTTCATCTTCAGTGATCGATCAAAAAGGCACTGAGGCTTTCATGAATGCTTCACTGGATCCTTGGTCGGCTCAGTTCATGCACGATCATTCATGCAAAAAAAGTGTTTTACAGTAAGTTTCACAAGACTGCGAATTTCGCGATATCGCCAATAGTAAATAACTGGATTCAAAGACGAATTAAAGATAACCAAAGTGCCTGTGGCGTAGTAGGCTGTTACTGTTGACGATTGTACCTTAAAAATTGCCAGAATAACACGACTGATCAAATGCGGGAGATAGCATAAAAAAATACAAAAGACACAAAAAGCATTTAAGGTGGACTTTTTCTCCCTTGCCGCATTTAGTGTTTCACAATTTCCAGCTTGCGTTTGACACCGTATCTGATTTTTATGATATTGAACGATTTTGAAGAGGTGGATGTACGCTATGGCCATCACAAAAATTCCTGTAGTTTGGCAGGCCACCGCCACAATCTCGTTATTTTTGGGAAGTATCATATAGGCTAAAGTTGCAAGTCCACTCGTAAACCATATTAGTACCACGCCAACTCGTACGCGTTTCTCTGTGACGAGTTGGTTATATCTTAAATGCAAGAAAACGGAGAATAATCTGTCCAACGCGATGGCGGCAGTCGTGAAAAACGATGCCGCCACCAGGAAATATAAAGCATACATCTTTGCCGTCAAAAGATGAGGACAGAAAATGTCCAAGTTATTGCTTTCATTTTTCACCTTGCTCAGCGCCGCAGTGATAATAACAGCAGAAGCTGGTTGAATAAGAACTCCCACGGCAAAATCGGATAAGGTAAGACTTAAAAACAATCTCTTCATATTATCAGGTATTGATGAGGTTTTCCATAACACGCATAGGATGAGAGCGTTTCCGAGTATTGTTAAAGGGGAGATGAGTAGGTCTAGTACAATCACACATAGGGAGAAGGCTGGTTGTGACTTGACGACTTCAGTCAGCTGCCCTAATTTCTCACTACAGAAAGTAGCGTCCATCTCGAGCTGCGAAGGGTCCCTGAACGCGACGATATTATAAAGCTAAAAGCTTAATTGTTACTTTTAATCTATTACTACTACACATTTTACGTCATTACAGTTTCTTTCCTTTGACTGAATAGAATGTGTTAATTATCTGTCACCACTTCTTATTTACCTAGTGTTTTTGACGCATTTAATAAAAGGCCTTAACAAAATGCTTTTTTTTCAGTTCTGGGTAAAAATTCGACTTGAATCATACCTCAAGGTTACCAACTGAAAAAAGGTTGTGCAAAAATTAATCAACACGTATGAGTCACGCGCATAGATCGATCAATACTTATTTTTTTTTTACATCAAAGTAACTCTTCGCTTCTTGACTTGTTAAGAGAGATTAATTAAAGCCATCTCAATATGAGTAAATGTTTCGCCGAAAAATTTTCACTCCCCTTTGAAAATAGTTTCTGTCTTTATTGTCTCTGTAATACTACTGGATGGCTGTAAAAAGACTGCCAAAAGTAGAAGGTCCGTATATCCCATACTTATTTTTTGGACTTCCTCTTTAGTTTTTGTGGGAGGAAGGTGTATGGAATCACGCAGTTTAAGCCTTAGATATCACTTTTAATTTACAATTACCAAGCATTGTTACATTCACACTTGCAATCAAGGGTGTTTTTTCTACCTGAAAGGACCATTTGATGATTGTCCGCGCATCATGAGTGGGAATCTAAAGAAATAAGTTAAGTTATAATTTTCATTATCAAATGAGCCTGTACGTAGTCGATCCTTTCCAAAGTGATGACTTCTGAAGAAATTTTTGAAGAAATTTTGTTTCGAAGAGAAGAATTCTGAAACTTCATAGGAAATCGCGCGACATATGTTTTGCGGTCGGAAGCCATTTCGCCTCTACCAATTTAAGTTTGCACAATTTTAACGACATGTTTAGGAAAACACTTTTATTTTCGAATGAATTTTGAAATTTTAAAGGAAAACGTGGAAATAATTCGCATAATTGGGACGATTTTCTGCCCAGAGTAACAGCGTGGTGATTACTATTTACCTTGCTTTTCTCTGGCTTGCTTTCACACATTAATTTGGATGAGTATACCGTTGTAAAATTTCCTGCGAGGGGAAAGAGGCCAAAATAATAATTTTGTTTCGTTTCCAAAAGGGAATCTTTATGCGACGGCCATTCGCGTCAAATTATACAATCTTTATGACTTATCTTAAGTGCGTGCACAATTATAGTTTCTCCAAATGCAAAGTGGGTATCATGAAAAAGTAAATAAATCACCGGACTTAATTTCTCCAGCATCGAACATCATTCTTAGTAATAGAGTGAATTAAAAGCAATAACATATTATAGATGCTGAAATGCAATTCAGAAGGTGGTAAGTTCGACTCCTATCAGGGGCACTCAGAGTTTTTTTTTTCTCAGAGTATGCCAGTGTCAATCACTGCAAACACCATCTGTCAATGCTGATTTTCTTGTGGAGTAGATGAACGTTCGATTTTTTTTGATTTAATGAATAAATTTAAAAGTTTTCATTTTGCCTTAAAAAAACTGCAAAGCCGACATAAAATCGGTGTTCTCATATCTATCACTGATCTCTAAAACTCTAAAACTAAAGAGAAGGTTGTTACAATACGATTACAACTTTTGGAATTATAAATTGTTTCTTAGTCCTTGTAAATTTTAGTAAACCATGCTTATTAATGTTTTTTTTTTCTTTTTGAATAAGCTGAGTCACCTGCCTGGTTTTCATCCATATTTGTGGTTTTGTTTTTGCTACGCACCCATCTGTATGTTAACATACACGTTTTTGCAATTGTATATGTTTACAGAGAAATGTCCTGTAAATCCCCTGATTCAATTTAACCAAGATCTAGCAATAATTCTTAGGCGATAGCTTTTCGTTTTTTAATTAAATGAACCGTTGTCGTTTATACAAGTTGTATGCACAGACGAACTGTAATTTGCTCTTAACACTTTTTTTTTCTGTTTGAGGCGTCGGTGCTAAAAGAACGTCTGAGGCACAATTTTGAATACGAAGCTCCACGCTTGCGCAGTAGATGCGATGGAACAACAGATCACAAACTCAGAGCCGTCTTTGATTAGTCTTGTTTACTTTACTTCAATTATTCAGCATAAATATTTTTCGGATTACCTTCATCAGCTCGACAAACTGCCTCCACTGGAAAGGACACCGCATTCCTGTGGCAATTTGGCAAACCAAACAATATTAAAGTCGCCGAAGAAGAGGTAAAATAATTCGCCATGAGGACAACGATGCCAGCCTTTTTTCAACTACTTAAAACATTTAATCCTCTTAAATAAACATAACTCTAAGTCCAATGAATAATTTATGTGGCGAATGTGCGAACCGCGGAGAACCGCAAATAAGCGACAATATCAAGTCTCCCTTGAACTGCGAGGATCACATCATTTCTGGATTTCAGCTTAGTCCGATACTTCACGAGAAATGTATATTAATATTTGCGTCACACGCCTTAAAGAACTTGTCCGATTGGCGGAACACCAAAATCACTTTTTATTGTCTCTCTGCGTGCTCATTTTACATTTTGTATCGTTGCAATTCTTGGAAATCTCCTTGTTATACGTGCTTTATTGAAGGCGTCAATGCCAGCGACACTGAAGGCAATGTTTTTGAGCTTAGCTTTTTCTGATCTATCTGTTGGATTACTAGTGCAACCCATGCACGGAACTATTATCGCGGTTATATTATTAAAACATCAGAGCGAAATGACGACCTCGACTTTGTATGTCCCGTTTTCGTAACAGTGTACCTAATGGCAGCGTACTTCTTCGCAGTGGCATCTTTCTGCTCCATTGTCACCATTGCCGTTGACAGACTCCTCGCTGTTTCACTGCACCTCCGTTATCGTGAGTTTGTGACAATGAAGCGTGTTCTCATCGTTTTGTTTATGCTATGGTCGACCAGCGGGTTAATAGCATTGGTTTACATCTTGCTACCAAACTACAATGACATCGTAGCTGTGGTACTGGAGGTTTTGGGGCTCCTTGTGACAAGTGTTGCCTACTTTCAGATCTTCAAAGTTGCCCGGTATCATCAAAATCAAATAGAAGCACAATGTCAAATTACGACAGATCTGAAAAAATGAGAGTGGGACGGTGTTAAAAGGTCGGCGTATAATGCATTTTATGTTTATGCTGTTTTTGTCACATGTTATTTACCTAATAGTATTTTGCGGGATATTGTTAGTGACCTCTGAATCCAGTATGTCACTTATAACAGCTTTTTATGTCACAATTTTGCTGATCTATCTCAACTCTTCAGTGAATCTTGTGGTCTATTGCTGGCGATATCGCGAGATTCGCGGAAACTGTGAAAAAGATTTTCACTAAGGCATGCAAAGAAATAGAAATGGAACAATCGAATTGACGAACTTGACAATTCAAGAACCGAGAACAAGCTGGTTTCAAAGAAGTGAAGTGTAAATGAGAAGACATAATTTTAAGGTCGGAAGGAGTAGCAATAAAATTATGAACTTGGATGGTTGTATGCATTTAGGAAAAATATTGAAATCCTGGAATATTGTTATGGTGATACGAAAAGTACAAATAACGAATGTATAATCAACATTTTTAAAGGATCAAAAAAATGGCCTAGATTCGTCCGCAAGATTCGAAAAGGTCACTATTTTCAATATCTGTTTCTTGTTATAAATAATAATTTGGCAAGGAAATGATTAGTTAGTGATTATATTAGTTTTCTGAATAAGAGAGATTGAATGAACACATTTATCTCGAAACATCTCTCACCAAACAAAGAAAAAAGCTTTGTCGGATGAAATAGCTGCAGCCTGTGGAGTTTCAAGTTCCAGAAACCGAACTATTCTCCGAACAAGTGCTTTGCTTTCATGATTAATTTGCTCGTTGGCATAAATGGCACAAATGTAAAATGGCACTGAGGATTAAACAATCGATAGAACAGGTGAACACAGCCACTGATTTAGTTTTGACAACTGAATTGTCTTTGTAATGAAAGGTTCCTAAATACAGACGCAATACCAGACAAAAACATGCGGAATGAATCTTTACGTTTTACTGTTGCCATCACAGCTATAATTTGGTTTTAATGTGAGACTTTCAGCAGAACATATTTACTTGCGATTTAATTTAGTCTTATAATGACAGCGTAAAATGAAACAAGCGATTGGTATTGATGTCAAAAACGAATCTTAAACGCGTTGAAAGTTAAAAGAGAAGTGAATACTTAGGGGTGCATTGTAACTTAATAAATCTGTATTCACAACAACGTGCAAACTGCAGCTGGGTCCGTGGGAAAGTGGATTTGCATGCTAACCTTTTGATATTTTATTTGCTTTGGCCATTTCATGACCAATCGTGTTACGGTCAAAAACATAGATATCGTCGGCGGCAGTGTTTCTTCCGGCTGAAGAGCATTTGACTTAGACCATGAATTTTCATTAAATGAGCCTTTTAAAGTGAAATGAATGAACAACTCTTGACAAAGCCAGGTTTTCTGCCGAAGAGGTCTTTAAATATGTAAATAACTTCGCAATAAACAGAGCACGTCTTCAATACCCTGAGACGGATTAATTGTGTAGAATCGACGCAGATATTTTATTTGATTTACATAACTAGAAAATGGCGATTTTGTTAAGACAGCACTCCCAGTTAAACATGTGGCAGTTGTACAATGAAACATTTTACAAAAAGACAGAAATTGTGCTTGAAAATTGGTGTGCTAATAAAAGGGTCCGACTACAATACCCTAATAAATGTTTAGACGCTTCATGGGGACGTGAGAGGGAGAAAGGAAAATATTAAATTTGTAAACAAGACAGGAAAGACGTGATGAATTATTTCACAACGATACCTAACGCCACTAGTGGCCGGAAGGACCAAATGCTACGTCTTGGCTTTTACGGTGTTACCTTTAATTCATTTTGCATGCTATCATTCAATATCCCCAACGTGAAAAATCTTTCCTTTTTTCATCGTTAGTCATGCCATTGAAATGACCGGTCCAAAAACCATAGGTCCCTAAACAACTGCTTTATTTAAATAACAAATTCTAAATACAAAGGAAAAAAGCTTAAAGGAAAATTAGGTTTTAAAGGATACAAATCAATAGCGATAAACAGCTAAAGAGGGCCACAGTTCGTAACCGGGATCTTGCTGACATCAGACTGTCACAGTCTTATGGCCATGCTAAAATACTCTTTGTCACTGCTGAAGAAGAAAACCAGGATACCTTTAGTTCACAAAATTTTCGGAGGACTTAAAAGCTCAACAGCTTTGATTTGGAATTGGGTCAAAATTCTCTGATCCTCGGGACAAATCGAGTTAAAATATGATTTATAGGTGGTTACAGATCATTAAAGGCAGATAGGTACTCTAGCTCGTCTCCAACAGAAATCCAACATGACACTTGACACATATGAGCCTTGTGTGAGAGGCAACTTCTCTGTTGCTCAATTGGTACCGAGAGCATCCATTTTTTCTATTCTTTATCTGATACGTGGTCAAACTCTGAGGTCTGTAGGTTTTTCTGATATTGAAACAAAATTGTGATATAAATATTGGCCTACTGGTGTCCTAACCTTTGGACTTTTTGTAGGGATTGGGAGTTAACCAGTGCAGTTGACCCCATTATACATCAGACGTGTTTAATTTTCCGCAATACAAATGTCTTTTAGATATAAGTTGCAATTATCCGGTGTGATGGTGCGCTGTTGAAGATGTATGTGCGGATAACTGCTTAATACGTGAGCTCGAGAAAAGATAACATGCTCAATAAAACCCCGCATAAGAATTCTCATTGCGTTTCAAACGCAAAAACTCCGGGAAACGGAAAATGCTCTCGTCATTTATGCTAATGTCATAATTGTATTTACACACGGTTAGTGTGTTTATGTTGCTCACTCACGTTGCCGTTAAGGAGGGAATTCTTTCAATTGATCTGTGTTAATATTTTTCTGGTTTCATTACCTGCGAAAAAAGCTGTTTTAGGGATAAAAAATCAAAAAATAAGAGTGAAAATTAAGTGTATCAAAACTTTTCCGTCTATCGTGACATTTGCGCACTACGTGCCTTTTTCACATTATCGGACGCAGGTGCAAAAACACGACGTCGTATTTAAATGAAGTTTGCCCTTCGCATTAAAGAGCCCAGAATTATTAGGCAATTAAATCTCTTGCGAAGGAGAAAATTACTACGGTTATGTTTTTTTTTTTTTTTTAATGAAACTCCTCGTTATAGGTCCAAATTGAGAGACTATAAATACTTGGTAACTGATATTACGGTACCAGCGGCGTCAAATGGAATTTACAGACATGGTGGTTCAATTGTGTAATGAAAAACTGGAGGGTTACGTCAAAGTTCTTCATTTTGGTTGGCGTTTCGTGCTTGTGGTTTGTGTTTTAAACTTGTTATGGGCTGTGGTCGCAGTTCTGGGCAATGTCCTCGTCATACGGGCCCTGATGAAAGCAAAGACGATACCCGCTACTTTACGACCACTTTTCTTGAGCCTTGCTGTTTCTGATCTCACTGTTGGATTATTTGCTCAGCTAATGTTTGGTGTTGTTATGGCTTTAATGTTGAAAATGTCTGCTGATGGAAATTTCAACTTGGACTTATTTTGTCCCTCTATTGTGACGATATCTCAGCTCTCTTTGTATGGGTTGGTGACTGCATCTGTTCTATCGGTTGCTGCCATTGCAATCGACAGGCTTCTTGCGGTGTCACTTCATCTACGATACCGAGAACTAGTGACGCCAAGAAGAACTATCATTGTTGTGAAATTATCATGGATTGCCAGTGGGATTATTGCCGGCATTTACATGTTTCTTCCCAACTACAATGACATCGTGGGAGTGTTCATGGAAGTATCGGTGCTTCTTGTGACAGCATTCGCTTATTGTCGGATCTACAAGGTTGTGCATTATCATCAAAATCAAATACAAAGTCAGATCTCACATCAAGAGGCAATCGAGTTTGCTCGAGAAAAACGATCAAGCCTCAATACCTTTTGTGTCTTTGTGGTTCTGTTAGCTTGTTATCTCCCAGACTTGTGTTGTGGTATCTTGATTTTAGCTGAAGAATCTCGAATGCAATTTTTGATTGCGTTCCACGCATCAGGCTTCTTAGTATTTCTCAATTCTTCTATTAATCCCTTGATCTATTATTGGCGATATCAAGAGATTCGTGGGATCATGAAAAACACTGTAAGATCGATATTATCCGTCAGAAATTCGTGACGAGGTGTAGTTTTACACTCCAGCTCCTAAATGTGATATAGAATACAAAAATTTTTCATGATTTTATACACCATTGAAAAGATCTAAAGTGCTCATAACACGAAATTTTTTTTTCTATTTCCTAGTTGATAGCCTATTTAAAATTAGAAATAATCGACCTTTGCGCCTAACAAGTTCTTCTTGACCATTTTTTTGTGCATTGAAAGTACGATTTGGTGGCCAAAAAGTGTCCTTATCAAGCGCGCGGCCGAAACGATCATGTTACATGGCTGTGACATAGAAAACTGTGAAGACACGTCGGCACTATGGTGGAGAAAGGAGAAATCTAGAAGAAAGGACGAACGTTTGCCTGACCGGAACGCCAAATGATGTTAGCTACAAGAATAATATACATAAACCGGGTATTTCTGTACCCTACGTTCCAAAGGATGTAATTGTACGACGAAAATGGACACGTCTCGATCGTCGACATCGAGGAAACTTTTACTCTACAATGTCGACGAACACATACCAATGGTCAAATCAGGGGAAGATAACCAAAGAATCCAGCTAAAAAGAATGCTGACTATGGGGCCTGTTCCCACACCGTACACGATCGTTCAACATTCTTTTCAGCTGACATTTCGCGAGCGAAGAATGGAGAACTTCTTAATGTTGTTTATTTCACGCGCTTGAGTTGTACTTATACTCCTTGTCTTTTCACATTTGCACTTTTCTTATTGTATGAAAACCTACCAATTGTAGTTTCCATCATATTTTAATTACAGAAACACATCAATTTTAATAAATTTTCAGCCCTTTCTTGAGCTGAGCGATATCCTGTTACCTGAACAGTGCGAAATCTCTGGCGGATACTAACATAAACACAAGGTCGAAGGGGCCGTGTATTCTCTAAACCTAGGTTTCCGAAAATCCACCCCACGAGCTAAAAGTAGCTACAGTAACAATTTCATTGTGATAACAGACTGAAACACTGAATAGAGAAACACAAATTTTACTGAATAAGATGGTAGCGAATCTAAGTGCCGTGTGAAAGTCGATGCATAGGAAATAATCATTTACAATACTAATGTCAATGGTTTCTTTCAAGTGGAATGGGTCTTATGGCAGTTGTGCACTCAAGCTAAAGAAGGTTTTCTCTATTAAAATCCCTATTTGAGATTAAATTAAGCCAGATGACTATAAATTCGCTCGTTTTCCGTTTAGTTTGGCCGGCTAGACGATCGCGACGATAGCCTCTGCCTTTGCAATCTCTAAGGGAAGGAGCAACTTACAGTGACACTGCCCGATTACTTCTCGGTGAAAAATCATCGTGCCTCGGGATACAGCTAATTCTTACGTCAAAGGTTAGCTCTTGGTTTGCTAAGGGAATTTCTTTACAGCAATGAAACTCTCGAGCACTCACCGAGATGAACCTTCGCCGCACTTACTGTGAAGGAATAAATGTTATGACAACAGAAACGAACACAGCTACCCATTCTTAACACAGATTTCGCCATAGAAAACAAAACTCAAACGCAACAAAATAGATATTCAATAACGGGAATTTTTTGCTCTAATCTTGACCTGAACACCTCAGGCGAGAAACTGTCTTTGAAGTCTTCGTTTGATGCACGCGGTTCTCCTTCTCCTACTACTTGAGTATGATGTATCACAACTCTCGATAGAGCTTGCTGAAGGTAGGTATACATCGCTATCGGACATTATTTCAAGAGCATTTCAACACTGACTGATACAAAATTACCAGAGGTGTGAGAGTTTTCACAGTTTTCTACGTCATCGCGCTAAATCGTTACCAGTCCACGGGATACATTTAAGACAAAATGACAGCACTTTAGGGCCCGAAAAAACCGAGTTTTAAGTTTTTTGAAATTTTTCTTCTATAGGAATTAGTATGTACATATGATAAGATAAATGTTTGCGTAAAAAGTATTTCGTGTCATCGGCACTTTTAAATGGAGAATGTTTTTAATTGTTGTACGATGATCGAGCAACCAAGGAAGATATGTAGGACTAGCGGTTGGGAAAATCAGCCTTTAAAAACTTGCTGTTAAAGGAGCCACTTCACTATCTGCACCGCTGGAGAGTTATCGTTCAACTTTAAGTGTTAGTTGAAGTCAAGTTCTTTTCGATTCCTTCAATTAAAATAGGTGTCAATGTTCCCTATATCTGTAGCGTAAAAAGTGCTAATGAGAACGTGCATGTGAAAAAGAGATTGCATGATGCATTGTTGCTAATGAGAACGTGTGAAAGTGAGAGAATAATGTTTTGTGCAACACGCAAGAAACATGTAATTTCTATGTATACAACTACATCGTGCGGTATGTTATTCGCAGCCAGTTCGCGTTGTTATTTTGAATTGTAATAAAGCTACTTTTAATCTACATAAGAGTACTTTACTTTCATCGGCCATGCTTGTCCCTGCTTTATTATAGCCTTGTTCCTTGTCAGTCTTCACCAAACGGAGCCATTTTTTTCTCCTTTGTTTAATCTTGTTTCCTTTGTTTCATAATATCTTACTAAACCAATATTTTGTAGTCATTTACAATCTATGTTAGTTTTGTTGTCCCCTAGCTATCTGTATTCCTTCTCGTTGCCTCTCTTGTATTATTTTCTCACTCAACTTATATTTTTTAGCCAGTTTTTTTGTTGTTTTATGTTTCCCTAATGATTTAGTAATGTTTCCTTTGTGTCATATATTTAGCTAACGAACTGATCCTATACTGATTTTGTAGTCATTACAAATTCGAGTCAATTTTTACCGCACATAGCCAAACTTCTCCCTGCCTGGTTTAATACTGCCTCTCTTATGCTTCTCTATCGTGACAAACTAATATTTTGTAGCCATTTATAATTCGTGTCAATATTCTTCATCCCAGCCATCTTTGTTCCATTTTGATTATTTCTTCCACATAAAAACAATTATTTCAAGGTTTTATTCGTTTCGTGATATGGCTGCAAAATATATTTACATCCTCTAAAAAATATAGAACAAATTCGTGAAACGAAATAACGTAGAGAGGATATGAAGAAGAATCTCAAAACATATTGGTAAAGAGAACTTTTCAGATGGATCCGTTTCATTTGAGGCAACCTTCCGAACAGCAATATGATTTCTTCGATAAATTTCTATCGTATCAGGGTTGGTAAGTATTACCGTGGTTTTCCTCCGGCCCGTGTGGCACGCGAATTGGGTACAAATTATTTTTACGGATTTAAGCAAGTAAACATCCTCTCTCGAGTTCTTAAAACGCCACGGACAACAAGATCCACTTCATGGCACTAGAAATTGTATGTATAAACCTGTGGTTCTTCCCCCATCTTTCCTCATGTTGTTCTACTTTTTCTCCCTTTTTTCATTTAGTTTGGATCTGTCGTTGCTGTTTTCTTTCTTTTTTTACAAATTTGTGGAAAATACTCCTCGAATCATTTTGAAAGCTGCTTTTGAAAAAGTTCGCAAAAGCGAACTTTGGCAAAAAGAGGCAGAATAAAGAAATATGTAATCACTCGCCTTCCAATTAATTTCACCTTCTATTCATCTAAATCTTGTTAATTAGTTTCGCATTTAGACGCAAATATATAGCTGACGTCTTAGAAATTTGCGGATTTTAAGCCGTGTTAACTTAAGTAAGAGACATGTTTAAAAAGATCTAGTTTCATCACAGTCTAAACACCAACGCTGTAGTCATATTTTTTCTTCGCGCCATCGTCTACAAATCATTTAGAATATCTACAGCTACGCACTGAGAACGAGGTCTAAATAATTTTTTATTTCTCAAATTTCGACAAAGGTTCGTAGAAATTTCAAGACTCTTCTTACAGTGTAGAGAGTCTCAGTGAGGTTAATCGACAACCGTTTAAGGACCAAAAAATTTAGCCGTTAGGCGTTAAAATTGACAAGTTCAGCCAATAGTCGTAAAAAAAGTTAACCATTAAAAATAACTTTGGTGACAAAAATAAAATGAAATCAATCGTTAGCAGTAAAATAGCCGAAATTTTAACCGTTAGCCGTAAAAACCATCACCCCACTGAGACCCTCAATCTGCAAGTTAAAGTTCAATAAATTGTTCGCGGTACCAATGTCGGAGAGTTCAAAGGCGAAATGTAATTACTTGTATGTGAAACATGCTTTCGGGGAATACTAAAATATCCTCAATCTCAACAAAATTTTAAAGTTAAAGAAAAGTTTGCTTAATAGTGAAACGTCTTTTTAACAACTCATTTTTCATCGTAGAGCTAAGAGTTGGAATTTTTGAAATTTTGTTCCATGCTATTTTCCTATTATCGTAAAGCAGCACTAAACCCATGAAATATGGCGCGACAAATTCTTTATTATCACAATCATTGTACACTACTCAGCTGAATTGCGTTTTGAAAATATATGTTAATTACAGTCTTATTGCAATCCACTTTGTTAGAGGGCTGTTAAATTTTCCAGAGCGCTCAGTTGCCCATGGCCAAAGCTTCAATAACTTGATTGATAACCAAAGTTAGCTGCCTCGAAGTGTTTAGAATTTAAGACTGGAACACTCTCGAACTTCTTTTGCCTGTCACTAGCTGTCGCCAGCAATTAGAACATCTATCAGTTATGTGCTTGACTTGACAGCAATTATACGTTAATTTTCACCTGCTACGTGAAGATTCTTTTGCGCTTTTTGATTGGAAGCTTAAGAGTGATGATTCGACACACGAAGAATACTTGATGGGATATCCACAAAACTGATCAATATTCGTCTGACCATTCATTTTACTCTTTCACTTTTACTGGAATAATCTTGGATCGATCATTAAGGTAAGGCCATTGAAAATCTATCAGCATGAAAATTTGGGATCTTTATTTAACTCTAACTAACTTTAGGCTTACTGTCAAAACGATGGTGTGACCACCCAGAGGAGTGTGTAAAAATTGTCATTCATTAATGTACCTTCAAGCTGGTTTTACGCGTTCTAACCTAAAGTTTTCTCTTGTGGCTGTCTATTATTTGTCGTCCTTACCCTTACTCTGCGATGTCAGCGACCGTAGAGAAGTTTTGCATTCTCTGATTTTGCAGCGTGTTGAGTTGCACGCACAGCCGATATGAGATGGGCCGATGAAGATTATCATCTAAATGTTATCTCCCTTCATTGTGACTTTATCTCAGGTCTCGTAACCACGCCTTGTTCAATGGCGGCAGTTGCGCTGTTTGTTTATCAAAATCTTCTGTACCAGGAGATTGTGACACCAGAACAAGCTTTTGTCGCTTTGCCGTTTATATAGGTTCCTTAGTGGTCTTGCCTCGACTTTTGTCGTGCTTCCGGTCTTAAGTGAAATCTTAAGTGTGTTAACTTGAGGTGATGTCGCTTTTTTGTCTTATTATTACTACAGTTCTTCCACAATTTCTTTACTTGCACTGTTCTGATTAGTTTTTTGATTAAGTATGTTAATTTTAATCTCCATTTTGCATTTCTTTTTTCATGACTGTTTTTTGTAAACTTGATTTTTCAGAGTTTAGACACTATTTTCGGCAAATATCGAAGAACTGAGCAGATTAAAGGAAGTTAGGCGCACCTAAGTGTAACGAATTTAATTTGAAACTCAAATACTACTGTCTGGGCTTGCTCTTAATAGCGTTTTGAATAAATATGTATATCTTAATCTTATTGCTATCCACTTTGCTGGATGGTTGTAACATATTCCAGAGCGTTCAGTTTTCTATGACCAAAGCTGGAATAACTGGGTTGATAACAAACATTGGATGCCTCGAAATGTTCAGAATTTGAAACTGAAGTCCTCTCGAACTTCTTTTAGCTTCCACTTACTGTAAGCAGCAATGAAAACATTCATTCAGTCAAGTGCTTAACTTGACAGCAATTAAAGGCTTGTGGTCACCTGCAAGATTCCTTGGAGCTTTTTGATTGGTAGCTTAGGAGTGATGATTCGACACATAAAGAGTTGATGGAATATCCACAAAACTAATCAATATTCGTCTAACCATGCACATTACTCTTTCACTGATACTATAATAATCTTGGATCAATCATTAAGGTAGGACAATTGAAAATGATGAAAGGATGTCAGCCGTCCCAAAACGGTAAGAATTTGAAACCTAAATACTGAAATGTCCGCAAATTCTTTCCCCTGTCACTGCTGAGTCGTCACCAGCAATAGAAACATCTATTCAACCGGGTATTCAATTTGAAAGTAATTAAGGTCTACTCATGAATACACCTGTGAGATTCCCATGCGCCTTTTAATTGGTAGCGTAAAAATGATAAGTTGAGAGGCATTTGAAATTTGGATGATTATCCAATGAAACCGTCCAACTTTGTCCTAGCAGGTGTTCCCCTCCCTCTCTCAATAGCTGAAACATAATTAAAGACTGATCGATTTTTAAGGCCCTGAAAATGTCTCTTAGCAAGAAAGTGTTGATCTTTGTAGTTAGAAATTAAAGGAGTATTCAAGACTTGGTAAGGAAATTTCAAAGTGGCTTCTTTGCATTTGAAACCAAACATTTTCTCCCGAGATCGTCTCTGGGAAAGTCTTCGTTATTCTTGCTTTTGGAAGGGAAATTTGATCCCAGCCTCTTAACGAAGAGGTTAAACAGTCTTGCATGCTCTTATTTTGCTGCGGGTTTTAGTTATCCAGCTGATGTGGAAGTTTTAATCATATATGGATACTGAATAAGGATGCCAAGAAAGCAATCACTCACTTGATACTCATGCACGCTGACTTTTTTTTTTTGTTTAAACATATTTTTCATTGTTATTACCCAGTTTTCACTCAAAAAAACGAGTACTGTGATTGGTTGATTCTTGGTCACGTGCCCCTGATCATATTCGCGCGCCGTTTTTCCCATATGATTGTTTAAGGGGAAGTCTAAATAGATAACAAAGCACTCAATTTATGGTCCCTCGGGAAATTAGTTTGTTTTTTCTTCTCTCGAGTCTTGATCACCAGGACTCTCGGGAGAACAAAACTAACTGTTTCCCGCGGGACCATACATTAAGTGTATATTGTTTTCCCCAAAAGCACCTAGGCTTAACAAGGAGGATAACAACATTAAAAATTTTAATTCAATCTATTCAGGCTCACACCTTAATAGACACAAAAAACACACACAAATTGTTACAGTAACGTGTTAAACTTACAAAGCAAGGAATATATCATCTAAACAATCAAACAAAGACCCCGGAAAGCGATTCGTACTAATTATGAAACTTTGTACTTCGCGAAAAAAAGGACAGTTGACGTCGCAGACTCAACACCATATAAATAATGTGATTTCCTTGAATTGCATCGCTTCTCGATGACCATGTCTCATCTAGAATATTAGCAGCAGAGGTATTTATTTCAGGTCTCGTTGTATTTCTCAGTAGCCGCATCTTGATTTTCAATGGCGGCAATTGTATCGGATAGGCTTCTTGCAGCGCACTCACACCTTCAGCACCAGGAAATTGAGAAAAGACTTTGAACAAGTAGTTATCGCTCTGTCGTTTATTTGAGGTTGGTGTATTTATGACGGAGCTGTCGCTTTTTGTAGTAGGTGTTGCCTACTGTCGGATTTAAAATAGAGTTGTCAGAAGTAATAACATGGCAGCTTAGCCTTAAAGCAGAGTAATAAAGCACAATTGCTGTACGCGTTTATACGCGTCTACCATTATCTAACAGTTGGTCCTGCGTGGGGTTCGCGCGTGATATTAATCCTAATAGGCCAAAGGACATTTGAACTCAAAGGAAGTATATAAACTGATTTCAGGTGATAAACACGGAATATAATTTATTTGAGAAATTATTCGTAATGTCATATGAGTGCTTCCGCCAAAGTGACCGTTCAATACTGGTGAAGATGATACAAACAGGCCATGTGGACTCAGTAAAGTCACATCGCAGTGGTGGTCAAAATGTCGTGGACTCACGAGGCACAACCTCGTGAGATGATAATTTTATGGAACCCTTTAAAAATATGTTTACTTTCTATTTCGTTTCAAATTGACAACAAAGAACTATTATTGAAATACACTCATCGTTAATAACATATGGACTGTCTCATACTTATGCTAATAAGATTGGTATTCGAAATAAGTGACAAGTTGGCGCCCAAAGAAGCAGGTGCATCAACAATTTCTTAGATGTATGATATAAAAATAGGTCTTGAAATATCTCAGTATGATTGCTTAGATAACTACAGAAGTGACGAAGAGAGCGCTGTGATTGGTCGACGATTACGTCATGAAATGTTATGATCACCCTTCGTAAGGTGATTATCATAATGACACACTTTTAAACTTTCCGAATAGACAGTGAGCTATAAATGAAATGAGAGAAGATGAACTTTTCCTGGCTATCCCCTTCTTTGTATGATTTTGCTGTGACAAATTTCGATCTCTGCGAGTATTTTTGAATGATCCCATAGACATCGAATTTGATATGGAGATTTCTGACAATGCTGATTACCACCTGCGAATAATTAGTAAATATGATTTAACTATTTAATCTTTTTTAAAGCCATGAACCGCTCAAGAACGTTTACATGCGTTAACAATGTTTGCCGCTTCAGTCACAGCTAAGCAGATAGGTCTGCGATCACTATTTGTTTAAATACAAATACGAGTGACTCTCACAGCGGTATCATATTTCCACTTTCCATATCTTTCTGAAAATCGGCAAATTAAACTGTTCCTGTTTGTATTGATTCTCGCGGCGACCAATTTGAAGAGTAAGTTCGCAATGGGGTCCCTTTTCTGCGAACAGAGGTTGGAAGAAAATATGAAGCTCCTGACTCACCATTGGATTTTTATGATTACATTTTGTGTCCTGAACTTGATGTTTTCCGTTTTGACATGTCTTGCAAATCTCATCGTTATCAGCGCTCTGAGAAAGGCATCATCAGTACCTTCGAATCTGAAGATATTGTTCCTGAGTCTTGCTGTGGCTGATTTCGCTGTTGGAATGTGCCCTCAGCTGATGTTTGGAGTTATTGTTGCAGTGATGTTGCACAAAAACGCAAATGGAGACCAGCCCTTTGACTTGTGTTCAACCAGCTTTATTTTGCTCTATTTCTTCTTATTTCTGTTGGCGTCCGCCTCGTTCTTGACCATTCTAGCCATTGCTGTGGATAGATATCTAGCAGTTTCTCTTCATCTCCGATATCAGGAACTCGTCACTACTAACCGAATTGTGTTAGCGTTGATATCTTTATGGGTAACAAGCGTTGTCACCGCTGCACTATTCGTGTCTCTTCCAAACAACAATCATTTGGTGGTTGTGATTGTCGAAGCCGTTGGATTTCCTGTGACAACCATAGCATACATCCGAATCTACATGGCCGTAAGATATCATCAGAACAGAATAAATAGCCAAATGAGAGAGGGTGGTCATCGCTTGAAAGTATTTATCCGTGAGCAGAGGGCAGCTATCAATTCTTTGTTTTTCTATGTTATTTTCCTGGCTTGTTACACCCCACATTTATGCGGCACGATTTTGTTATTAACTGACAGTACTTCAATATCCTATTTAGTAGCCAATCATGCAACTTTGCTCTTGGTTATTCTAAATTCTGCGTTAAACCCGCTGGTTTACTGCTGGCGATATAGACAAATTCGCGTTTACGCGATAAACACGATAAGGAAACTCTTAATCTCGCGTGACTCTGAATAATTTCTATCCATGCAAGAATTGAAACGTATAGCATATTTTAATAATCACAAAGGAGGGTCAAAATTCTCTTTCGGTGCCCTCGGCTTGTTTTGTAAAATATCGCTCATTCAAGAAGTAGCACATTTGAAGAAAAGATTAAGCATTAGTATCGTTTAATTCTCCTTCACATATTTCGCACTAAGGAGTATGTTAATAGTCAGTTTTGATTAGTGGACTAAACGACTCTTAAGAAAAATATTACAAATAAGTCCTTATGACGTTGAGCGTTACTATGGTGATATTGTATTTCCAGAGCAGCTGATATGAATCCTATGAGGACACAAAATCCATCATAAAATGTTGTTGAATTAGCTTTGACAAGCACGTTTGAACCTTTTTTAAAACGATTCTATGTATTATTCCTTTTATCGTCACTTCACAACTTTGGTATTACAAATACAACATACTCAGATATAAAGCTAATGTCGCACCACTTTTCATAATTTTTCTGTAAAAATACAACGATAAAACAACATGTCATCAAAACATTAAATGATATATATATATATAAAAGAAGAAGACGTTTTCGTAGATTAATTAGACTCTTTTGAATGTCAAACTAAACTTTTTTTTTAACAAATTTAAAGAAATTTATGTCCCCACTGCAACGTCCTAACGTGTTTGTCAGTCACCGAATTCTTTTTTCCGGGGTGAAGTTGTCGATTCCCAATCACATGAAAATTAATGTATCGATGGTTTTTTTTATACAGCAGGAGCCACTTGATCTTCTTTAGATATGAACTTTTTCTGCTTTCTTGTTGAAGAAAAAAATTTCAAATGTTCAACAGTAGTAACAATAACTGATTGAAGTAATTAGTTCGCCGTCTGACAGTATTAGATGATGTTTGGCCTTGAGGATGATCTTTCACTTGATGCTCGTCATGCTCGTCATCACCTTGCATAATTTCACGAACAAATTTATGATGGCACAAATCTCTTACAGAGACGAAATTTCCAAATCGCGAAACGAATTCCCCTTCCCCTAATATACACAAGCACTCAGTTTTTGTATAGAATTAGAATTCGGCAACCACAAAACACCACATAGGCGTGCCTTCGAAAGTTCCTCGGGAAACGTCTTGTTTGCAAGACGCTCTTCATGAGGAATATTGTCCACGCTAGATAGTAAATATCAAGACTTTTTTTGTCAAAAAGAATACACTAATATTGGTTCCTTTTCGACGTCGAAATGTCGTCGTTTTGGATCTTCCTAAAAGTGTTAGTCTTAACTTTTTGTAGCTGAAAATCGTCTCTTATCTATATAAAATTGTCAATTTTGACATTTTTCATTCATCACAGATGATATGCAGGAGTGATCTTACATGAATGTGCTTGGATGTGGTTTTTATCTTTGAGAGTAACCCTGACTGAAATATTTCTCACTCGTTTCCTGCGCCCACCCACGAGAGTGTTATATATCAAGATGAAAGTAGAAATTCGTATCCGTTAGCGTAATAGTAAAGCTTTGTTGGTATCGTAAAACATTGACATCAAAAACAGTTTGAAAAGACCATACAAGAACGGTGAATGCAAAGCTTGAGAAAATACTTTTTCAGTTTCTAACTTGAAGGTAAAGTACGTTTTACCGATATCTACCTTTTCTCTGACATAAAATAATTGAACCCAGCGACAGTATCGTGGACAAAGCCAAGGACAAACGGTGGCATTTCAAAAATATTTACATGATAAATGAACGTGTTTAACTTTTCGCATTTATATCGATGGATTGATATCATTTCCCGATTGTAATTCAGTAATGTCATACGTACAGGATACCACTCTGACGTCATTTATTATCTTGGAAAACGATGAAGACGGCTATCTTAAATAGGACTCGTATAAGATTTTTTAGTGATTTCCTAATGAGACACAATGCCTGTAACCGAGATCTTTCTTTCATTTACCTCCCATCCCATATTTGGAAGGCAGTGAGTGAAAACACACGGCCGCACAGGACTATTGAAAGCCAGAAAGTTTCCCTAATTTGTTCAACACTTGATACCTTCTCAATTGTTTACTGCCGGTGCATGATAGGATCCTATTTAAAAAAGTGATTAAAACCTACGCTTCATCTTCGACACGAGAAGCCAAATTTGAATTTTGTCTCTGAGAAGTCGCAATTCACAAGTTGAATAGAAACTTCGGTAGACTACTAATCATAATGGTTGGGTTTTACATTCATCAGTTCAAAGGAATTTGCTCCCTCTTGATATAAATAGTGTTACGAGCTTTTGAAAAAGATAAATTGATTTACTTCTGCCTTGAATTTGCTTCTAAATCCTTCACCGGTGTACATTTGCGAAATTCTCATCCGGATATCTCCTACCAGCTTGTCATTTACAGCTTTGCAGCAAAAGACTCGTATCCTGGCAACCATATTGAAATGTTGATATTTTGATCGGAACTTTTTGAAAGGAGATATCAGATTAAAATTTCTTAACGATGACAACTTCATCAAAAAAGCGTCACGCATAATTAAATTGAAATTTCCTTTCAATTACCGAAAATATAAAATAAAGCCCCCTAAAGCGATTAAAACAAAAGTGGGATTCCCCATAGGGTCCTCAATAGTGAATCATGCTGGGCCGTTCGAGTTCTACTAATCCATTAGATGTTTTTTGTTTTTTTTAAGTTTTAATATTTGGAGCATCGATTGCTTTCAATAGTTCATTTCTCCTGTATTTGTTTGAAGGAGAAACTCACTTGAACAGATACCTATTGGTTGAGAGTTAATTATTTGCTTCTGTTCGAGAGGAACTAATGATTTCATCGCCCTGACCCGCTATTGATCGATTATAAGACCTGGTAGAATGACTGTGTGATCGGTGCACAATTTCGCGTGAAATAAAGTTTAGCGTGTTTCAACGAAGTATCATGCGGCTTTTATTTCATAAAAAGTTGCAATATGGCAATATTTATTTTGCTATTTACTTTTGCCTTATGTAAAAATTCAAATTTGCATAGATGGCTTAAAAAAGCTTGCCTCGAGGTGTAATTCTGTTATCTCACAAAACGATTTCCATTTTAGTGATTGTACAAAAGAACGACATTTTCGCCTTTCTTTAGAGAGATATCGAAGAACCTTAATTTGACCATTCTATTTCCTCGCGGTTATCGTCCAAAGAATGTATTTATGCAGTACTCGTGTGGTTAGGCAATTATTCAATGGGCACAGAACATTCATAGGCCGTGTTTAAAGCAGCATGAACTCCACCTATTTACAGAGCACAATAAATATTTAATCGCGCAAATATTAGAATTTGGAAGTAAGTCTTAGGAGATCTGCTCAACACTCTCTGTTTATTATCCTGTAGGAGATACAGTTGGCCAAAGGACAGAGCAACCAAAACGATTATCTCATGGTCGAAAAGTTTTGCGATCTGCAGTTACAGGAGTTACACATAATGCTACATTCTAACAGGGGGTTTTTATTATTTCTCTTTATTTCAATTTTGTTTTCTTCTCTCGTGGCGACCATTGGAGGCTTTCTCGTGATTGGTGCCATGTGGAAAAGTTCGTCGATGTCGCCTGTAGTGAGGAAGGTATTCATGAGTTTGTCTTTTTCGGATCTTGCCGTGGGAATATTCGCACAGCCCTTGTTCGGTGGCATCATAGCGGAGATGTTACGAATGGCAGCCAATGGAGAATATAACTTCTCCGTCTTCTGCCCAGTCACACTCACCATAAGTCATTTTTGTACCTTTTCACTGGCCTGCGCTTCGTTCTTGAACGTTACGGTAATTGCTATCGATCGACTCCTCGCAATTTATCTCCACCTTCGCTATCATGAACTTGTGACTTCCAAACGTCTCTCTCTGGCTTTGGTGTCTGTGTGGATAGCAAGTGGAATTGCTGCGGGTATTTACATCTCTCTTCCAGCATACAGTGACATGGTAGCTAACGTACTTTTGATTCTTGGCCTCTTCCTTACATCTGTGGCTTATTTTAAAATCTATAATGCTGTGATATATCATCGGAATCAAATACAAACTCAGTTACAGAGGCATGATGATCAAGAAATATCCAAAGCTCGAGAGAAAAAGTCTGCAATCAACGCACTCGTTGTTTATGTTGTTTTCCTGGGATGTTATCTGCCCTATTTATGCTGTACTTTGATATTAATAGCGGATAATTCTCGAGCGTCGTCTATAATAGCGTATTATGTCTCATTCATCTTGATTCTGTTGAATTCTTCTATAAATCCGATCATTTACTGCTGGCGAATTCGCGAAATTCGTCAAATTGTAAAGAGAATTGTGAAGAATTTATTATGTTAAAGCAATTGACTTTATTGGTATAGGCGTTGGAGTAAGATTTAATCTTTAATTTGCCTTGAAAGAAGGCGTTATACCCTTTTACTGTCTTTAAGTCTATTCTTTTATTTTTGAGGCAAAGTTTAGTTCAGATAATCTATATGCAAGGAATTGAAAATTGTACAGTAAAGACAACGAGTAACTTAAGTTTCTAGAAGTAAATGCATTTCTTGAATTCAAAGTCACATTCATGCTCACTGCTTCGTTGTTTTGATTCCTGCTGCGTATTTACAAGGTGCGTTTTTTTTTAAGTTTGCAATTTTAACTATTGATTCAATACCCGGCAATCTGAAGTTCAGCTCTCTTTTTTTCGGTAAAGCGGAAAGAAATAGGAAAAAAAACCGGATGGATAACGAATCCACGATATTTCTCTTGATATGTCAAAAAAAAAAACAAACAAAGCTTTGCTGTCAAACAGAGAACAAATAACAGATGTCACATTGTAGGTGTCATTCGTGTGCCTATTGCGATGTCTAAACTTGACATGTTATTTTCCGTCAATAACCATTACGAGTGCTGATTAAATTTACATCTTATCAGAGTCTGAGGGGCAAACTCTTTTTCGACAATTCTTGATTGTCTCCGAGTTTTTCAATGTTAACGTAAACTGAATAAAATTCCATGCAATACCGTGTTTCTGCCTAATTAATTAAACCAATGATGTTGTGACGTTGATGGGCTTATCTGCTTGCAAACAGATCACGAGCAGAAAATTGACAATATGTTGGGATACCCGACCGTTACGTTACTAATTTAAGGTACGAAGAGGTAATTACTCGGTAGAGCAGGGGACTAAAATTGTCTTGAGCATAATTAACTTTTTTGGGAACCCGGAGAGCACTTGAAGAAATGACAGTTCAATGACAGCTCTACATTTTTTTTTCCTTTCACAAGTGGGACATTCTCTTGCGAGAAAAGCTCGCCTTACCAAAGTTGCTCAAGAACGTTCCGGATGTCTATTTTAGCCTTCTGAAGATTCTTTGCACAAAGGATTTGTTTTTTTTTAATTTCATGGCAAAGGAGCCATGCTTTAATCATTGTGTTATAACATCAAAACGGGATTCCATATAGAGATCAAATCAATGATTACATGTGGCTCTTGTACTCTCCTCACAGCGAAAGTTATGCATTTCTTCTGGAAAAAATGATGATTCCTGTCGGTTTTTAAAATAGTGTCCATATGAAGGAAGCCAACGCTAAGTCAGTATTTCAAAACATCTGCAATGTGAGACCACGTTTCTTTTCGCCCACCTGTCGTATCTGAGCGGCAAAAGAAAAATTTTTGATCGCTTGGCTTCGCCTTTTCAAGTTGAAACTTTTCTCACTTCCTTTCGACACGCTACCAGTAAAACGGTAGAAATTTATGTCTATGAATGTCTAACATACATAAAACTGAAAAATAAGACTATCACTATGGCTCGAGTGAACTTATACGCCAACACGAGAGGCCTATGTACCACGTGGACCTGTCAGCAGCTAGTTAAAGCCGCTCTCATGTACCCATCCCTTAATTTGTTCGTGGGTCGTCTTCGCTGAGTTTTCGCAAGTTAATTAATATTATATTGCAGCGAAATTTCTGTGTCCGTTTGTCCGTTTCGAAAGCTGTACGGGAAAAAAAAAACAGATGATTCACGAGTGAAAGCCCTTGCATGCTAACCAAACTCGATTCCCGATTCTAGCCTCCAATTTTCATCCCGTGCAGAAATCAGCAATGCAAATTAGACAAGAACTTTGGACTGAAATGCACTATCCGAGAGATATCCTCGTTACATCAGACCAGGATATCACTTTTCTTTTTTTTAATTTTTTATTCAGCTTCATGAATGAATGTTTTTCAGACTCTCCTCAATTTCGAACCAATCGCCGAGTTGCAGATTTAGATAACTTGTCAACGCGTCAACTTTTGCTTGCTAGAAGCTGGCTGATTAGAAATTTATTTTCAGCTGTTTTGACGAAAAGTTATATTCTTCTAAAGAGGACTATTTGTTTACACCTAAGAGGTCTTTTCCTGTGTCCCTTTGCTTATCACCCCCACTTGCAGGCAATTGAACATTCAGAAAGCTATTCTCTAAGAGAGAATTTTTGAATGGCAAAAGAAACTTTGTAAAATTAATGATGAGGTAATCAATAATTACAAACACTCACGCTGGCACAGCATTTGTTGACACGCGAACACGCGTTCGAATTAAGCACTTTAATGGAGAAAGTCGAAACTGACAGACGCCGGAACTCAACACTCCACAATGAATCGCTAAAATACTGTAAAATATAGGTTCAGGGCCCAGTTGTATAAAGGGTGGATAACGCTATCCAACGGATAAATCGCTATCCAGCGGATAAGTGATAGCATAACGTGTAGCGTTATCCACCGGATAGAGATTTATCCACTGGATAGCGTTATCCGATCTTCGAACAACCGGGGCCAGATGGATAAACATAAAGAAATTGAAGTTTTCCGTGTCCTCACGCCTCGTTAGCCATAAATGACAATTGAAGACGACTTATGTTCATTTAGCACGATTCGCCGTTGAAATCGTAATTGGAGTTTTATGGTCATTGAGTGTCACGAGTCAATTGTTCTGTAGAACTTGCATGATGTTAAAGAGGTGTCTACATTGACATTATGAAAGGACCACAGTTTGACACATGACTAATAAAACCCTGCCAAAGGCAAATACCATCTCTAATAATTTCGAACGTGATATTTTGGTGTTAATAACATTCAGTTTTTTTTTTTCTGAACAATTTTCTGTTCCCAAATATTTAAAAATTAAACGTTAATTATTTTCTTAAATGGATACGTAACAAGATTTCTACGAGGATCAGTCGACTTAACTATTTGCCTCGTTTCTTCCTCGTTATAATGTTCAAGAGATACTTTTTACCTTTTTTAATTTCCCTCAATGCATGAATGTCATTAAAAAATAAACAAATTTATGGTAGAAATGAGAAATAAGAAATAAAACTGACCCACTATTTTATGAGCTAGGACTTTCAGCTACACTCAAAATATTTCTCTTGTGAATTTCCTCGAAATACTCTACCATAGCAAATTTGGCGGATAAGGAAGAGTTCTGTAGCAATATAGAATGAAATATGTAAAGCAACATCTGCAGACATGGCAGAAGTCAATTTAAAATATCAGTCATTTTCTTTAAATAAATTCATATTTACATGAGGTATTTTCTCTTTAATATTTCATGTTCATAAAGTCATGTTAAGTTTACCTTGAGTTCAACATGGTTTCCTCCTTTTGTTTTCAGAAGCTTGAAAGATTCCAAGAACTTGCTCTTTTTCACGCCACGTTCGTGCTTAACTTTTCCATTTTAAACTTGACATTTTCAATCGTGGCACTCGTCGGAAACCTCCTTGTCATTAGTGCATTGTGGAGAACCTCTTCGATACCATCCACATTGAGGAAGTTGTTTATCAATCTTGCTTTCTCCGATCTTGCCGTAGGGTTGATTCCACAGTTAACATTCGGTATTATCAACGCAACGATACTTAAAATGGTGGCAAGTGAAAACCACAGTTTCGATGTCTTTTGCCCCATTATTTTTACATTTCATCATTTCTCTGCGTTTCTGCTGGCTTCAGCCTCATTTTTTACCGTAACCACCATGGCTTTGGATCGATTTCTTGCTATTTACCTCCATTTGCGATATCATGAGCTGGTCACATCTAACCGCGTAACTGCAGTTTTGGCCGTGTTGTGGCTTACAAGTGGTCTTTGCGCTACCGTTTTCATTACAATTCTTCGCTATGCCTTTGTGACTGTGGCTGTTGAGGTGTTCGGACTGCTTGTCTCAACGGCTATTTTCATTTATCTTTCAAGAGTTGTAAAATATCATCAAAATATGATACCAAAGCAATGTGAGCTGGAAAAAGGCGGAGCAATGGAGAAGCTTCGAGAAAAGAAGTCGTTTGTCAATGCTTCAGTTGTTTATGTTGTTTTTCTTGTTTGCTACGTTCCAAACTTGTGTTGTGCAATTGCGCTGATGAACGATGAATTCCGTTTGTCCTACAGAGTAGCTAATCATGTCTCCGTATTCTTAATTTTTCTTAATTCATCCCTTAATCCCTTGGTTTATTGCTGGCGATATAAAGAGATCCGCAAACACTTGAAAAGAACTCTGAAAAAGATCCTACGCATCAATTCGACAATTTAGACTCAGCGGCAGCGGCAGAAAATAAACAAAACACTTCCGTCTTTATTAGAAGACCACCGGGTTAGATACAAAGAGTTAATGACGTCTGAACATCAGAGAGTTACAATGAAAATCAACCAACACTAAAGGAGTTCCTGATTTAACTTGACTGTAGCACAGTGCTGTCCGTTTTTAAAATTTAAATTAAGAGCTTCTACAACACTCTTTCCGAATCATTCGATTCTATGTTAATTTGGACTAATATATGGTTTATTTTGACACTTTTGTCACCTCAAGATGTCAAGATGATTTGTCTTATAACACATCCGGCAAACAAATACAGTTTAGCACCGAAATGGCGCCAAAATGGCGCCAAAAAGACATATATAGCGCCACATATGACAAAAAGATACATATGGCGCCAAAAAGACATTATATGGCATACCGACCGATGGCAGTTTAGTACAAAGCACCATTATTTAGTCATTAACTCTGTCAGATCATGTGCTCTCTTTTCTTACTCTGGAATAACACTTTCAGTTCGACTTCAACCTTAGTCATTTAAAGGGGAAAATGACCTCGATCTTACCTTCCCCTTGATGCAGCTTTGCTTGTTCCGGCAAGCATTTATCAAAGATGAATTTGTATGATTGTCGTTTCTTAATTACAGTTAGGATTATAAAGGGCCTATCTGCACTAACGACATGATTGTTTATTTAGACAAATTTTCTGTCATCACCAACACTTTACAAGTGCGGATGGTTTGCCGCGACTTCACAATTTTTTTGCCGAAGCGCACAAATTTTCAAACGCACCGCCGACAAAATTTGACCTGGGTAAGAGCTAGCTAGGCTAGTGATAATACCCAAATAGTGATCGAATGGTGCGAATACTCGCGAATAGTGACAAATAGCGACGAATAGTGGCGAATAGCGATGAACGGTGGCGAATAGTGACCGAATAGTCGCGAATAGTGACGAATAGCGACGAATAGTGGCGAATAGCGATGAATAGTGGCGAATAGTGACCGAGTAGTGCGAATAGTGACGAATAGTGGCGAATAGCGATGAATAGTGACCGAATAGTGCGAATAGTCGCGAATAGTAACGAATAGCGACGAATAGTGGCGAATAGTGGCGAATAGTGACCGAGTAGTGCAAATAGTGACGAATAGTTGCGAATAGCGATGAATAGTGGCGAATAATGACGAATAGCGACGAATAGTGGCGAATAGCGATGAATAGTGGCGAATAGTAACGAATAGCGACGAATAGTGGCGAATAGTGACCGAGTAGTGCGAATAGTGACGAATAGTGGCGAATAGCGATGAATAGTCGCGAATGGTGACGAATAGCGACGAATAGTGGCGAATAGTGACAAATAGTAAAAAAAAAATGAATTGATAATGAAATAAAAATATTTATTGCCCTATTTCATCGATTTACTGGATTCAAATTTGTGTATATACCGATCACCTGACAAAAAAGGAATAGGAGAAGGTATGGACTGGACCATTAGACCCTTGGACTATTGTTTGGACCATTTTATTCATACTCGAAAAGAAAATAGAACAAATAAATCAAAAACGTATTTGCATCATGAAACAATTCATGAATGGTTCCTATGAAGACCAGGAAGTAAAACAGTTTTCATTCAGCCGGGGCGACCTACAACAGGGGAGTAATTTTCCGGTCGCCGCTTCATCAGACTAACAACAAAGCAGTAGATGTGGCTGCACAAGATCCTCCACAACATCTGGTACTGCTTCTAGAACAGTCGATCTTCCAACATTGAAATTCAGCCCAATGCCCTCATAAGAGTTCCCGTGCGCCAGACGTTACAAACCAAGTGCGAGTACTTTTTCTGGAGCAAAGCAGTCACGCAATTTGGTGTTTTCGCGTGTTACAGCGGGTCGCAAAACATTCAACAGAATATCGAAGGTACAACGATCCATTCGCAGTTTCCTTCTAAAAAACTCCCCGGGAATCGTTTGGTCACTGTGGTAGATCTCGACCCAAGACCGGTTTGGTCTTTGAAGTTTCCAAAAGTAAGGGTTGTGTCGACGTGCCCGGCGTCTCCGTCTTCTACGGTGTTCAATCATTAAAAGAGTTGCTTGGCGTCTAGGAAATTGATGCCTTAATACTATGCTCATCATAAGCATCATTTTGTCAGCCATTTGAGCGAAATACACGCCACTAGTTGAAGCATTTGAAAATGTTCAATTAACCCGCCAAAACGTTTGATGTTTTGGCGCGCACAGAAATTGAATAAATTAAAATAAAATATGATATCGATGTTATTTTTGACAGCTTACTGACAGCTTCGACATTTCTAGCGCAGATGCACAGGCAGCCCAATCTCCAGCTGTGAGATGATCACCTTGATCACCTTGATCACCTAGAAAACCTCGAAATGGAAAACTCGCTAAAATGGGTTCTTTTCATCAAAGTAAGCGGTCAAATAACAAGTGATACGCTGAGGACGTAAGGTGAGGTATTTTTATTGAGAATTTGATGATTTTTACTTTGTTAAAGCGGTCGTAAATATTCCCATACAAACTCTTATAATTCCGCCATGACTGTTATTGTGCAAGATGATCATCTCACAGCTGGAGCTTCGGTCGCCTGTGGCGGATGCAGCATAGGAGACAAAAATTATTGTCATGACAGAATTCGTCCTTTGATTTTGTCGGTACAATTCTAGTTTTGTCGGCTAGTGCAGATAGGCCCAAACTCACAAACTGTCGGAGAAATTGAAAAAGCGGCAACCTTTCCATCCCTAAAGTGGTAAATATTTCCCTTACACGTTTTTTAACAGATACTAATCGCCCGCTTTATCTTTCATCGGAACAGGATCATGGCTCACGTGGATCACAACGATTATTCCGTGAGAGAAGGGTGGCAAATCAAGAGTTACCTAAAAATAAAATTTCTGTTTTACAGCAGAAAACGATTAGTTACCTTATCCGCACGCAATTAAAACGTAAAGCAAGTTGAACGATATCACCTAACCGTCATTTAGTGCTGAGAGACAGTTTCATAATTTAATGTGCCCATGCAAAGTGAATTTAAAGGCACGCAATTAAAACTTAAAGCAAGTTTTAAAATGTCTCCCGACCGTCATTTAAAGCTGAGAAGCACAGTTTCACGATTAAATGGGCCTTACAAAGTGAAATTAGAGGTATATGTTACTCGAAGTAAAATATTTTGAAATTGTAATTTGCTTGAGCGTAAATAGTGTTCTTTTCATTTTTTATCAAGTGACCGTAAAAAAACCCGCGGAGCTTTTGACATGAAGGCTACCTACAGAAATGGACAGATAAATCATTTTTTTCAATTTGAATCACATAAATTTTCATCTTTACTATCGTTTACTAAACTATCGTTTCAACAAATTCAATGTAACTTAGGACGTCTTTATTCCAAAGAACTATAAATTCAAGAGTAATTTAGCTTTGTATGTAGACAACAACTGATCGCGAACGGCGCTTTTGATGATATTTCTGTCGCTAGTGCTTACGCACATTATTTGTATGCGACAATCAAATGAAACAAGCTGTTCCAAAAATTAGGTGATTGGTAAAGGCTGCATTTGAGAGGTTAGGCAGATTTTAGCCAAAATTTTTGTTGTAATTTAACATTTCCCCGTAAGCTTCTAAGTGAAAGATTTTGTTAGAATGCCCTCCAGGCATCTTTGATCAGTTGCACCATAGCGATATTTGAGTTGCACACGTTTGCAATGGTTTACAAGTTCTGTGCCCAGAAGTTGGTAGAATATGAAAAGCTTGTTCAAGTGCATGGAACTTTCATGGCACGGTTCTGTGTTATAAACTTAACTTTTTCAATCACCGCAGCTCTTGGAACAACTGTGGCATACATTCGCATTTACAAAGCCATTAGATATCATCAGAATCGGATACGTGTCCAACCTCAGGCGACCAAACAGATGCAAGCATACACAGCACACCAAGAAAAGATATCAGCCATAAATGTCATGGCAGTCAATGGTGTCTTTGTTATTTGTTACTTCCCATATTGTGCTGCACTATTTCGTCAATGGTAGACGGCCTTCGAACATGGTTTTTAGCGGCCTATCAAGTTTCTCTCTTCTTGGTTCTCTTAAATTCTTCATTAAACCTGGCCGTTATCTGCTACCGATTTGCAAAATCGTGAAAATAACTTTAAAAGAAATATTTCGTTTAGGCCCTGCTCAGTGACCTTCATTTATGTACAACAGACATTTGAACATGAAAATATAATGTGCGCATCCCAATATTTCATGAAATGATTCGAATATTTGTTTGTTCAGTCTTTTGTGGAAGCCCAAAGCTTTAATATCAGTGGTCACTCACAAACATGTAATAATTTTTTCTTAACTATGGTTACTGTCATGTCATTCATTTCTAGGAACTCAGCCAATAGCCAGCTATCGTAACCTCACGCTTGGTCAATTATGCATATCCACGGCACAAATTATTTAAACAGAACCAAACTTTACATTCAAAGATGGAAATAATTAATTTAACAAACTTAAATTTAAGGACACTAATGCAAGCTGTGTCGCTATTTTGTCCCAATTTTGCACCTACTTGGAAGGAAAAGTTGGATGATTGCGTGTTTTGAGTGCCTTTTGAGCAAACGGAATAATTTTCTATACCTGTCAAATGCATTTCCAATATCCACGAAAACGTCAACTTCGACCACAAAAAATGAGCACATTTTTTTAAAGTCTTGCTTATTAAGATATTTCAAAAGAAAGTGACAGTGTTGGTCCATTAAATTTTTGGTTGTTTCTCTCCCTTTCCTTTTTCCCCTTATTAAGAGTTTCATCTTGTTTGCTTAGTTATAACTGAAATGAAAGCAAGCCGGAATCAAACTTTAGATAACACAGTGTACCCTTCAAAAGCTAAGACAAATTTAATCCATCCTGCTTAGACATATCTTAGCCTGGACTTCCGTAGACTGTTGAAAAAAGGGGAAACACGTCTATACGGTCACATAGGCAGGGTCTCAGTCGTAAGTTCTTTGAAAACAATAAATTCCGGCGTGAGCAAAGTCAGAGTTCATTTAAATTTGATTAAGAGTGTATTCTGAAAAAAGGCTGAATATTCTCCCTGGCAGTTGCTACTGAATTTTGTTTATCATGGGACGAAGGACTATGTCGCTATCTCTCGTCTTTCAAATTACAATTGCTTTGCAGTCGATCAAAGGAGCTGCCCCTATGTTGGATTCACGTTCATCGTATTTTGCGATGCAAGAAAATGAGAAGCTGAAAGGTCATGTTCTCAAGCGGCTTATTTCTTCGAGTTTGTTATCTTGTGGCCACGAATGTATGAAAAATGCTCTTTGCTCTTCAGTAAATTTTAAGTCTTTGTCCACGATCGAAAAAGAAGGGACAGCAGGTGTCTGCGAACTTAATGGCAAGCATGGCGTCTTCACTGGAAACAAAGATCTCGACTTTGACGATCATAAAGGATTTACTTTCTCGATGTTGTTCAAGGTAAACTACGGAATTGATTTTTAAAATGAAAGAAGACTAGCTAAAACGAAAGTCATTTCTTCTTAGCAAGAAATTTTCATTTTGGAAAATATTCAGTTGATAGAAATAATGACAAACCTCTTTTCAAAGATTTTTTCGTGTACTCGTATAGTTTGCTTTAGTTTCAGAAGTTAGCGTACAACTAAGATTACTTTCTTAGTCCCTTTCAATTTAAGCGTTATTTATCACAATATTATTAATTAATTCAGCTTGTGAGATCTGGTGTGTTTAAGGCTGACTGAACTGATAGTAACTAATGCTTGCTTTTCGTGAAAAGAGCACTTGACGTTCTGTGTTTATAATTTCAAACTGCTTCCCCAGCTCCTGAAATAAAGTAAATAATTAAATTGCTTCTTTATAAAAGCTGAAGCTTCCATGATTTTATTAAAATGACAATGGACTACGTAACTCTGTTTACAATTTTGACATATGTGAACCTGCGCTTTCTTCACACGCGCCATGATTCTTTCCTGATGTGTATAGTTTGGTTTCCCTCAGATGAAATTGTTTTGCATTGTTTTCTCAGCTCTGGACTGATCAGACCGCCGAATTTATCTACTCTGTTATGTATAACTCCATCGATCAAATACAAAATCAAACTCATAGACTTATTTTAATCATAATCACGTGATATTTGGGGTCCAATTTTACCATGCAGCTGTTTAAAAAAATCTGGTTCGTCAGGATGAAAAATTGAAAAAGTTAGTAATAGCCCATGAAAGAAAAATTTTGGCAACTGATGAAATAGATGAGATCGATTAAAAGATTTGAAAATTGAAGACAACTCTTGGCTTCCAAACTACAATGTAACTCCTTTAGGACTGTTATCTTAATTGAAAAGTAACTTTTACGTGGCCTTCATCTTTCATCATTCTTCTTTTCGCTTTGATCATTTTCTTCTTTGGTTTTAAGCAGGAATGCTCAGACGACCAACAAGACTGGGTGAAACATGGACACTCATGTTACCTTCTTCTCGAAATTTCATTCTCGAACTGGAGCGATGCTCGCATAAGCTGTCAAACTCACGCAGCTGACCTTCCAGTTGTGCGGTCAGCCGAAGAGAACACGTTCATACTTGATATGATCTTGAATAAGCCCAACGTGTCAAAGGCGGGTGTTTGGCTTGGACTTTACAGAGAAAATGATGATTTCCACTGGGTTGATGGTGCTCCACTGGCTGGTCAATACTCCGCATGGGCAAAAGGAGAACCAAACAATTCCGGGAATAAGGAGAAATGCGTTCACATGTTTAAAAAGAAGAACGGAATAAGAGGAAAATGGAATGATCGAATGTGCCAAGGTGAACGCAATTTGAAGCTTGCAGTTCTTTGCCAAAAATATCTCTTGTGATTATTCATATCGGTAAATACTTCTGTGGCACTAATTAATAATTAGATTATGAGTTTCGGTCGTTTCTATTCCTTGATAGTTGTCGATAGGGGGCTGCACTTAGTGCGACACTTTTTTATTCTTACAATATTTTGACGTTATCTGTTATCGTTCAGACGTACGAGAACACAGAAGCTATTTGCTAATTAGAAAGCGAAAATCTCAGCCAATCAAATTGCAGCATTTGAGATAGAAAGCTAGTAGACTTATTATCATATTTTTCGGTAGGAATGTCCGATAATGTGGGCGAGGAGAGCTGGGGAAGAGGAGAGGGAGAATCCTGCAGCAGCATCCTTCTAAGAAATTTCCCAGTTGCTCTTTAATGCTCAATTACAGCTTTGAACCAATACATGCGATGCGGGAGTACAATGAGTAAATAGCTTTATTACTTTACCACTACAAGAATACCTTTAGGAATTGTTTGTATATCTCACATATCTGCTTTTACGGGGCGTGTTTTCCTGTATTCCTAACTCACAAAGAGGGGTGAAATTTGCCCATGCGAAATAAAGTGTGTAACTATTGACGGAGGGAGAAGAAAAGGCAATCTAGTGAAAGCGATTCCCCAGAAAGATCAATCGGCCATTTCTTTTTATGAAGCACTCAAGAAAACAATATTTCTTGCATGAAAATGTTTTGTTTTCGAGTACACGCATTGGCAATAAAATCCGTTCTTAGAATTTCGTATCTTGCTGCTCTCAGTTCTGCGGTACTTTCTAGCGTGAATGGCTCGTGAGGCTCTTTTCTTTCATGGTAAACGTAATTAAATAAATTTTTATCCTGGTTGGTGTTCCCAAATGAAAAGCTAAGAATCCTCTTCTCTTTAGGTTGAAAGAAAATTCTGGAAATAAATTGTCGCTAGTCATTTTTCTCCATCAGTGACAGTTGGACAGCTGTGTACGTTCCCAAACTCAAGTTGCCTGTAGGTTTTGAGTGTCTTTGATTAAACAATACATCAGATCACCGGCTAAGAGCAAGCTTAAATTGAATGAGAGTCAAAAGTGAGTGAGATGTTTCAAAATAACATTGTTAGATAAAATTTATTGACTTCTGAGTTAGAGAAAATTTAATTTTTTTAGGTTTAATATAGTTGGGTGACTCGATCTTGCAATAGAGGACAATTAAGAGCTAACTCCATTACACAGGAACTTCTCCTATATCCTTCATTTTTCTGTTGAAATCGCAATCAACCCCTGATCTTGCCGTGGGATTGGTTCCACAATCAACGAAAGGTGTTATCACTGCTGTCATGTCACCAGGTAGGTTACTCCGATTTTGAAATCTTCTGTCCGTCCATTTACACAATGTATCTTTTCAGCTTAGCTCTACCGGCTTCTGCATCATTTCTTACCATAACAGCTATTGCATAGGATAGATTTCTGGCCATTTACCTCCACTTCATATATCTCGAACTGGTCACTCCTCGCCGTGTTGCTGTAGTTTAGGCATCGTTATGGTTGACAAGTTGTGTTTCTGCTTTCATTTTCATTTTAGCGCCGCAACAAAATCCCGTCGTACTTGTTGCCATGGGGTTTTCTTGAACTGCTTGTAAACTCCATGGCATGCACTCACATTTTCAAGGTTACAAGAAATGATCAAAATCAGATACAAAGCCAACGTCAGTTGTATAGGCAAAACACCACAAGATTTTTTCGAGAGAAAAAGTCATTTTTGATTGCTTTCCTCGTGTTTGCAGTTTTTGTTAATGTTTGTTATGTTCCAAGTATATTCACTGTAAAATTTCAAATTTTCGTTGTCCTTCAAAGTAGCTAATCGTTTCGCTGCATTCTTAGTTTTTCTCAACTCATCATTGAATCATTTGATTTATTGCTAGCGATACAAAGAGATTCGCCAAAAAATTAAGAGAACACTGAAGAAGGCATTTCGAATTAAACTGCAACTAAAAATTAGATTCTTGGGGGAAAGGAGTTTTACGAATGGCAGAACATAGGGGGCATACTTCTTTGCAAACAAAGTGAGAGAGCAAGTCAACTGCAGCATCTAGTACAGAAAATAAGATTAAGACGGAACCCCCTCTATCTCACAACAACAAAGTAGTTTTAGGAATAATGAACAGCTGGCATCGCCTCATGCCTTCCTTTGATTGTTTTGGAGGTTTTGCTTTATCGTTCTCTCCAGAAATAATAATATTTTTCCAAATCCGCTCCCGTCGCTGATATCAAAATATGTGGAGTGTGATCTTTTTTTTCCTCAGAGGGCATAGTAACGAATCCTGAAAACTGATTGGTTCTTTTCGCGGTCCGGATTTTCTTATCTCTTCCCACGGGCACGGTAACGCTTTCGTGAGTCGCCGAGTACATCCTTGGCTTCGTTGTCATTTTTCATAAATACATTTCGTTTTTCCGGCAGTACTTTCAAAACAAAGACATCAGTCACGACCTCGAGATCATAAATGTCTTATCAATCCTCCCTTTGTCTCGACTACAGAATACCCTGCCACTCATTTACATGTCATTGAGAAAGAATAACGTTTATTGTTTTATGCCTCGAACTTCAAAGCCTCCAGACACATGTAAATGAGGTGGACCAAAGTGGAAGAGTATTCTAGAGTTGCTCCCTCTCTTTTCTCTTTCTCGAATCACTTTGGTTGCAATAAAAAAAATTGGTTTCGAAATGAATTTGTGGTCGCAAAATGTCATTAAATGGGTTGAAAAGTCGCCTAAAAAACCATTCGTAGCTAATTTTAATCCTTTACAAAGGGTAACTCGGAAAGTTAAAGAGCGGTGTATTTGTTTGCAATTGGATTAATCAATGGAGTTTTCATTTATTTAAACTCTCCCAAACAATTTGTTCGTTGTAAAGCGGTGAGCTAAGTTTTGAGTTCTACTATAATCACAATTTCGTTAAAACTCTTGGCAAGTCCGTTGAATTTGGACATTTGTATGGCAAATTGCGCAATAGAAACCAAAGGATTTCAATGATAAGAAGCTGCATTCAATCCCCTTGTGTCTAGTTGAAGAGATTCATTTGACTTTAGTTTTTTTGTGGAGGAAAGACCAGATTTACACAAGCCATTTCAGCAAACAGCTGGGCAAACCCTCATAACTTCAAATCATATGTTTTTATTTACAATCACTTTCCGTGACATTTTCTGACAGACCGGAGGAAAAAATTATCGCCACAGTCATTTACCTTGCCGTTGTTTGTTTTTTCTTTTCTTTTTAAAAGTGTACACACGTTTTCCTTTCTAACGTGCTCTCCTATTGCCAGGTGTCAGGTCGTGACAAGTTACTTGTGAAATAAAAGCTTCAAAGTTTGTTTGGAAGCCGTTTAAATCAACTTTATCATTTGGCAAATAAAAGTATTTCGGTGAATCCCCTCTCTCTTTAATTTGCTTTACCTCTGCTTTCTGTACCATGTACCTGCTCAAAAATTGTTTTGGCCGTAATAACAGTCCCAAATCATTCGGGTTCTTTTGGGAAGCATTTTGCTAAGCTTTAGAAAAATGGTGGATGGATCCCTTCGGGCGAAGAGGTTTTCTTTAACCTTTCCATATGTATTCCAGAAATTTCAGATTATAACTGACTAAAGAAAGAAGTGGATCAAACCACAGAGACGCGTAATATTTGAAAACGAAGATGGCAGTGAGTTCATAAAATATTAGATGACATGCAGGAGCTCATCGGATTCCAGCTGGAAGTGATGGAGGGTTCTCTTCCTAGTCTGTAGTTACTCACTGCTCCAAGGCTTTTGTTATTTTTTTTTGTTAATTTTTTTTTTAATCATTCCGGTAGTTTTCAGAGATCTAAAAGGATCTATATTTGACCAATCAAGGATCGAGATTTTTGCACTTGTGAACATCCCATGTGTGTCCAGTTCCTTTCATGCACCTTTAGCCTTAGAAGCAATCGCCTCACTCTGACCCTCCTAATATTCCCTGGAGATCAGACAGCTTAAGAAAAAAAAATGACATTAACCGAACAGTTAAAATTTCTCGATATTTACGCCAAACGGCTAAATGTTTTTGCCGTTTTTCTGCAAGCGGTTAACATAATGGACCCTCTAACAAGAAATTACCTCTAAAGCAAAGCTGTATGGATAATTCAAAATCATTGTCTGTTTTAACAGTTGACGAATCATGGCGCATTTTCCAACCAAACGTTTTCTTCTCTTAGCAGGCACACCAGCCATGTGATGTGTTCATGTTTTCATCCTTTTCTTTTAACGAGACTTTAAGTCAACTATTGTCGGTTTCACGGTCACACCATCATCAAAACCATTCAAAAAATTAAGTCAAACATCAAAGAGGTAAGAGAAGATGAATATTCAAAACGTCTGGCAAAGATTCAGGTCAGTACGATATTTCATGCCGTAAGCTTTGTACGGAGACAACATCCCTGGAGGGGCACAAATGTGGCGGTAGGGAGCGTCATCGAGTTTTTCTTTAAACAGCCTGTGTTCGTCTTCTGAGGGCTCATGAGCATCTATGTGAGTGCTTATTCTCTTACAAGGACTATTCAGATTGGGAAGTCTCAGCGGATAAGTCACTTTTTTTTAACTTACGTGAGAGCATTTTTGAGTTATTTAAAAAAAATTAAATAACATCTATGTTAGCGTACAGAGACCGGTATGTTGCTCGCACCAATCAGATCGCCGCATAAGGGTATGTATCTCGCACTAATAAGAGCGTCGTTTTTGTTCTTTGGTTTGAGAGGTGTTCAAATTTCAACGAGGTAATACGGGATTCGGAGAGAGCGGTTCGTAAAATGAAATCTTCTTTTAGAATGAGAAATGTTGGCTTTTCGGCCTTGTTTTAACGTGTATTTTACCGGATTTCATGAGAAATGCGATACTACTGGACAGATGAAAGATATCAGATTATCTATAGCAAACGTGTTACTCTTGCTGTGAAAATAGTGGATAGTTGTTCGAGAGAAAATGGAGTTCTGTGCTCTGTAGCACGATCATGGTTATTATTCCTTCACGACGAGAGTGTGGAAAAATTTTGACTCAAATATTGTTTGAGGTGTTGTTGAATTGCACCAAACATTTTGATTTGAGCAGTTCTTTAACGGCAAGCTGTGTTGCAAGATTCATGATTTGTTGAGTGTGCCGATTATATTATTCTGGATTGGTTTGCTCGGTGCTATCTCTAGATGAATGTCTGATTAAATAAAACTATGGACGATTTTGTGTGGCTCCTAGGAAGCTTTGTCACCACGAGTGACATCGTGTTTGATTGATACGCAATGTTAAGAGGTGTTTTTATTAAATTCAACGATTTTTCTACGAAAGATGGCTGAGTTTTCTCTTTGGTGGTTTGGTTGCCGTCCATTTTGTGGTAAACATCGTGGTGTGTTACTCTTGGATCGGGTCTTTCGATGTTAGAAGTTTGAATAGTTGCAAGTGTGTTGCAAGGTGGATTTTGTGTCCTTGGCTGTTGAGGGAAATTGTTTGGCTGTTTCGAGCGTAATTTTGAGAACACTGGACGAATGAAAATGTTTTCGATGCCTGGAGAAAGTGATCTTGTGGAGTCGTCTATGTTTGGCCATGTTTATTTGATTCTGTTATCTGGAATGAATGATTTACGGCGGTGAATTAATATAATGTGATCTACTGAAGTTGAAAATATTTCAAGTCGAGGGAACAGTTTTGGTCTCGGTGCGCATTTTTGTCAACAAAATAAACACATACTGCTTAAAAAGATGATAATACGGATCACGTGCAACGGTGTCAATTGTTTCTCGAATATTGCGCGTGTTAAATATTCAATAGTGACATCTCATTTACATCTATATCTACTTTCATTAAGTTGGTAAAATCTGTACAGACATCACACCAACCAACTCGCGCGAAAAGTGAGGAGACTATATGAAGGCTTGAAATTGTATTAAGAACGATTTTCATCAAGAAATGGGTCAGGAATATTCCACAATAGACCAAATCATCATGAAAGCTGATCGTGGAAAAGCGATTGCATGACGCTCACGCTTTATCACTCACCAGACTTGAAAAATTCTCAGTCTGCACAGTTTATTTTTAGTTACAGTTATTTGCACAACACACACAATCGATCACAAAATACCTGTATGTGAGTTAATTCGACATTTTCGTTCTTTTCCGCGTTAATACCCTTTCCGTTCGTAAAAATGTAGACATCACTTACAATGTTTCAATTAATCCACCCACCCCCAAAAAATTGACTCTTGCATGCATAGCATGCCTATGTTTCAATAATGTATCATGCAAAAGCTTAGAAATTCAACCTTGCTTTATCACAAGAAGAAAAACCCTATCAAACAGAAAATTAGTAGAAAGATAAGTCTTTAGCTGTTGTAATAACTAACTAAACTCAAATCTTAAAAGGATTGATAATTCCTTATATTTATTTTGATAACGTCACGTGACAGCATTAAAATCAAACAAAAACTTTTGTTACACGACACTTTTGCATTTACTCTGTAACCTTAAAATCTTTCATCGTTGCAACGCACACAACGCAGTCTGATTTTTTTGTGACAGGGATATAGTGCCTCAGCTGTCTCTCTACCTAAATTTTATTTGCTTAAAGTTCCAAGGCTTAATAATGAAGCTCCTGGTAAACTGAGCTTAAATATTTAGAGAAAGCGTGTCTTCTGTTAAAAAATGGTATTAACAGCTGTACAAAATACATACACTCTTAGGACTGCAGCCAACAGCTTGTGAACTTTTGCTTGGCGTATACGTGACCAATTAGTCTTTTGCTAGATTCAGTTGTGTCTTCGTTTGGATGTAAAACAACAAAAAAGTTTTTTTAAAAATTTTTCTTCTCTTGTTTTATCGCAAATATCCCAGATACCTCCTAAATTACTTACTAGAAAAACTAATGCGAGCAGACAATATTTAACAGTATATCACTCAGAGACAGTCAGCTGTATTAAGCACCAATATGAGTTGTCTCCAGGCGTTTTTCCTTTCATAAATAGTCGCCTTCCATCTTACAGCGGATTTAACCAAGCGATTCCCTTTTTCAGTGAAGATTTTACGATTTCACGAATCTCCCGATATCTCCAGCAATAAACCACAGGATTCAATGAAGAATTTAGAAGTACGAGAAATCCTGAGACATGATTGACGGCCAGAAACGATAAACGAAAACCACTTGCTCTCAGCAGAATTATACAACAAAGATTTGGAAAAAAACACATTAGAAAAAAGATGTGAACAAACATGGCGCTAATGGTCGACTTTCTTTGTCGAAGAACCAAGTTTTCTTGATTATTTTGCTGTTGCGCCAGCGTCTGGATTTGTATTTGATTCCTATGATATTTTACAACTTTATAAATACGGACATAGCCCGTGGTTGTGACCAGGAGTCCAATAAATTCAACGGTCACAACTACAATGTTATTTTGGTTAGGAAAATAAATGTATACAAAGGCCGCCAAAAAACTTGACAACCATAAAGGTGCTAACAGAACAGCAATGCATTTGGAAGTAACAAGTTCTTGATACCGAAGATGGAGAAAGATGGCTAAAACCCTGTCGACGGCAATGATGGTGACTGTGAGGAAGGATGCAGAAGTGAGGAGGAAAATAAAGAAATAAGACACAGAGAGAATCGTTGGACATAAAAATTCAAAGCTGTTGCTCCCACTGGTTGACAGATCCAACATTATCGCCATGATAATTCCGAACATTAATTGCGCTATCAGCCCAACGGCAAGATCAGAGACCGCAAGATTAAGGAAGAGCTTCTTTACATTAACAGGTATCGTGGAAGCTTTCCACAGAGCGCGAATAACAAGTAGGTTTCCAACTGTTGCAATAATCGAAAATGTCAAGTTCAAAACACAGGCTATCAAAGTTAGATTCCCTTGAAACTGGACTAGGATTGCATTTTCCTTCAATTTCCGAAGACACAGCGTGGCCGCCATATCAGCTTACGGTTTTGTGTATTTGCGCGGTTTAGAGTCGTGGCCCAAATGACCGAAACTAAAAACATTAAATATTTATATTCATAGGTTGGATAACTTGTCAGGGAAAAAATTGCTCTTTCATGATTAAGTAATGAACTTGAAATTTCAAAGGCATAATTTGAACAAGTCACAATTGTACATTGGGCAGGGGAATAGGCTGAAAAAAAATTTTAGAAATGGCACTCGCTATAATTGGCTATTAAAACTACAATTCTTTACAACCTTCCTATTGAAGGTTATTTCGATTGAGGAAAAATAAATACTATGAAAACAGCGAGGTTTATAATCTTTTATTTTTACCAGGCTTCCCTGGAAACCGAAGCAACGATTAAAGGTAGTCTTACAAAGGAATTTACATTTTCATTAAAATCTCTTATTTGCTAAAAAAGCAATAGTAACAAAGTGATTACTCTGTCTTCTGTCCTAAAAATAACAAAGCAGCAAGTCAGTTAGCGTAGAGCTAGTTAGCCTTTGGTCTAGACTGAATGGAGAATAAAACTGTCCTCAGCTTACAGAAACAGTTGCTTCAGAGGAAGCCAATAAGTGGGAAAAGTACCTCAGGAAATTCTTATGACGTTTATTCATAAATATATGCTCTCAGTTCTTTGCGTAAACATTAGCCCTCGCCATTAGAAAATAAAACTTTCTCCTAGGCAAACCACTTATTATTGCCTGAATCAAATATGATTAACGTGCAAGTTCTTTCACAACCAACCTTTTTAAGGTACCGCTTATTGTTCATCACCGTGCGGGGGCCAGGGGGATGGGGGGAGGGGTAGCCTCTTAGATAAAGATCTTAAGCTTCTTGATGGTCTGTAGTGTTACAACATTTCTTTTATGTAAAAAAAAATGCGAATCCATATCAGGGTAATGAGTTCCAGCCAGAGAAAATAACGTTCCTTAATTTTCTCTTGGCTCCTTTCCATGTACCAGGGTCTCGATGGGATGTTTGCATCGACGGCTTACGGTTGATATTTTGGCCGTTTTACCACTGAAAAAAATTCTACAGTTAATTTTTTTCCACCGATGGTAAAAATGTACTAAATTTTACGGCTAATTTTTTTGCCGTTTTGCAGCAACTGGTTAACCCCATCGAGACCCTCATCTTTAGAAAGGCTTTCAAGATAACCCAAAATGTTAAACTGATGGCTGCCAAGTTTTGCATATGCCAGTTATGTGCAGTGCTTTTATCAACCACAAGGATGTTTCTACGGCCAAAATTTTGCGCTGCAAACGCTCAGCTGAAAGTGAAGAGAGATCAAAGAAAAACAAATAAATCTGAAATACCCCGTTTATCATAATTTTGAGGTTTTCTATGATTTAAAGGTGAAATGTTTCTTGCCCCGAACACCATGATTTGCAAAATATGCAAAGCTTAAGTAACCATCGATTGAATCAACCATTTGCGTCAAAGGCATTGATAATGAATTGACAGTACTTGATTAGATCCGAACACAAGCTGTGCGTTTGGCTATTATTTCAAAGTAAGTTGAAAGCTTTTTGCGGGTATCTAATTCTTTTGGGCAGCGAACAGAATGCACCCATCCACGAGAATGGATTAATTAACGATGTGCACACTTACGATTATTTACCGGGTATTTTCAGATCAACTAAGATCAACTTCTACTTTGCCTCAAGCCTTGTTAAAACATTAATGAAAGGATTTCTGATTCGGAAAATGTGCCTTAACGACGTATAATTGTGGCCAGCGTCACATCGGCAATCGTGATAACAAACTTTGCCTGATTGCTTCTGAATTGATAAAAACTACTCCATCTTGTTCGAATTTGGCAGCTACTCGAAGCCAGTTATTTTCCATCCTTCTCCGCGAATTTCTGGAAGTGTGAAATACGAAAAGTCCCGGAGTTTAGTGCGGGGCGTTAGCATCAATTTTTTTTTCGCTGATGTTTTCTTTCTCGCGCGTCAGACTTTGCCAAAAAGGAAGGCTGTTCGTAATCTACATATTGAAGGGAAGTATAACTTTAATTAATACATGCGATATTTATGTCATCGCCAAAATTTGCATACTAGAGCGTGTTAAAATTGCTGTATTAGGTAATGTGTTCAAGTTTTCAAGACAGCTTTGAGTTTTATTTACCAGCGTCCTTACAACACACTCACGACCATGAACCCAATGACAGTCAGAAATGATACATCTAGGACATTTGTTGAACTAAGATCTCCAGTAGCTTAAATTTGTTTGATTCTCTGCGAAACTAAAACATATAGTTTTGGATTTGATAACCTGCCAAGTAACAAGCTTATCAGGATAAGACTTTCAGAGCGCCATATTTCCTCCATTCCCTCTCATCATCCTTTTATTAATATATTCTCTACTGATTGTCTTACTCATTTGGCAATTTATTTAACTTTACCAATTTTTTGTGTGTTCCAAAATTGTTAAAGAAGTCATGTCTTGACTGCCACTTCCAACTGCATCTTTTTCATTTTGCGAATATTTGTGTCCTATTTAAACCTGTTAGCTATTCTGTATAAGTTGTAAAACTACTGAAATAAACGAGAATAGATTAGAATAATAATCGTTGTTTGACAAAGTTTGTCGCGTTTAGTAGCTTCTGTGCGTTTGAAGACCATGTTCGGAAACTCACGAAAAATTCGCGACGATCATCTAATCATCTAATGGTAGTGAAGGAGGGGAGGGGGGTGGTGTGGGGTGGGTAGGTGACACCTTCAACAATGCTAACCATTCTGGTTCAAATATTCTTTACTGTTTTCTTTTTTCAATGGTAAAAATGAAGTGTAGTTTATTGACAATTTATTGCAGCTTGAGTTTTCTATCTACCCTTAAATTTTTTTCTTCTTTCGTTTCTTCTTCCCTTCTTTTCCTATCGGACTAGATTCAGCCCCAACACCGGTGGTTTTTGTTTCGTCTTTTATGTGCCCATTTGCTTCTCGTTTTCTTCTCGAGTTATTCATTTTTGTTTCTTTTTCAGAAGACGACCTGAAAGTCAACATAATTTAAATTTTCTAATTTTACCTCTCAATAAATTAAGCGATGAGATGTTAAGAGAATCTATCAAGACTAAGTTTAATACTAGAAAGGTCGATTGCGCATGTTTATAATGGCAATTTTTATCTGATAGCTATCTGTGTAACCTTTAATTATTGTCATCATTCATCATTCAAACATTACACCGGTAACTTACCGTGACAAGTTAGAGAGGATTGGGTTACAAACACCCTTAACGTCTGGGGACTTTTTAGCTAACGCACTCCCCTGGATTCGCGTCACTCCTTCTTTGAGCTGATCTATCCGTAATACTGCTGCAGCCTAAAAGAAACGAGATACAATTTACCTCTAATCACAATATGAGAACTACACAACGAGCTACATGTGAAAGTCAACCTTCTCCATCCTAAGCCATCTTTCTTCCATTTTGATTCTTTACTATCGTTTATCTAGTTTACTGAACGAATATTCTGTATTCTCCTTCAAGTTACAAAGAGTTTCGCATGACACGCCGTTAGCTCGAAAAATCAAGAGGTAAACAAAGAGGAAAGAGGGAACTATTTTCACAATCGCTTATCAAATCAAGAAAACTCCAACATTGAATTTATCCAGCTTTCACTTTGCCAAAACACCATGAACATCCTACCTCTTCCGTATTTTTTACTTCATTGATGAACTTTGTGGTGAATTTAAGAATTTCCTGAAGATGTCTTATCTTCACATCTGAATCGGATTCAGCGACCTTGGTCATTACCTTGGAAAGAGAATAAAGTAGTTTTCGACAGTTGACATAAAATAACGTCAACTAATGGTGCACGAAAAGAAAAAAGTTTTCTTGGTAGTTACTAACAGTAAATGGTTTGAACCGGGGAAAAACATGTGATTGTGTAGTCTGATTGTCCGATTGATTATAGCCCTGAGCAGGATTGTTATCAGGTAGTAGTAACAAAAGTTTCGAAAGCCGTAAAGAAATTCATCATCAAATTCAAGCTACAATGAGTCCCTTGACTAAGACGATAACCTCCGCTCGAGTTGTCGAAAAGTCAGTCAAAGTTAACGACAACAGTCCTTCCCACAGCAACTCTCCACTGGACGATCGGACTATACGATGCAAGTTTGTTTGAAATTTTGCTTTGGGAAAGTTGTTTTCCTTTTGAAATGTATACTATTCTTGTTTTTATCGTATTTGCTTTTCCTTGAACTTTTCCCATGCTTTTGTTAGCTTCACAGACGATGAAAAATGACAGGTACTTACTGAGTGCAAAGTCGTTTGTATAGATGAAGCGAGATTTTTTATAAGAGTGGAATGGTCTGGAGTCTAAGAAGGAAAAAATAAACGAAGAATAATAAGGCAAGGAAAAGAAAAGTAGCAACAAACGACAAATGAGTCAACAAATATCACCCGTGATTTTCTCTCTATTAACCTTTTGCGACATCAACTGTAAGAGCATCAAACATGCTTGACTCTGAAACGTAAAACAATAAAAGGCAATATCGATAAAGCATACTCGTTCTGAGATAAATATTAGTTCAAATGAGGGATTTTACAAAACTAGCTATTTACCGCTCAGTTGTACGATCTGGATAATAAACTACAAAGGCTAAACACAAGGAATACAACAGTTTATATTTGATATTATTAAGTACCTACCTTTCTGAAATTGTTAACTGCAGTTTCAAGGTATTCAACTAAATCTGCAGCTAAATGCCATTAATTTTCCTCAATGCATGAATGTCATTAAAAAATGAACAAATTTATGGTAGAAATGAGAAATAAGAAATAAAACTGACCCACTATTTTATGAGCTAGGACTTTCAGCTACACTCAAAATATTTCTCTTGTGAATTTCCTCGAAATACTTTACCATAGCAAATTTGGCGGATAAGGAAGAGTTCTGTAGCAATATAGAATGAAATATGTAAAGCAACATCTGCAGAAGTCAATTTAAAATATCAGTCATTTTTTTAAAATAAATTCATATTTACATGAGGTATTTTCCCTTTAATATTTCATGTTCATAAAGTCATGTTAAGTTTACCTTGAGTTCAACATGGTTTCCTCCTTTTGTTCTCAGAAGCTTGAAAGATTCTAAGAACTTGTTATTTTTCACGGTACGTTCGTGCTTAACTTTACCATTTTAAACTTGACATTTTCGATCGTGGCACTCGTTGGAAACCTCCTTGTCATTAGTGCATTGTGGAGAACCTCTTCGATACCATCCACATTGAGGAAGTTGTTTATCAATCTTGCTTTCTCCGATCTTGCCGTAGGGTTGATTCCACAGTTAACATTCGGTGTTATCAACGCAACGATGCTTAAAATGGTGGCAAGTGAAAACCACAATTTCAATGTCTTTTGTCCCATTATTTTCACATTTTATCATTTCTCTGCGTTTCTGCTGGCTTCAGCCTCATTTTTTACCATAACCACCATGGCTTTGGATCGATTTCTTGCTATTTACCTCCATTTGCGATATCATGAGCTGGTCACATCCAACCGCGTAACTGCGGTTTTGGCCGTGTTGTGGCTTCTAAGTAGTATTTGCACTACCGTTGACATTACAATTCTTCACCATTCCTATATGATTGTGGCTATTGAGGTGTTCGGACTGCTTGTCTCAACGGCTCATTTATCTTTCAAGAGTTGTAAAATATCATCAAAATATGATACCAAAGCAATGTGAGCTGGAAAAAGGCGGAGCAATGGAGAAGCTTCGAGAAAAGAAGTCGTTTGTCAATGCTTCAGTTGTTTATGTTGTTTTTCTTGTTTGCTACGTTCCAAACTTGTGTTGTACAATTGCGCTGTTGAACGATGAATTCCGTTTGTCCTACAGAGTAGCTCATCATGTCTCCTTATTTTTAGTTTTTCTTAATTCATCCCTTAATCCCTTGGTTTATTGCTGGCGATATAAAGAGATCCGCAAACATTTGAAAAGAACTCTGAAAAAGATCCTACGCATCAATTCGACAATTTAGACTCAGCGGCAGCGGCAGAAAATAAACAAAACACTTCCGTCTCTATTAGAAGACCACCGGGTTAGATACAAAGAGTTAATGACGTCTGAACATCAGAGAGTTACAATGAAAATCAACCAACACTAAAGGAGTTCCTGATTTAACTTGACTGTAGCACAGTGCTGTCCGTTTTTAAAATTTAAATTAAGAGCTTCTACAACACTCTTTCCGAATCATTCGATTCTATGTTAATTTGGACTAATATATGGTTTATTTTGACACTTTTGTCACCTCAAGATGTCAAGATGATTTGTCTTATAACACATCCGGCAAACAAATACAGTTTAGCACCGAAATGGCGCCAAAATGGCGCCAAAATGGCGCCAAAAAGACATATATAACGCCACATATGACAAAAAGATACATATGGCGCCAAAAAGACATTATATGGCATACCGACCGATGGCAGTTTAGTACAAAGCACCATTATTTAGTCATTAACTGTCAGATCATGTGCTCTCTTTTCTTATGCTGGAATAACACTTTCAGTTCGACTTCAACCTTAGTCATTTAAAGGGGAAAATGACCTCGATCTTACCTTCCCCTTGATGCGGCTTTGCTTGTTCCGGCAAGCATTTATCAAAGATGAATTTGTACATGCATGTATGATTGTCGTTTCTTAATTACAGTTAGGATTATAAAGGGCCTATCTGCACTAACGACATGATTGTTTATTTAGACAAATTTTCTGTCATCACCAACACTTTACAAGTGCGGATGGTTTGCCGCGACCTCACAATTTTTTTGCCGAAGCGCGCAAATTTTCAAACGCACCGCCGACAAAATTTGATCTGGGTAAGAGCTAGCTAGGCTAGTGATAATACCCAAATAGTGATCGAATGGTGCAAATACTCGCGAATAGTGATAAATAGCGACGAATAGTGGCGAATAGCGATGAACGGTGGCGAATAGTCGCGAATAGTGACGAATAGCGACGAATAGTGGCGAATAGCGATGAATAGTGGCGAATAGTGACCGAGTAGTGCGAATAGTGACGAATAGTGGCGAATAGCAATGAATAGTGACCTAATAGTGCGAATAGTCGCGAATAGTAACGAATAGCGACGAATAGTGGCGAATAGTGGCGAATAGTGACCGAGTAGTGCAAATAGTGACGAATAGTTGCGAATAGCGATGAATAGTGGCGAATAATGACGAATAGCGACGAATAGTGGCGAATAGCGATGAATAGTGGCGAATAGTAACGAATGGCGACGAATAGTGGCGAATAGTGGCGAATAGCGATGAATAGTGGCGAATAATGACGAATAGCGACGAATAGTGGCGAATAGCGATGAATAGTGGCGAATAGTAACGAATAGCGACGAATAGTGGCGAATAGTGACCGAGTAGTGCGAATAGTGACGAATAGTGGCGAATAGCGATGAATAGTCGCGAATGGTGACGAATAGCGACGAATAGTGGCGAATAGTGACCGAGTAGTGCGATTGTGACGAATAGTGACGAATAGTGGCGAATAGCGATGAATAGTCGCGAATGGTGACGAATAGCGACGAATAGCGACGAATAGTGGCGAATAGTGACAAATAGTAAAAATAAATGAATTGATAATGAAATAAAAATATTTATTGCCCTATTTCATCGATTTACTGGATTCAAATTTGTGTATATACCGATCACCTGACAAAAAAGGAATAGGAGAAGGTATGGACTGAACCATTAGACCCTTGGACTATTGTTTGGACCATTTTATTCATACTCGAAAAGAAAATAGAACAAATAAATCAAAAACGTATTTGCATCATGAAACAATTCATGAATGGTTCCTATAAAGACCAGGAAGTAAAACAATTTTCATTCAGCCGGGGTAACCTACAACAGGGGAGTAATTTTCCGGTCGCCGCTTCATCAGACTAACAACAAAGCAGTAGATGTGGCTGCACAAGATCCTCCACAACATCTAGTACTGCTTCTAGAACAGTCGATCTTTCAACATTGAAATTCAGCCCAATGCCCTCATAAGAGTTCCCGTGCGCCAGACGATACAAACCAAGTGCGAGTACTTTTTCTGGAGCAAAGCAGTCACGCAATTTGGTGTTTTCGCGTGTTACAGCGGGTCGCAAAACATTCAACAGAATATCGAAGGTACAACGATCCATTCGCAGTTTCCTTCTGAAAAACTCCCCGGGAATCGTTTGGTCACTGTGGTGGATCTCGACCCAAGACCGGTTTGGTCTTTGAAGTTTCCGAAAGTAAGGGTTGTGTCGACGTGCCCGGCGTCTCCGTCTTCTACGGTGTTCAATCATTAAAAGAGTTGCTTGGCGTCTAGGAAATTGATGCCTTAATACTATGCTCATCATAAGCATCATTTTGTCTGCCATTTGAGCGAAATACACGCCACTAGTTGAAGCATTTGAAAATGTTCCATTATCCCGCCAAAACGTGTGATGTTTTGGCGCGCACAGCTAAATTGAATAAATTAAAATAAAATATGATATCGATATTATTTTTGGTTGTTGACCGAATTTGACAGCTTATTGACAGCTTCGACATTTTTAGCGCGGATGCACAGGCAGCCCAAGCTCCAGCTGAGAGATGATCATCTTGCGCAACAAAAAGAAAAGCCCTTTTCTTATGTACGTAGAAAACCTCGAAATGGACAAATCGCTAAAATGGGTTCTTTTCATCAAAGTAAGCGGTCAAATAACAAGTGATACGCTGTGGAAGTAAGGTGAGGTATTTTTATTGAGAATTTGATGATTTTTTACTTTGTTAAAGCGGTCGTAAATATTCCCATACAAACTCTTATAATTCCGCAATGACTGTTATTGTGCAAGATGATCATCTCACAGCTGGAGCTTCGGTCGCCTTTGGCGGATGCAGCATAGGAGACAAAAATTATTGTCATGACAGAATTCGTCCTTTGATTTTGTCGGTACAATTCTAGTTTTGTCAGCTCGTGCAGATAGGCCCAAACTCACAAACTGTCGGAGAAATTGAAAAAGCGGCAACCTTTCCATCCCTAAAGTGGTAAATATTTCCCTTACACGTTTTTTCACAGATACTAATCGCCCGCTTTATCTTTCATCGGAACAGGATCATGGCTCACGTAGATCACAACGATTATTCCGTGAGAGAAGGGTGGCAAATCAAGAGTTACCTAAAAATAAAATTTCTGTTTTACAGCAGAAAACGATTAGTTACCTTATCTGCACGCAATTAAAACGTAAAGCAAGTTGAACGATATCACCTAACCGTCATTTAGTGCTTAGAAACACAGTTTCATAATTTAATGTGCCCATTCAAAGTGAATTTAAAGGCACACAATTAAAACTTAAAGCAAGTTTTAAAATGTCTCCCGACCGTCATTTAAAGCTGAGAAGCACAGTTTCACGATTAAATGTGCCTTACAAAGTGAAATTAGAGGTATATGTTACTTGAAGTAAAATATTTTGAAATTGTAATTTGCTTGAGCGTAAATAGTGTTCTTTTCATTTTTTATCAAGTGACCGTAAAAAAACCCGCGGAGCTTTTGACATGAAGGCTACCTACAGAAATGGACAGATAAATCATTTTTTTCAATTTGAATCACATAAATTTTCATCTTTACTATCGTTTACTAAACTATCGTTTCAACAAATTCAATGTAACTTAGGACGTCTTTATTCCAAAGAACTATAAATTCAAGAGTAATTTAGCTTTGTATGTAGACAACAACTGATCGCGAACGGCGCTTTTGATGATATTTCTGTCGCTAGTGCTTACGCACATTATTTGTATGCGACAATCAAATGAAACAAGCTGTTCCAAAAATTAGGTGATTGGTAAAGGCTGCATTTGAGAGGTTAGGCAGATTTTAGCCAAAATTTTTGTTGTAATTTAACATTTCCCCGTAAGCTTCTAAGTGAAAGATTTTGTTAGAATGCCCTCCAGGCATCTTTGATCAGTTGCACCATAGCGATATTTGAGTTGCACACGTTTGCAATGGTTTACAAGTTCTGTGCCCAGAAGTTGGTAGAATATGAAAAGCTTGTTCAAGTGCATGGAACTTTCATGGCACGGTTCTGTGTTATAAACTTAACTTTTTCAATCACCGCAGCTCTTGGAACAACTGTGGCATACATTCGCATTTACAAAGCCATTAGATATCATCAGAATCGGATACGTGTCCAACCTCAGGCGACCAATCAGATGCAAGCATACACAGCACACCAAGAAAAGATATCAGCCATAAATGTCATGGCAGTCAATGGTGTCTTTGTTATTTGTTACTTCCCATATTGTGCTGCACTATTTCGTCAATGGTAGACGGCCTTCGAACATGGTTTTTAGCGGCCTATCAAGTTTCTCTCTTCTTGGTTCTCTTAAATTCTTCATTAAACCCGGCCGTTATCTGCTACCGATTCGCAAAATCGTGAAAATAACTTTAAAAGAAATATTTCGTTTAAGCCCTGCTCAGAGACCTTCATTTATGTACATGAAAATATAATGTGCGCATCACAATATTTCATGAAATGATTCGAATATTTGTTTGTTCAGTCTTTTGTGGAAGCCCAAAGCTTTAATATCAGTGGTCACTCACAAACATATAATAATTTTTTCTTAACTATGGTTACGATCATGTCGTCCAGCTATCATAACCTCACGCTTGGTCAATTATGCATATTCACGGCACAAATTTTTTAAACAGAACCAATAATTAATTTAACAAACTTAAATTTAGGACACTAATGCAAGCTGTGTCGCTATTTTGTCCCAATTTTGCACCTACTTGGAAGGAAAAGTCGAATGATTGCGTGTTTTTAGTGCCTTTTGAGCAAACGGAATAATTTTCTATACCTGTCAAATGCATTTCCAATATCCACGAAAACGTCAACTTCGACCACAAAAGTGAGCACCTTTTATAATGTTATGAACAAAGTCTTGCTTATTAAGATATTTCAAAAGACAAAAGACAGTGACAGTGTTGGTCTATTAAATTTTTGGTTGTTTCTCTCCCTTTCCTTTTTCCACTTATTAAGAGTTTCATCTTGTTTGCATAGTTATAACTGAAATGAAAGCAAGCCGGAATCAAACTTTAGATAACACAGTGTACCCTTCAAAAGTTAAGACAAATTTAATCCATCCTGCTTAGACATATCTTAGCCTGGACTTCCGTAGACTGTTGAAAAAAGGGGAAACACATCTAGACGGTCACAGTAGGCAGGGTCTCAGTCGTAAGCTCTTTGAAAACAATGATTTCCGGCGTGAGCAAAGTCAGAGTTCATTTAAATTGTATTAAGAGTGTATTCCGAAAAAAAGGCTGAATATTCTCCCTGGCAGTTGCTACTGAATTTTGTTTATCATGGGGCGTAGGACTGTGTCGCTATCTCTCGTCTTTCAAATTGCAGTTGCTTTGCAGTTGATCGAAGGAGCTGCCCCTACGTTGGATTCACGTTCATCGTATTTTGCGATGCAAGAAAAGAAGAAGCTGAAAGGTCATGTTTTCAAGCGGCTTATTTCGTCGAGTTTGTTATCTTGTGGCCACGAATGTATGAAAAATGCTCTTTGCTCTTCAGTAAATTTTAAGTCTTTGTCCACGATCGAAAAAGACGGGACAGCAGGTGTCTGCGAACTTAACGGCAAGCATGGCATCTTCAATGGAAACAAAGATCTCGACTTTGACGATCAAAAAGGATTTACTTTCTCGATGTTGTTCAAGGTAAACTACGGAATTGATTTTTAAAATGAAAGAAGACTAGGTAAAAACGAAAGTCATTTCTTCTTAGCAAGAAATTTTCATTTTGGAAAATATTCAATTGATAGAAATAATGACAAACCTCTTTTCAAAGATTTTTTCGTGTACTCGTATAGTTTGCTTTAGTTTCAGAAGTTAGCGTACAACTAATATTACTTTCTTAGTCCCTTTCAATTTAAGCGTTATTTATCACAACATTATTAATTCAGCTTGTGAGATCTGGTGTGTTTAAGGCTGACTGAACTGATAGTAACTAATGCTTGCTTTTCGTGAAAAGAGCACTTGACGTTCTGTGTTTGCAATTTCAAACTGCTTCCCCAGCTCCTGAAATAAAGTAAATAATTAAATTGCTTCTTTATAAAAGCTGAAGCTTCCATGATTTTATTAAAATGACAATGGACTACGTAACTCTGTTTACAATTTTGACATATGTGAACCTGCGCTTTCTTCACACGCGCCATGATTCCTTCCTGATGCGTATAGTTTGGTTTCCCTCGGATTAAATTGTTTTGCATTGTTTTCTCAGCTCTGGACTGATCAGACGGCCGAATTTATCTACTCTGTTATGTATAACTCCATCGATCAAATACAAAATCAAACTCATAGACTTATTTTAATCATAATCACGTGATATTTGGGGTCCAATTTTACCAGGCAGCTGTTTAAAAAAATCTGGTTCGTCAGGATGAAAAATTGAAAAAGTTAGTAATAGCCCATGAAAGAAAAATTTTGGCAACTGATGAAATAGATGAGATCGATTAAAAGATTTGAAAATTGAAGACAATTCTTGGCTTCCAAACTACAATGTAACTCCTTTAGGACTGTTATCTTAATTGAAAAGTAACTTTTACGTGGCCTTCATCTTTCATCGTTCTTCTTTTCGCTTTGATCATTTTCTTCTTTGGTTTTAAGCAGGAATGCCCAGACGACCAACAAGACTGGGTGAAACATGGACACTCATGTTACCTTCTTCTCGAAATTTCATTCTCGAACTGGAGCGATGCTCGCATAAGCTGTCAAACTCACGCAGCTGACCTTCCAGTTGTGCGGTCAGCCGAAGAGAACACGTTCATACTTGATATGATCTTGAATAAGCCCAACGTGTCAAAGGCGGGTGTTTGGCTTGGACTTTACAGAGAAGATGATGATTTCCACTGGGTTGATGGTGCTCCACTGGCTGGTCAATACTCCGCATGGGCAAAAGGAGAACCAAACAATTCCGGGAAAAAGGAGAAATGCGTTCACATGTTTAAAAATAACAACGAAAGAAGAGGAAAATGGAATGATCGAATGTGCCAAAGTGAACACAATTGGAAGCTTGCAGTTCTTTGCCAAAAATATCTCTTGTGATTGTTCATATTGGTAAATACTTCTGTAGCACTAATTAATAATTAGATTATGAGTTTCGGCCGTTTCTATTCCTTGGTAGTTGTTGATAGGGGGCTGCACTAAGTGCGACACTTTTTTATTCTTACAATATTTTGACGTTATCTGTTATCGTTCAGACGTACGAGAACATAGAATCTATTTGCTAATTAGAAAGCGAAAATCTCAGCCAATCAAATTGCAGCATTTGAGATAGAACGCTAGTAGACTTATTATCATATTTTTTGGTAGGAATGTCCGATAATGTGGGCGAGGAGAGCTGGGGAAGAGGAGAGGGAGAATCCTCCAGCAGCATCCTTCTAAGGAATTGCCCAGTTACTCTTTAATGCTCAATTACAGCTTTGAACCAATACATGCAATGCAGGAATACAATGAGGAATGACTAAATAGCTTTATTACTTTACCACTACAAGAATACCTTTAGGAATTGTTTGTATATCTCACATATCTGCTTTTACGGGGCGTGTTTTCCTGTATTCCTAACTCACAAAGAGGGGTGAAATTTGCCCATGCGAAATAAAGTGTGTAACTATTGACGGAGGGAGGAGAAAAGGCAATCTAGTGAAAGCGATTCCCCAGAAAGATCAATCGGCCATTTCTTTTTATGAGGCACTCAAGAAAACAATATTTCTTGCATGAAAATGTTTTGTTTTCGAGTACACGCATTGGCAATAAAATCCGTTCTTAGAATTTCGTATCTTGCCGCTCTCAGTTCTGCGGTACTTTCTAGCGTGAATGGCTCGTGAGGCTCTTTTCTTTCATGGTAAACGTAATTAAATAAATTTTTATCCTGGTTGGTGTTCCCAAATGAAAAGCTAAGAATTCTCTTCTCTTTAGGGTGAAAGAAAATTCTGGAAATAAATTGTCGCTAGTCATTTTTCTCCATCAGTGACAGTTGGACAGCTGTGTACGTTCCCAAACTCAAGTTGCCTGTAGGTTTGGAGTGTCTTTGATTAAACAATAAATCAGATCACCGGCTAAGAGCAAGCTTAAATTGAATGAGAGTCAAAAGTGAGTGAGATGTTTCAAAATCACATTGTTAGATAAAATTTATTGACTTCTGAGTTAGAGAAAATTTAATTTTTTTAGGTTTAATATAGTTGGGTGACTCAATCTTGCAATAGAGGACAATTAAGAGCTAACTCCATTACACAGGAACTTCTCCTATATCCTTCATTTTTTCTGTTGAAATCGCAATCAACCCCTGATCTTGCCGTGGGATTGGTTCCACAATCAACGAAAGGCGTTATCACTGCTGTCATGTCACCAGGTAGGTTACTCCGATTTTGAAATCTTCTGTCCGTCCATTTACACAATGTATCTTTTCAGCTTAGCTCTACCGGCTTCCGCATCATTTCTTACCATAACAGCTATTGCATAGGATAGATTTCTGGCCATTTACCTCCACTTTAGATATCACGAACTGGTCACTCCTGGCCGTGTTGCTGTAGTTTAGGCATCGTTATGGTTGACAAGTAGTGTTTCTGCTTTCATTTTCATTTTAGCGCCGCAACAAAATCCCGTCGTACTTGTTGCCATGGGGTTTTCTTGAACTGCTTGTAAACTCCATGGCATGCACTCACATTTTCAAGGTTACAAGAAATGATCAAAATCAGATACAAAGCCAACGTCAGTTGTATAGACAAAACACCACAAGATTTTTTCGAGAGAAAAAGTCATTTTTTATTGCTTTCCTCGTGTTTGCAGTTTTTGTTAGTGTTTGTTATGTTCCAAGTATATTCACTGTAAAATTTCAAATTTTCGTTGTCCTTCAAAGTAGCTAATCGTTTCGCTGCATTCTTAGTTTTTCTCAACTCATCATTGAATCATTTGATTTATTGCTGGCGATGCAAAGAGATTCTCCAAAAAATTAAGAGAACATTGAAGAAGGCATTTCGAATTAAACTGCAACTAAAAATTAGATTCTTGGGGGAAAGGAGTTTTACGAATGGCAGAACATAGGGGGCATACTTCTTTGCAAACAAAGTGAGAGAGCAAGTCAACTGCAGATTAAGACGGAACCCCCTCTATCTCTCAACAACAAAGTAGTTTTAGGAATAATGAACAGCTGGCATCGCCTGATGTCTTCCTTTGATTGTTCTGGAGGTTTTGCTTTATCGTTCTCTCCAGAAATTATAATATTTTTCCAAATCCGCTCCCGTCGCTGATATCAAAATATGTGGAGAGTGTGATCTTTTTTCTCCTCAGAGGGCATGGTAACGAATCCTGAAAACTGATTGGTTCTTTTCGCGGTCCGGATTTTCTTATCTCTTCCCACGGGCACGGTAACGCTTTCGTGAGTCGCCGAGTACATCCTTGGCTTCGTTGTCATTTTTCATAAATACATTTCGTTTTTCCTGCAGTACTTTCAAAACAAAGACATCAGTCACGACCTCGAGATCATAAGTGTCTTATCAATCCTCCCTTTGTCTCGACTACAGAATACCCTGCCACTCATTTACATGTCATTGAAAAAGAATAACGTTTATTGTTTTATGCCTCGAACTTCAAAGCCTCCAGACACATGTAAATGAGGTGGACCAAAGTGGAAGAGTATTCTGCAGCTGCTCCCTCTCTTTTCTCTTTCTCGAATCACTTTGGTTGCAATAAAAAAAATTGGTTTCGAAATGAATTTGTGGTCGCAAAATGTCATTAAATGGGTTGAAAAGCCGCCTAAAAAACCATTCGTAATTAATTTTAATCCTTTACAAAGGGTAGCTCGGAAAGTTAAAGAGCGGTGTATTTGTTTGCAATTGGATTAATCAATGGAGCTTTCATTTATTTAAACTCTCCCAAACAATTTGTTCGTTGTAAAGCGGTGAGCTAAATTTTGAGTTCTACTATAATCACAATTTCGTTAAAACTCTTGGCAAGTCCGTTGAATTTGGACATTTGTATGGCAAATTGCGCAATAGAAACCAAAGGATTTCAATGATAAGAAGCTGCATTCAATCCCCTTGTGTCTAGTTGAAGAGATTCATTTGACTTTAGTTTTTTTGTGGAGGAAATACCAGATTTACACAAGCCATTTCAGCAAACAACTGGGCAAACCCTCATAACTTCAAATCATATGTTTTTATTTACAATCACTTTCCGTGACATTTTCTGACAGACCGGAGGAAAAAATTATCGCCACAGTCATTTACCTTGCCGTTGTTTGTTTTTTCTTTTCTTTTTAAAAGTGTACACACGTTCCTTTCTAACGTGCTCTCCTATTGCCAGATGTCAGGTCGTGACAAGTTACTTGTGAAATAAACGCTTCAAAGTTTGTTTGGAAGCCGTTTAAATCAACTTTATCATTTGGCAAATAAAAGTATTTCGGTGAATCCTCTCTCTCTTTAATTTGCTTTACCTCTGTTTTCTGTACCGTCTACCTGCTCAAAAATTGTTTTGGCCGTAATAACAGTCCCAAATCATTCGGGTTCTTTTGGGAAGCATTTTGCTAAGCTTTAGAAAAATGGTGGATGGATCCCTTCGGGCGAAGAGGTTTTCTTTAACCTTTCCATATGTATTCCAGAAATTTCAGATTATAACTGACTAAAGAAAGAAGTGGATCAAACCACAGAGACGCGTAATATTTGAAAACGAAGATGGCAGTGAGTTCATAAAATATTAGATGACATGCAGGAGCTCATCGGATTCCAGCTGGAAGTGATGGAGGGTTCTCTTCCTAGTCTGTAGTTACTCACTGCTCCAAGGATTTTGTTATAAAGAATTTTTTTTTTAATCATTCCGGTAGTTTTCAGAGATCTAAAAGGATCTATATTTGACCAATCAAGGATCGAGATTTTTGCACTTGTGAACATCCCATGTGTGTCCAGTTCCTTTCATGCACCTTTAGCCTTAGAAGCAATCGCCTCACTGTGATCCTCCTAATATTCCCTGGAGATCAGACAGCTTAAGAAAAAAAAATGACATTAACCGAACAGTTAAAATTTCTCGATATTTACGCCAAACGGCTAAATGTTTTTGCCGTTTTTCTGCAAGCGGTTAACATAATGGACCCTCTAACAAGAAATTACCTCTAAAGCAAAGCTGTATGGATAATTCAAAATCATTGTCTGTTTTAACAGTTGACGAATCATGGCGCATTTTCCAACCAAACGTTTTCTTCTCTTAGCAGGCACACCAGCCATGTGATGTGTTCATGTTTTCATCCTTTTCTTTTAACGAGACTTTAAGTCAACTATTGTCGGTTTCACGGTCACACCATCATCAAAACCATTCAAAAAATTAAGTCAAACATCAAAGAGGTAAGAGAAGATGAATATTCAAAACGTCTGGCAAAGATTCAGGTCAGTACGATATTTCATGCCGGAAGCTTTGTACGGAGACAACATTTCTGGAGGGGCACAAATGTGGCGGCTGGGAGCGTCATCGAGTTTTGCTTTAAAAAGCCTGTGTTCGTCTTCTGAGGGCTCATGAACATCTATATGAGTGCTTATTCTCTTACAAGGACTGTTCAGATTGGGAAGTCTCAGCGGATAAGTCACTTTTTTTAACCTACGTGAGAGCATTTTTGAGTTATTTAAAAAAAAATTAAATAACATCTATGTTAGCGTACAGAGACCGGTATGTTGCTCGCACCAATCAGATCGCCGCATAAGGGTATGTATCTCGCACCAATAAGAGCGTCGTTTTTGTTCTTTGGTTTGAGAGGTGTTCAAATTTCAACGAAGTAATACGGGATTCGGAGAGAGCGGTTCGTAAAATGAAATCTTCTTTTAGAATGAGAAATGTTGGCTTTTCGGCCTTGTTTTAACGTGTATTTTACCGTGTTTCATGAGAAATGCGATACTACTGGACAGATGAAAGATATCAGATTATCGATAGTAAACGTGTTACTCTTGCTGTGAAAATAGTGGATAGTTGAGGGAACAGTTTTGGTCTCGGTGCGCATTTTTGTCAACAAAATAAACACATACTGCTGAAAAAGATGATAATACGGATCACGTGCAACGGTGTCAATTGTTTCTCGAATATTGCGCGTGTTAAATATTCAATACTGACATCTCATTTACATCTACATCCACTTTCATTAAGTTGGTAAAATCTGTACAGACATCACACCAACCAACTCGCGCGCAAAGTGAGGAGACTATATGAAGGCTTGAAATTGTATTAAGAACGATTTTCATCAAGAAATGGGTCAGGAATATTCCACAATAGACCAAATCATCATGAAAGCTGATCGTGGAAAAGCGATTGCATGACGCTCAGTAAGTAAGATGACATGTCATCACTCACCAGACTTGAAAAATTCTCAGTCTGCACAGTTTATTTTTAGTTACAGTTATTTGCACAACACACACAATCGATCACAAAATACCTGTATGTGAGTTAATTCGACATTTTCGTTCTTTTCCGCGTTAATACTCTTTCCGTTCGTAAAAATGTAGACATCACTTACAATGTTTCAATTAATCCACCCACCCCCAAAAAATTGACTCTTGTATGCATAGCATGCCTATGTTTCAATAATGTATCATGCAAAAGCTTAGAAATTCAACCTTGCTTTATCACAAGAAGAAAAACCCTATCAAACAGAAAATTAGTAGAAAGATAATTCTTTAGCTGTTGTAATAACTAACTAAACTCAAACCTCAAAAGGATTGATAATTCCTTATATTTATTTTGATAACGTCACGTGACAGCATTAAAATCAAACAAAAACTTTTGTTACACGACACTTTTGCATTTACTCTGTAACCTTAAAATCTTTCATCGTTGCATTTACAACGCACACAACGCAGTCTGGTTTTTTGTGAAAGGGATATAGTGCCTCAGCTGTCTCTCTACCTAAATTTTATTTGCTTAAAGTTCCAAGGCTTAATAATGAAGCTCCTGGTAAACTGAGCTTAAATATTTAGAGAAAGCGTGTCTTCTGTTAAAAAATGGTATTAACAGCTGTACAAAATATATACACTCTTAGGACTGCAGCCAACAACTTGTGGACTTTTGCTTGGCGTATACGTGACCAATTAGTCTTTTGCTAGATTCAGTTGTGTCTTCGTTTGGATGTAAAACAACAAAAAAGTTTTTTTAAAGATTTTTCTAGTCTTGTTTTATCGCAAATATCCCAGATACCTCCTAAATTACTTACTAGAAAAACTAATGCGAGCAGACAATATTTAACAGTATATCACTCAGAGACAGTCAGCTGTATTAAGCACCAATATGAGTTGTCTCCAGGCGTTTTTCCTTTCATAAATAGTCGCCTTCCATCTTACAGCGGATTTAACCAAGCGATTCCCTTTTTCAGTGAAGATTTTACGATTTCACGAATCTCCCGATATCTCCAGCAATAAACCACAGGATTCAATGAAGAATTTAGAAGTACGAGAAATCCTGAGACATGATTGACGGCCAGAAACGATAAACGAAAATCACTTGCTCTCAGCAGAATTATACAACAAATATTTGGAAAAAAACACATTAGAAAAAAGATGTGAACAAACATGGCGCTAATGGTCGACTTTCTTTGTCGAAGAACCAAGTTTTCTTGATTATTTTGCTGTTGCGCCAGCGTCTGGATTTGTATTTGATTCCTATGATATTTTACAACTTTATAAATACGGACATAGCCCGTGGTTGTGACGAGGAGTCCAATAAATTCAACGGTCACAACTACAATGTTATTTTGGTTAGGAAAATAAATGTATACAAAGGCCGCCAAAAAACTTGACATCCATAAAAGTGCTAACAGAACAGCAATGCATTTGGAAGTAACAAGTTCTTGATACCGAAGATGGAGAAAGATGGCTAAAACCCTGTCGACGGCAATAATGGTGACTGTGAGGAAGGATGCACAAGTGAGGAGGAAAATAAAGAAATAAGACACAGAGAAAATCGTTGGACATAAAAATTCAAAGCTGTTGCTCCCACTAGTTGACAGATCCAACATTATCGCCATGATAATTCCGAACATTAATTGCGCTATCAGCCCAACGGCAAGATCGGAGACCGCAAGATTAAGGAAGAGCTTCTTTACATTAACAGGTATCGTGGAAGCTTTCCACAGAGCGCGAATAACAAGTAGGTTTCCAATTGTTGCAATAATCGAAAACGTCAAGTTCAAAACACAGGCTATCAAAGTTAGATTCTCTTGAAACTGGACTAGGATTGCATTTTCCTTCAATTTCCGAAGACACAGCGTGGCCGCCATATCAGCTTACGGTTTTGTGTACTTGCGCGGTTTAGAGTCGTGGCCCAAATGACCAAAACTAAAAACATTAAATATGTTTATTCATAGGTTGGATAACTTGTCAGGAAAGAAATTACTCTTTCATGATTAAGTAATGAATTTGAAATTTCAAAGGCATAATTTCAACAAGTCACAATTGTACATTGGGCAGGGGAATAGGCTAAAAAAAAAATTTTAGAAATGACACTCGCTATAATTGGCTATTAAAACTACAATTCTTTACAACCTTCCTATTGAAGGTTATTCGATTGAGGAAAAATAAATACTATGAAAACAGCGAGGTTTATAATCTTTTATTTTTACTAGGCTTCACTGGAAACCGAAGCAACGATAATAAAGGTAGTCTTACAAAGGAATTTACATTTTCATTAAAATCTCTTGTTTTCTAAAAAAGCAATAATAACAAAGTGATTACCCTGTCTTCTGTCCTAAAAATAACAAAGCAGCAAGTCAGTTAGCATAGAGCTAGTTAGCCTTTGGTCTAGACTGAATGGAGAATAAAACTGTCCTCAGCTACAGAAACAGTTGCTTTAGAGGAAGCCAATAAGTGGGAAAAGTACCTCAGGAAATTCTTAAGACGTTTATTCATAAATATATGCTCTCAGTTCTTTGCGTAAACATTAGCCCTCGCCATTAGAAAATAAAACTTTCTCCCGGGCAAACCACTTATTATTGCCTGAATCAAATATGATTAACGTGCAAGTTCTTTCACAACCAACCTTTTTAAGGTACCGCTTATTGTTCATCACCGTGCGGGGGCCAGGGGGATGGGGGGAGGGGAGGGGAGGGGAAGTTTTTTAGTTGTGTTACGTAAAAATTTACCTGATCTCCCATAAGACTCTGTGATTCCACCTCATGGGTGGTCAATTTTCTACACGTCTAATCCCCCCTCCGGTTCCCCCTTGAACACCATTTGACCTCCCTTAAATCCTCCAACGTCCCCTCCCCGTTCCTCGCCAAGTGAAAAATAATGACTGGTCGTTGGGTAAACCTTCATGAACTCAGATATAATAAAATTCTAACATGTAAAACTGTAACAATTCATAGAAAGAGGTATCTTTTCGTCTTGTCACGAGCGCAGGACAAAGAGAAATGTTCTAGGGAATCAAATCACAGACTTTCTGTAAGTCACACTCCGTAATAATCTTCGCACATTGAAATACTTGTCGTCCTTTCTAATAAAATTGTCTCACTTTACAAAAAAAATCTCGCACTTTGCGTTTGAAAAATTTCGTACTTTGCGATAAAATTGCCGCACTTTGTAATCATTGTTTATGACTGGAATGACAGCTATCATTGGGTTTGCTTGCCCTCCGCTCATCTGCTGTCGAAACTGTTTAAAGTGAGATGAGCACTTAATACAGGTTGACCGGCAAATGACTCGCGTGATTACGTGCGTAATATTTTTCCTCATAGTCTAAAGAAGAAAGATAATTTACAATGCGTTGACGACACTTGAACGGAAACTTGATTGCGGAAGATGAACATGGATTAAATTTGACTGGTGGGATTATTCTTAAGTTTTTTGAGAAGTTCCGCTTCTACACGTGGGAGACGACAGAAACAGGCCGTTTGGACTCAAAAAGGGTGACCACGACTGCTTGATAGAGGTACCCGCATAACAGAGGTGGAAATTACAGGAAGAGGCGGAAAAAAATTTCGGGACTTTGACCACCCACCGCATAATACACGGTGACCGCTTAATACGATACTACTTAAAACAGGTTGGACTGTGTTCTAAGTTTATGAATATCACAATGCGATAAGTGATGTTTTGATGTGATGTTAGAGTGCGACAGTTTATTTAATTGCTAAGTGCCAGCGATTGTCTGTTATTTTTGTGCGGCAGCTTTTATATTACAAAGTCCGACAGGTATAATATTACTATTTTTGTTAATAGAAAAAACTTACTTGGGATTATAGTCAAGAGGAAATAATAATTTTACTTTCTCTTTCTACAACGTGTTTGTATTTTCAATAACAAAACAATATCCAATTACGCGTCTTTCAGCAGGCCACACGCTCACAGTCCCCACAGAAGTTGGATTTGAAGTTTTGGCTTATTTCGGGAGACCATTGACACCATTTTATTGTATCGAATCTTGAATGAGATATAATCTTGAATCGTGAAAAAACGAGTGAGAGATTTGAGGCCTATACGATTATCATGGCTGCTAAGTTCTGTTCGCAGAAGTTGGAAGAATATAAAAACCTTGTCGTTTATCATGGCGCATTCATGACAACAATTTGTATTTTAAATGTAACATTTTCCATTGTGACAGTTATCGCTAACATCTTTGTTATCCGTGCCTTGTGGAAAGCTTCGTCGATTCCTGGCAATTTAAGGAGATTATTCATGAGTCTCGCTGTCTCTGATTTCTGTGTTGCTTTGATTCCTCAACTCACATTTGGTATTGTCGTCGCAGTGATGTTAAAGAGGGCAGGAAGTGGAAACTACGACTTCGGCTTCTTCTGCCCGACAATTTTATCAATTCGACACTTCTTTATCGTTCTTCTCATTGCTGCATCTTTCTTCACCGTAACAGCCATTGCTACAGACAGACTTCTAGCCATTTGTCTCCATCTCCGATATCAAGAACTGGTCACGTCAACACGAGTTTCCATTGCCTTAATTTGCTTATGGTTTTCAAGTAGCATCGCTGCCTCTATATTTGTTGCATTTCCGGGAAAAGGAATCATCCTCATTGTGATTGCATTTGTTGGATTTACCATGACAACTATAGCTTACTGTCGTATTTACAAAGTTGTACGGTATCACCGTATCCAAATATATGCTTGCCAAAACAGACCAGCAGATGCCACTCGTGGTAGTCATGTTACAATGGTGACCTTTCTTCGAGAGGCAAAATCTGCCATTAATTCTTTCTTTGTTTATGTTATTTTCGTCGTGTGTTACGTTCCCTATTTATGCACTATATTTATGTTGATCACAGACAGATTTCGACTTTCGTTTTTAGTAGCTAATTATACATCCTTTTTCTTGATGCTTTTAAACTCTTTTTTAAACCCACTTGTTTATTGCTGGAGATATCGCGAAGTCCGTCAAATTGTAATAAGGATGGTAAAGAAGATGTTTTGCCGCTAACCAACATAGTGGCAGCTAACCTCCAAAAATAACAAAAATATATGAAGGATACGCAAAGTTGAAAAGAATGGCAGTTATATGTTTTTTCTTTGTCACAATGAGTAATTAAATGCAAGAGGTTACAAACCACAGTTTATGGTCACTTGGTAAAATATTTGTTCATTCACATTATCCTATGAAACCTCAGTATTATATAAAATTTAAAATTGGTGACGTGTTTTTAAATAAATAGGAAGTCTAATTGTAGTTTAATTATCTTTATCGAGGTAACGCGCTAAAACTCAGGGATTCTTTTAGTTTTTCCAGCTGACTATAAATCATTCTCTTTGAAAATCTATATGTCTTGATTTCTTTAGCGTTGTTTCCAGGCTGTTCCAGTTTTTCATGAATCTGACTAGAAAAGTGTGCCCCCCTTTTGTCGAGTGTTGAAAGATAGCTAGGCAATAGGGACTTAGTTTACTGAAACATGTGATTCTAACGTGAACATCAAAGTTAAGTTGAAGTAAAGATTTCAGGTATCAGTAGCCTCTTAGATAAAGATCTTAAGCTTCTTGATGGTCTGTGGTGTTACAACATTTCTGTTATGTAAAAAAAAAATGCGAATCCATAAAAGGGTAATAAGTTCCAGCCAAAGAAAATCATTTTCCTTAATTTTCTCTTGGCTCCTTTCCATGTACCAGGGTCTCGATGGGGTGTTTGCATCGACGGCTTACGGTTGATATTTTGGCCGTTTTACCACTGAAAAAAATTCTACAGTTAATTTTTTTCCACCAACGGTAAAAATGTGCTAAATTTTACGGCTAATTTTTTTGCCGTTTTACAGCAACTGGTTAACCCCATCGAGACCCTCATCTTTAGAAAGGCCTTCAAGATAAACCAAAAAGACTTTTGTTAGACTGATGGCTGCCAAGTTTTGCATATGCCAGTTATGTGCATTAATTTTATCTACTTGTTTTCCTCTTCAACCAAAAGGATCTTTCTACCGCCAAAATTTTGCGCTGCAAACGCTCAGCTGAAAGTGAAGAGAGACCAAAGAAAAACAAATAAATCCGAAATACCCCGTTTATCATAATTTTGAGGTTTTCTATGATTTAAAGTCGAAGGTGAAATGTTTCTTGCCCCGAACACCACGATTTGCAAAATATGCAAAGCTTAAGTAACCATCGATTGAATCAACCATTTGCGTCAAAGGCATTGATAATGAATTGACAGTACTTGATTACTGATCCGAACACAAGCTGTGCGTTTGGCTATTATTTCAAAGTAAGTTGAAAGCTTTTTGCGGGTATCTAATTCTTTTGGGCTGCGAACAGAGTGCACTCATCCACGAGAACCATGGATTAATTAACGATGTGCACACTTACGATTATTTACCGGGTATTTTCAGATCAACTAAGATCAACTTCTACTTTGCCTCAAGCCTTGTTAAAACATTAATGAAAGGATTTCTGATCCGGAAAATGTGCCTTAACTATGGCGTAACATACCGTTCAAAATTCAGTCTGTATGCCGTAACATACCGTTCAAAATTCAGTCTGGGTATTTTCCCTATCGAAAAATTAATTTTCGTGTCGGAAATCAATTAACAGGGTCCGTTATTGTTTGCCTTTTTCAGACCTCCTCATTGTCTGCTATTTCCCGTGTCTGATATTATTTTCAGAGCCTGATATTATTTCCCATGTCTGTATTTACTATCTAAATGGATTTCGACTTATCACCGTGCTTTATATTAATGCTCGAGTCCTTAAATTATTCGTTACAATCGTCGAGTCCGTAATTTGTCTCATTGCCGGAGCCTGATAATTTTCTCAATCGCCGACTCTGATAACCGCAGAGTACTCTCCTACCCAGACTTCTCACGGTACAAGGTTAGGATAGTTTTAGATAGGTAATAAAAACTGTATATCAATAAAAAAGACTGCAGTTAGTCTTCTCCTTTAACTTCGTGTATATTGTACAATTAAAAAATGTACCATTAGCATAAGGGTATTGATTAAGACCAAATTAAGGAAGCATTTCTCTACTTCCTCGCAATAAATGAACAAAGCCCTGTTTTGGTATTCATGGCGATTTTGGCAAAATTTTGACACTATCATCACAGTTTGTTAAGTTATCGTACAATATCTGACGGATTCTCCAAATGAAAGTATCTCTGGAAAAGTTATAACAAACTTTTCATGAATGTTTTAACGCTACAACATACGACAATAATCAGCTCGTGCTTTAATAACATGCTAGTAGAACCGGAAAGCCACCTTATAGAGAAAATCAGCAACATTTGAGGGAAAAAGAAAGTTTACAGTGGTAGATATTTTTTCGTAAAGGGAAGTTTAAGAGCAAGGAAACTTGTAAAGTAAGATGAAACCAAACCAAAAGATTCCACAGCCATTCTGCCACAACAATTTATTATTCACTAAATGTTGTGCACATGACTAATCACATCCGATTAAAAACAAAAAACTTGATCTTCTTGCATTAAATGTATGAGAAAAAGGTAAATAAAAGCTTTTTAAAACGATGCTAATATAAAACCGAAAGGAACTAAATTGAAAAATGCGAACGGATCGGGGAAACGCCCAAAAAAGAATGAAATTATCTGTTACGCCACAGCTATGGTCTTGTCTATCTTATTTATAAGTTTAATACGTTGTAATAAGTTGTATACGACGTATAATTGTGGCCAGCGTCACATCGGCTATCGTGATAACAAACTTTGCATGATCGCTTCTGAATTGATAAAAACTACTCCATCTTGTTCGAATTTGGCAGCTACTCGAAGCCAGTTATTTTCCATCCTTCTCCGCGGATTTCTGGAAGTGTGAAATACGAAAAGTCCCGGAGTTTTTTTCGCTGATGTTTTCTTTCTCGCGCGTCAGACTTTGCCAAAAAGGAAGGCTGTTCGTGATCTACATATTGAAGGGAAGTATAACTTTAATTGATACATGCGATATTTATGTCATCGCCAAAATTTGCATACTATAGCGTGTTAAAATTGCTGTATTAGGTAATGAATTCAGAACTGTTCAAGTTTTCAAGACAGCTTTGAGTTTTATTTACCAGTGTCCTTACAACACACTCACGACCATGAACCCAATGACAGTCAGAAATCATACATCTAGGACATTTGTTGAACTAAGATCTCCAGTGGCTTAAATTTGTTTGATTCTCTGCGAAACTAAAACATATAGTTTTGGATTTGATAACCTGCCAAGTTAGTAAAACGCTGGTTTGATGCAGTCGAAAGTGAAATTATCATAAGAATAAAAATAGAGTTCAGGGCAAGAAAACGGTCATTGATGTCCCGATCCATATCTCAAATATTTGTGTTTTCCATGACCGATCATTTACAGTTGTGAACTTCCTCTAAGCATAACAGACGTTCTTCCTCCCACCTGCAAGCTGGACACATGTGTACGATTGTCATTGTCACCCAGTGGATGGAAACAAATACTGCATGATATTAAATTTTTTAATCACTTGCTGTAGGACAAGAGTAGCTTATGTACGGAGCCCAGAAGTATATATTAAATTTGTTTGTTTGTTTTCTTTTTACGAAATTTTCGTTTCGTATTCACTATCATCATGGCTGCCGAGTTCTGCATTCAGAAAGTGGAAGAATACAGAAAGCTCATTCGTCATAATGAGACATTCATGTTGGTTTTTTGTGTTTTAAACTTAATATTTCCACTTGTGGGAGTTCTTGGGAATCTCCTTGTTATCCGTGCCTTGTGGAAATCATCGTCGATTCCAGCCAATTTAAGAAAGTTATTCTTGAGTCTCGCTGTCTCTGATCTCGCTGTTGGTTTGCTGGCTCAATTAATGTTCGGTGTAATTAACGCAGTTATGTTAAAGATGGCGGAATATGGAAATTATGACATCAGTTTCCTCTGTCCAACGATTTCAAACACACGTTTTTTCTTGTTACTTTTCCTAACTTCTGCGTCGTTTTTGACAATATCCGGCATTGCAGTGGATAGACTTCTCGCCATTTCTCTCCATCTCCGATATCAGGAGCTAGTAACTTCAAGAAAGATTGTTTTGGCTTTGGCCGCGTCATGGTTGGCTAGTACTGTCACAGCTTCTATATTTGTCGTCCTTCCTGAAAAAAATACTCTTGTTGTCATCGTTGTAGGTTTTGTTGGATTTGTCGTAACAACAGCGGCGTACATACGCATTTATAAAGTTGTGAGGTATCATCAGGCTCAATTGCAGGCTCAGAGAGGAAGGTCAGAAGTTAATTCAATAGCCTTTCTCCGAGAAGGAAAGTCGGCCCTGAATACTTTATACGTCTATATAGTTTACTTCGTTTGTTATTTCCCCTATTTGTGTACTTTAGCCATTTTGACAACAGATAGTCTCAATATGTCATTTATACTCGCGAACCATGTTTCGTTTTTCTTGATTCTTCTGAACTCTTCATTAAACCCTTTGGTTTACTGCTGGCGATATCGGGAGATTCGGGAAAGTGTTATAAGAATGGTAAAGAAACTATTTTGCTTTCCAGCAACTGAACATTAAAGGATGGAATTGAAGACGATAAGCTAACAGGATAAGACTTTCAGAGCGCCATATTTCCTCCATTCCCTCTCATCATCCTTTTATTAATATATTCTCTACTGATTGTCTTACTCATTTGGAAATTTATTTAACTTTACCAATTTTTTTTGTTCCAAATTTGTTAAAGAAGTCATGTCTTGACTGCCACTTCCAACCGCATCTTTTTCATTTTGCGAATATTTGTGTCCTATTTAAACCTGAAATTATGTATTGTTAGTTATTCTGTATTAGTTGTAAAACTACTGAAATAAACGAGAATAGATTAGAATAATAATCGTTGTTTGGCAAAGTTTATCGCGTTTTGTAGCTTCCGTGCGTTTGAAGACCATGTTCGGAAACTCACGAAAAATTCGCGACGATCAACTAATGGTAGTGAAGGAGGAGAGGGGGGGGTGTGGTGCGGGGGGGGTGTGGGTAGGTGACACCTTCAACAATGCTAACCATTCTGGTTCAAACATTCTTTACTGTTTTCTTTTTTCAATGGTAAAAATGAAGTGTAGTTTATTGACAATTTATTGCAGCTTGAATTTTCTATCTACCCTTAAGTTTTTTTCTTCTTTCGTTTCTTCTTCCCTTCTTTTCCTATCGGACTAGATTCAGCCCCAACACCGGTGGTTTTTGTTTCGTCTTTTAGATGCCCATTTGCTTCTCGTTTTCTTCTCGAGTTATTCATTTTTGTTTCTTTTTCAGAAGACGACCTGAAAGTCAACATAATTTAAATTTTCTAATTTTACCTCTCAATAAATAAAGCGATGAGATGTTAAGAGAATCTATCAAGACTAAGTTTAATACTAGAAAGGTCGATTGCGCATGTTTATAATGGCAATTTTTATCTGATAGCTATCTGTGTAACCTTTAATTATTGTCATCATTCATCATTCAAACATTACACCGGTAACTTACCGTGACAAGTTGGAGAGGATTGCGTTACAAACACCCTTAACGTCTGGGGACTTTTTAGCTAACGCACTCCCCTGGATTCGCGTTACTCCTTCCTTGAGCTGATCTATCCGTAATACTGCTGCAGCCTAAAAGAAACGAGATACAATTTACCTCTAATCACAATATGAGAACTACACAACGAGCTACATGTGAAAGTCAACCTTCTCCATCCCCCAAGCCATCTTTCTTCCATTTTGATTCTTTATTATCGTTTATCTAGTTTACTGAACGAATATTCTGTATTCTCCTTCAAGTTACAAAGAGTTTCGCATGACACGCAATTGCTCGAAAAATCAAGATCCCCGATCCAGGTAAACAAAGAGGAAAGAGGAAAGAGGAAACTATTTTCACAATCGCTTCACAAATCAAGAAAACTCCAACAATGAATTTATCCAACTTTCACTTTGCCAAAACACCATGAACATCCTACCTCTTCCGTATTTTTTACTTCATTGATGAACTTTGTGGTGAGTTTAAGAATTTCTCGAAGATGTCTTATCTTCACATCTGAATCGGATTCAGCGACCTTGGTCATTACCTTGGAAAGAGAATAAAGTAGTTTTCGACAGTTGACATAAAATAACGCCAACTAATAGTGTTATGCATGCTGCCACCTCCACTATTAAATAAACTGCGCTTCTTCATACAATGTGACAATTCACTCTGAGTAAGATCACCGGCGATCAAACTTGGAACCACTCAGAGTTAATACTTTAAAACAGCACAAAAAGCAAAAAGTTTTCTTGGTAGTTTCTACCAGTAAATGGTTCGAACCGGGGAAAAACATGTGATTATGTAGTCTGATTGTCCGATTGATTATAGTCCTGAGCAGGATTGTTATCAGGTAGTAGTAACAAAAGTTTCGAAAGCAGTAAAGAAATTCATCATCAAATTCAAGCTACAATGAGTCCCTTGACTAAGATGATAACCTCCGCTCGGGTTGTCGAAAAGTCAGTCAAAGTTAACGACAACAGTTCTTCCCACAACAACTCTCCACTGGAAGATCAGACTATACGATGCAAGTTTGTTTGAAATTATGCTTTGGGAAAGTTGTTTTCCTTTTGAAATGTATACTATTCTTGTTTTTATCGTATTTTCTTTTCCTTGAACTTTTTCCATATTCTTGTTAGCTTCACAGATGATGAAAAATGACAGGTACTTACTGAGTTCAAAGTCGTTTGTATAGATGGAGCGAGATTTCTTATAAGAGTGGAATGGTCTGGAGTCTAAAAAGGAAAAAATAAACGAAGAAAAATAAGGCAAGGAAAAGAAAAGTAGCAACAAACGACAAATGAGTCAACAAATATCACCCGTGATTTTCTCTCTACTAACCTTTTGCGACATCAACTGTAAGAGCATCAAACATGCTTGACTCTGAAACGTAAAGCATTAAAAGGCAATACCGATAAAGCAAGCTCGTTCTGAGATAAATATTAGTTCAAATGAGGCATTTTACAAAACAACTTATTTACCGCTTAGTTGTACGATCTGCATAATAAGCAACAAAGGCTAAACACGAGGAATACAACAGCTTATATTTGATATTATTAGGTATCTACCTTTCTGAAATTGTTAACTGCAGTTTCAAGGTACTCCACTAAATCTGCTGCTAAATGCCATCCAAGATGCTGAAATCGAGTAGGAAACAGAAGATTCTTAGTATTTCTGATGAAAGAGTTACAAAAAATAATAGTACAAAATGCAGTATTCCAACCCATTCTACAACCATGGACAAAGTAAGGTCTGCATTTAGAGTGATTCAATCATTCAATAAAAAAAGTACTAGTTAGCTACCAGTTAGTTCAATTCTTCAAACTTTGCTTTCCAGACATTACGGCACAGGTCATTTGGCGGCGTCAAGAAAAAAAGCAAAAAAGCAAAGAAAATCTTGGAGCGAAAGATGTCTGCCTTTTCTCAAGTTTTGTAGATTGGTGTCTGCCGTAAAGCATAGGAAGTTTATAAATCCTAGTTTTGCTAATTCTTGCATCTCACCGGGAATCGCTTTATCAGTTCTGTGAACAGCACTGGATGAAGGTGTGTACTCCTACAGAATGAAAACGCAGAATGTAAATTGGAAACTATAGTTAAATAAGCTCAGAAGCAAATCTGACCCGTTTAGCGTCAAACATAAAGATTATCGTTGTTTTCGTAGTACAACTTAAGAGATCTAGACAAAAGAGTACTTAAAAATAAGAGTGAAGCTTCACTGGCGAAGTTTGGAACTACATGCGCTGGAAAACAGAAGTTACCCCCTATGAGTCCTCGTTAACGAAGTCAGACCCCTAAAATTACCAATGCGTATACACTACGCACCTCTTTAACATGAAGTCTTCCAGAGCTTTCTTAAATGCCGCTGTCACCCTTTTAGTGTTCAACAAGCACAGCTGTAGGGAGGAAATGGTAAAGAGTACCTCAAAACAACACTTGTCCTACTCGACCACGATACAAACCCCTTGTTTAATTAAGAGCGCTTTCTGATTGGGTATCGGGGTAATCACTACGGCTGCTTAGAAGAAAGAAAAATATCCCTGAGAGCCAATGAAGAGCCAACTATCAAAAGCGCGCGAAAACGCCGGTGATCAAGTCGTGAATGGTTAAGTTTTGCATTTGATCGTTTGGGAGAGTGGCGCAAGTTGTTTTGGACCAATTATAAAACGAAGTAAAGCAAAACCAATGCAACCCTGGAGTTATTCGGAAACTATTGAAAACTTTTGTGTCACAGTATGGTAGGCTTTAAAATGATTATGGAAGGAAACGATTTTACGGTCTTCAAGACATACAAACATACGTTTTTAATCTTCAAGAAGCATAGGCTGAATGGAGCACTAAAACAACAACAGCAACACTACATGACTTCTCATTTCTTTTACTTACTTTCGCCGTTTCTTCGTGACAACTTTCCTCTTTTTTCTTCATTCCAACTGCGACAGACTGCTTCGTCTGCGAGCCTCTCAATACACGAACCTAAACAAAAACAATTGAACATAGGATCGTAAAAGGCAAGACTTCGAAATGTGTGCTTATGTCGTATATTGTTCTTTTAACTTTCAATTCATAAATAGATAAATAAAAGTTGTAAAAAACATCGATAGACACTTCTTACCAAATATAAACAACCACGCGTTATCAGTGAGACAATCGCCATCGAGGGAGCTATAAAGATAAAATCATTAAAATTTGCACAATAAGCTCATACAAGTCCCCATTTAGCTCAACTATTTCATTTTGGTTTCAATACATTCCCTTCTAGACAAGTGACGAGAATAGAAAACGTAACAACTTAGGGCTGTATTCTTGATAAAATGTCTGGAAAAAATGTCAGGAAGCACAAAAGCGGCAAAAATGTTAAATAGAAATCGAGTAAATTGTAAATGCCTCACCCATCATTGCTTTCTGAATCAGATGTTCAAGCTTTTTGTGAACGTCTTTGGCGTTGATAGCCGAGATCGGTGGAAGCTATAAAACAAAAATGCATCAAATGATTTCGGCATCTGCAGTGTTACATATGGGAAGTAGCTTTGAACCACAGAAAAATCACAAGTACATTAGAAAACTGAAATGAACTACCATGTCGTTCATGATTATTTATCTTATTCCAATATCAAACTAGTAACGCTACTTCGCGAAGATGACCCAGTGTAGTTTCAGGCAAACTGGAATTTCTCGTTTCTCTGATTTTTTTTTAATCTTTCTTTTTTCATCACTTCCTCTGATCGCATCTTTAGTCGACTGGTAAAATAACCCAATTCAAATAAAAAGAGCATAAGTTTTCGAGAGCTTTTTTAATTTTCATAGCTATTCCGTAAGAATGTAGGAAAAAGTTTAGAACGTCGTCATCAAAAATTCCCGCTCGTCCGAGAATTATATTTATTAAATGGGTAAAAAAAAATTTTCCTTCTTTACAAACTTACAAACATGTTACATTAGGATCCTACATGTTTGAAAAATGTAACTGTAATTATTTTAACCTTCTGTGAGTTTCCGCTATCACCTAAATATTTACCTCTTTTGCGGTGCATAACTTGTTTTGAAAGAGTGCTTGAGCCTTTTCGCCTAATGTATGGAAATCCTTAGAGTTCAGTGCAGACCAAGTCACATTCAACAGAGGAATAATCAACTCCTACAAGGAAATACATCGTAAAACATCAACGTGATTTCATGCGTTCCACACAGATAACTCAGTAAAACGTCCCGTCTCCGAAAGGAAGATTATGAGCTAAAATATCCTAAGAAAACCATCATGCACACGTTACAAGAATTAATCGTGAATTAAATAGAAAAAGAGGGATGTGAATAGTTGATGAATTTTCCTGAATGTTTAGCCACAGAAAAATACACTCAAGAGATCTAGTTACAAAATCTGCGGAAATTGAGGCCACTCGCTTCCTTCATATTATGGATGAGCACCACGATAGCTATCCGTGCAATAAGGAAACCTTCAAGAACCTTCACGTTCAGTATTGCACAAAGAGCTTCAAATTGACAAGATGTTTGGGGTGTACGTAACACATAAGAAGTTCGGAATTTTTTCAAACTCTTAAAACTGCTTGAAAAATACTCGTAATGTCACTTTAAAATTGTCTTAATATAGTACACTTATTCGGGGAAAAAACGGCATTCCAGTAGAGGGAAAGTTTTAAGTTCTACTTACGAGTATCAGTGGATTGGAGGCTTGTTTCTTGATGAGTATCTCTATAATATCTAGCACCCTTGAAAAGAGTATAAAACGAAATAAACAAGTTTATCCAAACCTGATAAACCTAAAGAAAGATTAAGTACAATGTAAAAGAAAACGGATCTCTAAAGACCGAACTTTACCTCAGTTTAAAATGGAGAATGATCTTCCTGGCATCTGCTCAAAATCCAAAAATAAAAATAGAAGCGAGATTAGGTGCCAAACAACTATAAGAGAGGAGTAAGCCACGAAACTCACCTCTTCCACGCTAAAATATTTGGTGTAAATTAAGGGTTAACTTAATTTGTTCCTATAACACTCTAAAGGAACAAAACTCTGAGCTTTCGACTCCGCTAGAATCTTGTTCTCCGCGAAATGATTAGTTCAATCGACAGAAGTGACTTAGTCTTGTGACCTGACCGGACTAATTCTTTCTTTCCCCCGTCTCTCATTAAGGCCGGTTAAGTATTAAGATGAGGAGGTAAGTGACCTATGTATGGCAAAAGCTAGTAGTATTTACTAAAATTTAAAAAGGTACGGCCCTTAAAAAGAATAGGTAACTTCTCATAATGATTTAATAGACATTAAGAAGACTCTTTAATCAAACAATGGGTTAAAGGATAAACGCGCGAGCATTTAAAACATTTTAAATGGCATGGCCCACCAAGCAGTAAGCGACTTGGACACAAAACGTCACCTTTCTTTTTGTTTATGTCCCTTTTGGCCTGCAACTGAGATTTGAAAACAGCGGCGAGAGCGCCATCGAGTCTCATCATCGCTTCATCGTCTAAGTCTTCATCACTGCTACTTCCCTACAAAGAAAAATTACCATTTCCATCTTAGGCAACTACGTGTATACAGGGATACTCTCCGTGTGGATCACATCGGGGAAAATTCTCTAAATTTTCTGCGGTACTGAAATACAGCGACAACATTCCGAAAATATCAGTTTGTATCAATAGTAGCCTCGGAGTCAAAACCTCAGAATCCTGTTTCCAGCTAAACACTACTGCGGGGAAAACTATTGCACGTAATACAGTTAAAGGTGAAAAAGTATCTAATTTCTTTTACTCTTTCTCGCGATTAAATCCAAAGGATCTAAGTGTCGAAATTCAAGCCGCCAACTTCTGAGCTGGTGACTAAAGCACGAGTACACCCTATGCGAGTATTGGGAGCCAGTTGGCGAGACAATATTACATAAACAAGGACTGTTTACACACTATCAATACAGCATTCTTTCTCGCGATTCTGTCATAACAAACCTCCTTGTCCACGTCCACCATGGCTGGGCCGAGGGCAGCTTGTACTTCAGCTCTAAAAGCTTCGTCCACTGCACCAACATTTTCCTCTTCCTCATCTGAGCTGCTAACACCCTCGTCATCATCGTCATCGCCACTTTCACCTTTACCATTTACGCCATTTGATTCTTCCTAAAACAGCGCAGTGAATTTCAACACAAGATAAAACACCACACTTTCTCGTCGTTCATGTGATCATCGTCTTATTTGCTTTTAAAGCAATTTTCAATTGAAAGTTGAAGTAATCTGAGGTTGCATTGGTTTTCCTTTACTTCGCTCTGTGATTGGTCCAGGAAACTCGCGCCACTTTCTCAACCAATTGAATGATAATTTAAAACCAATCACGACCTGGTCGCCCGCGTTTTCCCAAATTGTTTGTTTTTACTTTGAGTTCTCATTGGCTCTTAAAGGTATTTTCGTTTCTTCTGATTGGCTGACGTGGTTACCTTGGTGTTAGCTTTACGACACTAAATGGAAAAGTGCTTTATAATTGCCGTACTTTTTTCTTTTGCTTGAATATTGTCTTTCTTGATTTATCTTCAAGCCGCCATCAAATTCTTATAAAGTGTGAAAATTAAGTAATTTCATATTTGGTCATGTCACCTTTTCTTTTTCTTCATCGTCCTCCATTTCTTCATCATCCTCTTCGATATCTGGAAAATAAAATACAAGTATATATAGTAGTTCTAAAATAAATAATTTACTACACTGACCAAAATTGAAACAGCTTCTGCTCGTTAGTTACTTTTGGAACTTTTGCCATACAGATAAATAATAAATAAGTTGGATCAGCACGCCAAAATTATTTCAGTTGTCAGCATTGCCACGCGTTTACCTTAAAGGAGAGGCCGAAAAGGGGAAGAAAATACAACGCAAGAATAAAATTATGAAATAATAAGTTTCATAATTTAATATGTACCCACCTGATTCATCGACAATCTCTAAACTTTCACCATTAATTCCTTTTCTAGTATCCAGGCTCTAAAGCAACAACAGTAACAAAATAGTTACATTAGAGCAACGATCATATTGAGATCAGTTCAACGTTTCACGCTTGTGATACAAGGGGATTATTTTCATAAGGTCTCCTCAAGAAAAATAAATACTGAAACAACTAAAGATGTTTATCGTCCTAACAAGAGCGTGAGACAAAGAAATATTCTGAGTCCTTCCCAGGAGAAATCGGAACCCAAACCTTCGGATTCCGCGCTCCAACGCTTTACCCCTGAGCTACAGAGAACTCCATGAGGAGCTAGGTCATAACTAGATTCATACGTGACACGTGTCCTACGAACTGATCAAGAAAGATGGTAAATTTTGAGCTGGGCCATCAAACAAAGAGAGAGGTAATTCGCCTCACGATGAATCACGATAGATATATTGTTTTCTCCCGGAAGCCTGGTGGTTTCTTGAGGTCTCCTCGTCTTACCATTGTAATGCTTCAAATTTATGGTTTTTTCTTTTTATTGTCAAAAGAGGCAAATAGATGATGATGACGACGAATCCTCAATACGAAGTACTCAATGAAGACTTAGAAAGTCCTACTGTACCTCTAAAATCATGTTTAGAGCATTCTGAGTCAAATGGGGAACAAGAAGGACAAAAACTTGATCAACAACATGGCGGAACAGACTTGAGGTTTTGGTCAACAGACTGAGTAACACTTCAGTCAGAACCTCTACCCAATGTGGCTCCTCTACAAAAACAAACATAAGGTCAGCAGAAATGTATACGTGGCATTGTGAGTACGGATGACATTTGTGAGAAATGGCAATTCTAGTTTTCTTTTCTCAACTTAATATAAAGTGAATAGCGAGATGTTTATTTCATGTGCTAACTATTATTTCATGCAAGTGAATTGTATCTTCATTGGCAGGGTGTATACTCAACTTTCTTCCAGCATCGAGCATTATCAAAAGTCAAATCAAATATTGCTAAATCCAGTCGTAGACTATTGTTCAACATGATGTTTTTTCAGGTATATGTGAAGGGAAAACCCCTCTATGAATAACCACTAAAGAAAGTCTCTCTATTTTAACGCATACAGTAAGATCGTTGGGCTTTCATACAGTTGTTGAGTTAGCGAAGTTCAAAAGAAGTCAAAACTATTCTCGCCAAAACATCTATAAGGCTGGCACAGTCCACAAAGTATTTAACATGCAATAGCAGTCACAAAACAAACACAATATTCACCATCACTCTTCTCCTCGTGTTTGGTCTTCTGTCTTTCGTAGCAAGCTTTTAGCTCCTATAATAACACCAAAAAATCTGAGACATTTAACCTTGCCAAAAGTGTCCGGATACTGTAAGAAATATGTGAGTTTCAAAACCATCAAAAAAATATACAGTTCTTAAATTAGTGCTACATGTATAAACAGAATTTCTTTAGATGCATGGGTGGTTTAGCGTAGATTCAGAAATGTACCTTTAAAATGTCCATGGCTTGTTCTGGTTCAGTAAATAAATTTAAAGCCATGTGCGTAAACAGCAGTTCAAAAACGTCATCCTCATGTCGAGGCTCTCCACTTTTCCTTCTCTGCGCGAGACAACATAAAAACTATCTAAGTGTACTATGTCGTTCCTAATGGACACCTTCTAACAAAACTAGAAAATCGAAACAAAGCAAAGCAAAACAAAATACTGAGTCAAAAAAGCAATTAGGTACCTTTTTGCGAATCTTTTCAATACTATGTACTGCTTTCTTGAAAGCTTTTTCTGCCTGTAAGAATATTTAAAAAATTAGCTTTGAAAGAAAACCCTTAACATTAGCCAATTATCGTCATCAACTCAGTTGATAATACCAGATTGTCTTGTTATACTTTCCCACCGACGTAGCCCCACAGTTTCCTTAAAAACTTAACCACTTTATTCATTTGTAAGAAAAAAACGAATTTAGCATCCTTCACAACTTGCTACAGAAACGGATTTGTCGAAAGAATGCGTTCATCGGAAAAAAGGCGACGCCATCGTAATTGGAGCATTAACTAAAGATTAAAAACATAGAAGCTATTTCTTGCATGAATAAAGAGAAGATATTTTTGTTTAACCATAGTTTTGTGGAACCTTATCTAGAAAAACAGAGTCACCACTATACCCGCTATAAAGCATAAACTTATCGGGAGTACTGTATGCCTAACTTGTATCAGGCGCTCTTTTTTTCAGGGGAGTGCCATCGTGTAGCAGCGCAACAGCCGGTGGGTGTGTTATCTCATGCATACAAACATAATAAATGATTTAGAGCAATACACTCGAGTGCGAGGACAATTTGGACGAGAATTCATAAACCAGACGTATACCTCTTCCGTCCACAAATCAGAGGCCACTTTGTATTCACCGTGCTCCAATAGTTCCTGTCCGAAACAGATGCACAGAGAAGGTAAACAATTAGCCTAAATTGAATCGAATGCTTTGAGAAAGAAACGACCAAATGTGAGTTTTTCAACGGTATCTTAAAGACCAAAGAACAATTTACGGTCGAGAGATCAGTAGTAGATACAACAACCTCAAGAATTTAAATGCGATAAAAGGTTACCACCACCTGCTTTGGGGAGGTATTTTTAGTGAAAGATGTCAGGAGAATTTGAAAGGGTTCATCAAATTGACAATAAATACATTGAATGATATGATAACGCCTGTCATGAGTGCTGTGGCAGTTACATTGATATCTAAACTTTAACAAAAAAACTCACACAAATGTACGACGCAGTTGACTGTAAGCCATGAAGAGTCTTAAAGGTATGACTAATCTGTACAGAATATTAGTCAGTACATGACTTTAATTACATGAAAATCATATATGTGAGCTGCGGTTTAAGAAATGAATTTGAAAGCGATCTTGGCAGTAATGAACACTACTTAAGCTAAGTGATAACCGACATAATGACCAGCTCCCAGTTGGCTTGTTAGCTCAGTTGGTAGAGTGCTGCACCGGTATAGCAGAGGTCATGGGTTCAAACCCCATACAGGCCTGAATTTATTTTTTTCAGGCCTTAATTTTCATTACTGCTTGTGTGGTGTCATTACTGTGAAGAACACTTTCAAATTCAATAGTCAGTACCTTGGCATGTTGCACAATATCATGGAGCTCAAACGATTTCATCTCTCTGCTAGATGATAAGTCTTTTAGTGCACTAACAAATCTCTGTTCACAAATCTGCCTCACTGAAGCTGGCAAAGTTTCCTGTTATATGTAGTACAAAGACAAACATGCATGTAAGCAATTTAGCTGTTTTCAATTTCAGCATCTAAAAATATAACAGTACCTGACCAATAACTTCAAAGTTTACAGTAAATTAAAAAACAATGAAATTTACAATGAGTTTTATCACATCAACAATCATGATAGTCTCCTTGAGAGAAAAATGCATCTGAAAGAGACTATCTTTTGCTGAAATGTGAGTTTCAAGCAAGTTTTACTTGTTTCAAAAAGCATTACGAGCATTTCTTAACGGATACAAATACTCTACATGAATAAGTTGTAATTCACTGTGAATATCAAAATAAATATACTAACTTTTTTATTCTTTCCAACTGTTTGAAAATATGCATGCTTAAGGAAGAAGAAAAGCACATCTTGTAACCAGTTCCCCTCATGTGCACCTGACTTCTTCTTGACCAACTGATAAAGCTGATTACAGTACAAAAGTAAGACAAAAGAGAAGTTATGTTTTACACTTTTTTCTTCAACTAATTAAGTTAAACGTGATATAGGGCATTGTAGTCTCGTATGTCTAGTTAAAGTCTTGTATAGCAATGACAATAATAATGATTAGATAATAATAATAAAACGTTATATTTTACACTGTAAATACATGGTGCAAACTTTAAATAACCAGATATAGAGACAGATCAAGAGGGGATTTATCGACAACACTAACTTGGTTTAAAACTGCAATCCTACTTGACTCTTCACTCTTTGTTAAGGACCTAGAAAGAAAGCAAATGTTACATAGTGGCCAAATAATTTAGAACACAAAGATGATACAGAGTGAATGAAAACTTCACAGCTATACAAGCTAGGGATTGCACATTGATTATCCAAGATAGACAGGCACACACAAAGATTCAAGGAAAGTTTGACTGACAAACAGACACACTGACAGACAGCTGATGCTCACATACATGTATGCATAAACAAACAAAGAAACACACACAGAGACAGGGAAACTTCTCCACAGTGGCCTCATTGAGGACATAGGAAAATGGCCCTTGTTGAGAGATGACTGTTATGGGAAGGTGTAAGTGCACATGTATGCATGAGCTCTTTTTTTTGGGAGGGGGCAAGAGGCTGTTGTGTAAAGGTGGCTGGTCAGTGTTCTGCAGCAACTCCGCTGGCCAGGATTTTCACTGGCTACTAACATGCTCATTACAGTATTATTGTACATAGTGTCAAGTATATATAAATTCATGAATAATTTTCACTGATCCTTACTCTGATTCTGTAGAATCTTCAAACTTTCCTTTCTCAAAAATATCAAGCAGCCATGCTACAAACATCTGTGGTCCTGATCCTTGAAGCTGTAAAAAAAATTAAAAAAAAAAACTTAGCAGAGATGAACAACCAATACATCATGATCAACATTCAAAACTGATCCCCATGGCAACAGCCACTTCCATCTCAAGCTGAAAATTAAAGAAAAGCAAAACAATCTGCTTAGTATAGCAGAATATCCTATTAATAAAGTCTATTAAAGTTAAAACTCACTGTTCCAAGTAAACTGTCCACAGTTCTTGTTTTAGTCAGCTTGTCAAAATGCATAATGCCATGTCTAAAAGAAAAACCCACGCGATTTGGATTAGTAGTTAACTGAAGGGTTTCTGTAAACAGATCTTACAAGCAGAGTGCCCCTTTATTGTCAGACTTAATCCCAGTTTCCACTCCTAAAAGTAACTTGGAGTATTGCATCTCCACATGAAGGGGGATGTTACTCTACATCAGATAGTGCCAGGTACCTATCCCAAGTTTTCCTCACTCTTCAACTTCTGGTATCCATTTTTTTATAATCATGACATTCAGAGGCACAGTGTAAACATACTGTGAGGGTAAATCTTTTTGTCCAAGACACAGCTCAAGGTTTCTTTCAAGGCTAACTTCCCTGTTTAATTATTTTACTTGCTAAAATTACAGCACTGTACCTTCCTAAAAGCTGTTTTAATACCACCACTGGAACTCCAGGATCTTTGTTTTGGTTCACTAAAGCAGGAAGACTTGAAGCCTACAGTAAGACAAACAGAATTCAGAATTGTGCAGTAAGCTACAAGACAGTATGCAAAAAAGGTAACATCTCATCTCATTTTCCCCATTGTGAAATAATAAATAATATGTATAGGGGCTGGATTTGTACTCAAACAGTTCTGATTCACAATAAATGCTCAGCCACCCTAAAAAAACCACAGATAAATAATTTACCTGTGGTTTTTTTAGGGTGGCTGAGGAGTAATTATTACTCCACAATATCATCCTGCAACTTTAATTTAAAATCTGACCAAAGTCCAGCATATTTTTGAGGATTATAAAATTTAATGCACATGTAATAATTATTGACTACATCTGTCCTCAAGATACACTGTAGAGTAATACAGACAACAGATGGGTGTCCTTTTCTATCCATCTCTTCCTTTACCTGTGAGGATGGGGTAGACTCAGGTCACCCACATTCATGAAATTGGATTTTATTGATAATTATTAAGACCTTAAAATAATCCTGAATGAATAACTCAAAAAGGCTTTCTTCAAGGGGGGGGGGGGGGGGGCTAATGTCACCCAAATAGGCTTTTTTACATTTATAATCTTGTACTTAAGATTTTTTTCATTGATGGGGGTCTAAAGTCGCCCAAGGAGCATTTGCTTACAAAATGAACAGCCTTCTTTTCATATTTATACTGTAACTTACAATGCCTGTACAATATACTGTAACTTAAAATGCCTGTACAATATACTGTAACTTACAATGCCTGTACAATATACTGTAACTTAAAATGCCTGTACAATATACTGTAACTTACAATGCCTTCAGTAACTTTGTATCATAGCAAACAGATCTTGCAGATCATCCAACACTGACAACCTTTAAGTTTCTTAATTGTGTAGTACACTGTAGATTTACATAGTTTTTATATACATGCAAGTTTTTTATTCACCAACTGTTTTGCTGCCTCATGGAGATAACTTTGTGATGATGACAGACTGTTTATAAAGCTCCTCATCATGTGAGCACCAAACACAACTGACACCTGAATAAAAGTACACTCAGACAAGGTTTACAAAATTGCAAAGTTAGGAGATTCTTGAAAAGGGTTAAATTTTCAAGTTCCATTTGCATGGCTAAGAATTTATCCCAGCCGTGGAAGCACAGAGCAGGAAACATCATTCCCTTGACAAGATACCAGTCCAACTTTCCAATACTTTGTCAGCTTAGCTTCCTCAGACATTTTGCAGCCTAATTCCTATTACCCTCCCCATCAAAGAGAATTAGCAATATGAGATTACTGTGTAATCCCTGCAAGGAATCAAAACAAAACAATTGCTCTAGCCAGGTTTTAAAATAGACTCAACCCTGAATCCAACACATTCACCCCCAGTCTGCCTTCACATGTTATATAGAGTCAACTACACAGTTTTAAATATTACACATGAAGCAACTGGTGTGGTTTTCAGTCTTGTGAGTTTCTTTTTCATCAGGAGTCAATAAATATGGTAACTTCTCACCTCCTTTTCACTGAGTTGAGGCAGTATTTTCTTGACTAGCTGAAAACCCAGAAACTTTCTATCATGTGTGGACTGAAACAAGCCATCTGTACAGAAACAGTGAAATCTTATGATTAAAAATGAACAGAAATGACTGTGAATAATACACATGTAACAAAAGAATTTGGCAACTCTGAATGACTTTGTTTGATCTTAAAATCATTTTCTTATACTATATGTTTACTAGCAATACACAGTGACTGTAAATGCTGTGGCTGAAAATCATCTCATATTAATTTCAAACAGATTATTGTAAAAATACAAGAAACAGTAACCTGAAATTCATATTAACTATTGTATAAATGAATGTAGTGATAAATTGTGTTCTACCTTCAACAACCGTATTCCAAAACATCTCAAAGTCACCAGGTGAATTCTTACATACTGCAAGGAAAATTTCATCCCAAACACAATGGACTCTTGGATGGGATGAGATGGAATCCTAAAACAAGTCACGGACAAAATGGTAAGCAACTGATTAATATAAATTAGTTTAATATATGTACATGTCTATGCATGTTACAATGCTTATGAATATGTAGCAATCATCTTTGCATGGTAATCATGAGTGGCAGCAAATTGTATTATAAAATAAAAATTTGGATCCTAAAAGTCTGGAGCACCATAATGTTCTCCAGCCTCAACCCTCAATTCTCGATCTTTGATGGTTTTGTGGATTGAGGGTTGAGTTTTGACTTGACACCATCAACTTACTTGTGAGCAGTATTGTGTACATCATTTTTCTGAGAAAAGATATCTTTGATAATTGTAGTAGTTGTCAAATTCAATTAACTAAGAGGAGATTATTCTGACATAGAACAGGAATAGGTCATAACATGATGATTTTGACAAGAGCACGTACCTGTAAGACAGTGTACATCTGCTTGTAATTTTGTGTATCAGCTACGAGTGGACTTTTCCATGCAACCTTTATCACTTTCTTATCCAAATGCTCCTGAGGCAAGGAAAGGATATTAACAGTTAAACAAATAATTAAAATGATTCCCTGTTTTTTTGTTTCTTACATTCAGTTTTATCATTTATAATGTAACAATGCATTGACAAAATAATTATTTGCACATGCAATTGACTCAAGAAACATAGGAACATACACAACATGACCTCTAGGAGATAAAGTAAAATGTCTTCGGGATATTCACACAAATAAAAACCAGCCTTGAGATTTTAAAAGTTGACAAGCGTTTGTCAATGATTAAGAGTCAGCTATATCATTTGCTACCAAATAAAGGTGCATTTTACAGTTAATGCCATTTCAATACATACCTCCCAGAATCTCTGAAGTGCTAGGGAAATAAGAAGTGTCTCAGGTGTAGCCTGTGTCCAGCCACTTTCAAAGATCTCCTTCACAGATGGATACACGCAATTTTTAAAAACATCCTCAGACACCTGGAACCAAATCATTAATCACTGTTTCATGTATGCAGAGTATGTCATGGTTCAGATTTTGTTTAGGTTTCATATTTTTATTCCCCTTTATCTTGAAATCATTGTTATACTCTCACACAGAAGAAAATGATTTCAAATTGAAAATTCTAAACCAAGAATCTTTCTTGAACCCCACTTCTTGACATATTTTGCAGTTGATCATAATTTCAGGTGAAATTGTTTCAAACTAGTTTTGATTTATTTTTTCTTTGCTTTACACCTATGATAATGTGCTTGGAAAAAAAGGAAAATACATTTCAAAATAATTTTAAATCAGATTGAGTCCCTTACACTCAGTTTCAACTAAAACATAAAATGTAATTACATGATCAAGTCTACCACATCTACACATAATGGACCACTCAAACATGTATATAGTATGATATCTACTGTGAGCAAATAATCATCAATCACATACACCTGTAGATCAACATCAAATGATTAATTACATATACTGCAACTGATATTAAAATAAACATGAAGTGACTGTAAAGTCTATCAATATTCTGGTTATATGGTCACAAATAACAACACACGTTAGTCAATATTCACCTCACCTAACAAAATTTCACAACATTAATATTCATAATTAACATATAGTCATGCAATTGTGCCGTTCTTTTCCCATGATGAACGCATTCTTAAAGATATGACACTACAGTGACTGATTTCTGTTTTATCACAAAAGGTTACACAGGTGTTACTCACCAAAGGAAATATGTCTACAATGACCTTGGCACAGAGCTCTTGTAAATAACTCTTCTTCTTGCTTAATTCAATAACTCTGGAAATGAGTGGGCTCAGCCAGTTTGAGTCAAGGGTCTAAAAGCAAAGAAAAATTGCAATCAAAACAATTCCTTTGGGTGACAATTCAAAGACTGCTGAGTTTGAAATTTTCCTCCCTCTTGTGAATGAAATCACCAGCATTTTAAAACAACCATTAGTAAATCTAAAATAGGCCAACTATTAGAACTAAAAACTATTCTGGTACAGATAACACTTACAGAGATTTTATCATGATCACATTGAGACCTCAACACAGACACCATGCCAAATAACTGCCCTATGTAACGGTCTTTTTCTTCCTGAAGCGAAAAACAACAAGTTATGTAAGTTCATACATGTAAATGGGAACAGCATCTTGATATGAAATGAAACAAGGTAAAAAAGAAATATCAAGAAAATTAGTTAAAAGTATGAAACAACCCATCTCAATCTCTTTAAATAATCTGTACCGTGGATATGGCGCTACCAGTGACCTCTAAATTTTCACCAATTAATTTGAGCACTCTTTCGGGGGACAGAGAAACAAACTTGGAGAGGACTTCTGTCAACACTGTTGCAAATCCTTGCCTAGCTCCCTTCCTCGAAGAAGCTAAACCTTTTACAAGCCGTTTTACACTGTATTCCAGCTCGTCACAACAAAAATTCTTGTCATCGTCGTTAGCATTATCCTCTACCTAACATTGTAAACAAAGACAGTTCTCGTGAGTTACGTGCATAAAATACAACAGCTGGGTAGCGTAACTTAAGGTGGATTTTTAGACCTTCTTCCTTCTGGAAAATTCATATCTCCGACGCGAAATATTACGCAAACATGAGTCTTACATCTACCACGATAAAGTGTCCTCACAAGTGAGAACATACAGTTTTTTTACCTCGACTTTTTCTTCGTGGTGCATTTGAGCTTCGTGTAAAGAATCTAACAGCTGTGAAGCTGCTTTCAGACGGGTAGTTTCGTCATTTGACGCAAGTTCCCAGAAACGCGAAATAATATTTTCTGAAGGCATCTTTCGGATTCCCAGTTTTAAGCTTTAAAAAGAGAGTTTCGGCATCACTCACACACGTGCAAGAACCGCCATTTTTTATTTGACCGACAAGAAACTGGGAAAGAAGGATACATTTGAGCTGGTAGTTCTGTCAGCGGCCTGTATGCGTTACGCCTCTTCCGATGGAGAGCATTCTCTGACCCTACTGTAACACGTGCTCTTCACTCACCATTCTATTTCCGTACAATGAAATTTCTAGGAATTGTTGCAAATCTAGTAGCTGCTAAGAAGGAGGAAAAACTGCAATAATTTGTAACAGATTTAACCATGCTGTCTTCAAGGGTTCTACAGAGAATCACAGGTGCTTCTTCTCAGGTAAACGTTTCTCGCCCTATCAGCTTCTACCTCTTCCTCTCATGATCTGACCATTTGTTAATTTGTGTGACATAACAAAGTTTACATTTGAATTCAGTGCACTTTTTCACTCCTTCCCTTTCTTCTACTCTAGATTTCAAATTTTTGAAGTCCGTGGTCCCTTGATCTCGTTTAACAGATTTGTGATCGTTCTTAGTTGATCGGAGAATGATTAAAAATGCCATACATGTGTATATTGTAGCAACATATACCCATGTGCATGCAACTTCGAATTTATAAGTTGTGAAAATAAAGCTCATCTGCAGTCTATGTTTGTATGTAGAATACTTCCATATAACTCCAATTTCAAACAAAGTTAAAAGAACAGGAAACAAAAATTAGAAAATAAACGCATCTAGCTGGTTTGAAGTTTTGAGATCATTTTATCCTCCACTCTTGCACTCAAAATTTCTTGTAAAATTCTTCCCAGCCCTTCTAGAGAATGAAAATGTTCCATGTCCATTTGAATCTAATGCACAACACAATTTCCTCATTTGCATTTTATGCATTACTACTGTATAAAGATTTAATTATTTTATATTATGAGGGGGGATTTTCAGTATTGCAGTTTTGGCTATTTTTTTAGATCGTTTTTCGGTTTTTGTGCCAAAAACTTTGGTTTTTCAGTTTTGGTGATCTTTGCAGTTTGTGGATTTTCCTACGGCTACATGTAGGGTACAGCTAGGCACAGAACATTGCCAGAGTTTCTTTATCAACACCACCTCAAAATTGGTGACTAAGTTACAGGCCACACGTGACTGATTGATTCAACATTCCAATAGAATCTCCAAACTTTCAGGTCTTAGTTTGCAAATGGAAATGTTAGATTAGGGATTTTTGATGAAACTTTCCAGAGCTAAAGCTTTTTGCGACTGCAAAATTTCAATCCTATTGAGGACTTTAGTGTGAATTTCCTTAATTTAGCTTGGCTCTATTAACAGCTGCTGAGTCCGCAGAGACCACAGTCTAGGTCCTTGAAATTTGCTGACCAGATACTAGAAGATACAAATGCCAAGTCCATGGCATTCATAAATCCTGTAATGAAATTAGTGTAGTTTACTTTGTATGCTCCACTTATCACTATTGTATCGGATCGATCAGGGTTTTAATAACTGGGGTGTGAAAATGTATTGGTTTTGACAATTTTGCATGTGGTTTCCAGTTTTGATAAGATTTTTTTAAGTTTTTTCGTTTTGGATGATTTTTCTATGGTTTTGCAGTTTCTAATAGGCCCCAATGCCCCCCTCTGTAATCTATTATAAATTGCAGAATTTCCAGTCAAAGTTTGCCATCAGAACCATGGCATATGGCTACAGCAGGACAAAGAAAAAACTTCCTGTCAACACTGTAAGTGAAATTGCTATTGCTGTTATTATTATGTTCTGCTGAATAAATGCATACAGTAGAGGAATATGCTTAAGACAAAGATCATGAACCACCAACAACCTCAATTGATTTTATAAAACAGATGTAGTCATCTGAGGCAGATTAACTGATAATAAAGAATAATTGATTGTCTCATGATGTAGTCACCCTCAATATGGACCACAAAATTTCCATTATTAACTGCCAGTCTTTTAGGCTATGAGCTCACTGGATAAGCTAATCCAATCAGTGTCATAGCCTGGAGAAGACTTGCAGTGTGCCATTGAGATTTCACCACTTAGAACAAAAGAAAATGACTTCTTTGTCACATATGTGACTAAACTTTATTATAACCTCAATCTAATCTCACTCTCAAACCATCACAAGTTCTTGGGATGCATCATGCCACATTTTTCTCTTTTAATATCCCATCTGCAAGTTATTTCCCTAATGTTTGGCAAAATCTGGTTCACTCTGCCAACAAAATTGCTGCACCATGTTTGTTTATCAAAACAGGGTAATTTGTAACTCTGCACTGTAACTCTTTTAAAGAGAGAGATATCAAGGAGACGTTTTAACCAAAATATTTCAATCATCTTATTGATTGTGGCTTTTTATGCATATGCCTTTATTGAATGATGTTTCTTATTTTAGGTGGTTAAATTTGTTCCTCAGCAAGAGGCTTGGATAATTGAAAGATTTGGTAAATTTAACAGAATCTTGGAACCAGTAAGTACAAACTTATTATGTGTGAAAAAGGTATTGAGCTTATAAGAAAATTTCCATTTTAATGCCATTCCCACAGAATTATAATACAATCTTGTATTGTCAACTAACTTTCTCTCCAGGGTCTTGCTATTCTCCTTCCAGTTATTGATGATATTAAATATGTGCAAAGCCTAAAGGAAATCGCCATTGAAATTCCTTCACAGTCTGCCATCACGCTTGGTAAGAACTTAAGTTGCTCTTAAGTATGTAGATGCACCTTAGGAAACAAGAACTAATTGTAATATTACAGTTGTAGTCCGGTGATAAAACCTTTTTTAGATACTTTCTTCTTTGCTGTGTTTATTTGTTTGTATTTTGGAGTTAAATAGTTGTCTGATAACTAAATGTAATAGCATCTGATAACTTGATTGTATTGCAAGTGGGCCAAAATCTTACAGTTATTACAAGTTTAAATTTATTTGATTTAATTTAGTGTTTTCCTTTCCTCATTCTATTTTAATTTTTGTGGGTACTTTCTTGTTAACTTTATAAATTACTAACTGAAGGTAACTCATCACTTTGAACATTGTGGTTGTTCATCATAGATAATGTCACTCTTCATCTTGATGGTGTGTTGTATCTGCGAGTGGTTGATCCATTCAAGGTTGGTTTTACATGATTTTTCTTCCAGACTGTGAACATTTCCTCTGTTTTTCCACAAAAACCATAAGATTGTACTGTCAGTTGGTATGACTGATCTGCCATTATTACTGACAAAACTACTTAATATGTAGAGAATAGAACACAAAAACTTTGCACCGAAAACTCTTTTAACAAGTTAGAGTAGTTTTGTTGCTACAAACTTCCTCTTACTCAAAATTTAACGGAAGATGTTGGCTCAACTATGGAACATGATAGCTTGGAAATTTAGTCCAAGATAAAAACTGACCAGCTGTTAGCAGTTAGGTAATGTCCTCTGTATTTTGAGTATTAAAAAACAAATGTTGAGTTTTGCTAACTGGTAAGGAACTTTTCCAATGGAAAGTGAATGTAAGAGAATAAACAGAACTAGTGTCCAGCAAATTAAATATATTTATTAAAAAGAAAAATTGGCTTTCTTGGTAATAACTTTCAATGCAGCTACTGCAGCAAACAGCTTAATTTGCTTGTACTGTTTGTGGATTATTTTGGCTGCAAAATTAAACATTTTTGTCGCTATCTTGGTGCATTCTATGATAATACACTGAGACGAAGCAAACTGATATTTTTAGTACTTAATTTGAGCTTTAAATTATTGATAAAATTTTCTAGAACCTTATGATACATGAATTTTGTATTTTTTGTCAAATACTAGGCTTCATATGGAGTGGAAGACCCAGAGTATGCTGTGACACAGTTAGCTCAGACGACCATGAGGTCTGAATTGGGTAAATATCATGTCACCTAAGTATTAAGCTAAGATTTGTACATGTACATCAAGTCTGAAATTCACATCATGTCTGAAATTCTTTGAAATGTTCCTGAGTCTTGTTACTCTTTCATTGCAGGTAAAATAAGTTTAGATCATGTCTTTCAAGAACGAGAAAGACTGAATCACAACATAGTAGGTGAGATCTAGTGTCTTCTTGGGTGATGCTGTAATCTTGAAAAGAGGGAGATTTGCTAAAAGAAAACCGCAGTCAGCAATTGAACATGTTAAAACGTTGATTCAGCCTTCCACTAAATAAGTTGCTGTACTGTGGCTCAGGTACCAGTATGTGATAATTGTTAGTCACTACTGTGTATGTACAAAGTCTATCTGGTAAAAATGAAGTACCTCTCCCCTCGGAAAATTTCTGACAATTATATTTATGTGTGTGAACTGCCTCTTTTTTACCTACAATTGGCTAAAACTTTTGATAGCTGTTGGTGCAAAAATATCCTGTAATTGGCTATCTAGATTTAAAGGCTATGCCCAAACACATAACAAGAAAGGAACAGTGAAGAGACACTTACCTGTCTCTCATGAATCTGTTAGTAAACAGTCAATTGAGTAAGGACATGGTGCATTTATTGCCAATTAATTGGACTGAAAGAAAGGGAAAAAATACTGTTTAACAATGATGATGTATATATTGTAAGGTGTGTGCACTTTGGTTTTTTCAAATTCTGAACTTGAATGGTATCTTTTTCCCTTTAGAGGCCATCAACCATGCTGCTGAAGTTTGGGGAATAAGATGCCTGAGATACGAAATCCGTAAGTGTAACAGTACTGTTTACTGTATATATTGAAAAAAGGTTGGGGTATGGTTAGCTTGTTTCAGCGGCTGGATTTCTGGTCTCAAGATCAAGATTGAGATCTGCATGATGTGCCCTTTGTGTTGTGCTCTCACATAAGGTTCTGAACTCCCACAGAACATCTCTTGACTTGGGAATACAAATGGTTGCCAGTGTTCTGTCAGTTAAACCTGAAAAGTGCTGAATGATCCTTGCAAAGGACCAACATCTTAGCGAGGTGGAGTAGACATACTCCCATGTCATGAAGTGTTATCAGTTGTTTTGTTGGACTTAACCCTTAACACCCAGTAATCAATATTTAAGTTTTCCATACTCTTCTTAATACATTACCTTTGGTATTTATATGGAGAAATTTTCTAATAATCAAGGGCTTCTTGAGTTTGCCATCATTTTCTTTATTGTTACAACCTTATTGGGAGAAATTAGATGCTTATTGAGTGAAGGGATAAAAAGGTTAATGTCAATGTTCAAAAAATATGATAGATGTGAGGCTTTTGAGGACATGCAATAATTACTTTTTTTCAGGGGATATTCAGCTTCCAAACACAGTAGTTGAGGCTATGCAAATGCAGGTATGGCAAATTTCTTCAGTTGACACCAAGACTTAAATGGTACAAGTTATGAAAATATTAGATAGTATAAGAAGCACTCAGATTACCCAAACCCTCAAGGTCAATCATTCCAATCTTCCTCCCCTTCCTCAAAAAGTGTAGCCAGTCAATGACGATGAAAAATATCAAAACACTATGGAAAACTGCAAGTATCAATCAATTTTGAATGCCACGCTTAGCCCAATGTAATAATATCTTGCTAAAACAGCAGCTACTGCAACAAACAGTTCACGTTGCTCTGTGCTGTTTGTGGATTACTTTGCTGCAAAAGTTAAAACAAAACGTTTGTCGCTATCTTGATGTTTTCTGCAATAATGCATTGAGACGAAGCAAACTGAAATTACGCCAAATAAACAGCACACATGGACATAAAAAATCGTTTTTTGCGATGCTATTATAATGAACATTGCAGGTAGCCTTCGTTGGTTACATCACTCCTCCCCCCTGGTTGTTCGTTTGAATCGGAAGTCTTCCTTACTGTTAACAGTTTCCTTTTAGAACGCTTTTTGATTAAGTGTCGTGAAACCAAACCCAAAGAAATTAGAACAAAGGAAAATCACAAGGCGCCAATGCGGAAAGCAACTATTGCCTGATGTGCGGGAAAATTTAAGTGATTGGTTTCAGTTTCGCTTCGCGAAAATCTGAGAAAAATGGCCCCTTGCCACTCCTCTTTATATTTACCAGCGTTGTGTGTAAACGGTTGAACACTGTTGCTAGCTTATAAAGACATTTGAAGTAATTTCTGTATTCTATCGGCTCAGGTGGAAGCTGAGAGGATGAAACGTGCTGCAGTGTTGAAATCAGAAGGTAAGAAAAAAAAAGATAACACGTATTTCTAACGCTTTCTCTCTTGCCTTTATTAGCAGCATAAAGTCCTTGATAATCATTAACTGTGTCAATTGGTTTTTCAGAATTTATTTGTACCGTTTTGTTGGCTTTTAGGTGAAAGAGAAGCCGCCATCAATGTCGCAGAAGGAAAAAAACAAAGTCAGATTTTAGCATCTGAAGCAAGGAAGATGGAACAGATAAACATTGCTACTGGTAACTTGCTGCTTTCTACATTTCTCTGAATCACTAAAGGTGGCGTATGTCTAAATCAACACAGTAGCTTTGCGCGTAATGTGCAAACAGCTGCACACGCGTAGAAAATCTTTTAGCGAGAGTAGAAAACAGAGGCGGGTGTAAAGATGACGTTAGGGCGAGAATAGAAACCGTTCGCAACTGTTTACCCCCACGGAAAACGTGTGCGCGCTGTAATGAAACGATTGTGCTTGTACAGAAAACGTTGACACGAGAAAAGGAAAATAAGTTTAATTTGACCTATGTAACCTTTACCATACAGGTGAAGCGAATGCAATTGTTGCAAAGGCGACAGCTCGCGCGGAAGGAATTGAAAAAGTCTCTTTGGCCCTTCAACGGCAGGTGTGTTCGAGTGCGTTTGCTTAAAAGAGCCGTGTTTATTTTTTGTGATGAGGTATGATACTTCCATTAGGATGTATGTAAACAAGAAAACTGCAGGGAGAACAAGGAATAAAATGCTTCTCCTCCTCCGAGGTTCAAAGGAGAGACCTCCATGTTTGTCCACTCAATCCTTTGACCCCTTATAGTGACCAGCATCTAATTTCTCCTCACAATATCACCCCTGAAGCACACATTCAGGTCACGAGAATAAAGGAAATGATCACCTACTAAAGAAGTTGTGAATTGTTAAACAAATTCTCCCTGTCAGCACCTTAGGAAATGTATAGAGAACAGTATGGAGAATATGCATACTGATGCTGGGATGTAAAGGTTAATATATTCGTAGACGTAGCGTAATCTACTGATGGGTCATTTGCTTTTTACATCACGCATCTAAGAACATGTACGTTTGCAGTTCTTGTGTTTTTTTCGGTAGTCTCTAGGCAGCATTACTTAGGAGTGAACGTTAGCAATGGAACCTTTTCCGCGTTATCTCGTCTATTAACAGATTGCAATGGGAAACATTTTTGAACCAATTCACTGATCTTATTCCAGTTAGGTGAGAGAGCAGCTACGCTCAATGTCGCAGAACAGTACGTGAACGCATTCTCTAATCTGGCTAAAACAAACAACACGGTGGTGTTACCAGCTAATGTGGGAGACGCGGGTTCAATGGTGGCACAGGTGAGAGCCATTTTACTAGTGTTGTTCATAGACAACTGTTACAAAGACAGCACATCTTTGGGTCAAAACTTATGGGTTTTTTGAGTAGCTTGCGAGCAGGTACCCATTATAAGTGTCGCGTGGCGCGGGTTTTCCGTCCGCGGGGAGATTTGAAACGAAGAAACGCTCGAGCCTAGGCTCCAATGATAAAGGCCTATTTGCCCAAGTGACGTGTGCTCTCTGTGTAAATCTATTAGGATCCTCAACTGTCTGTTCAGTTTAAGCGTCTGTATAACTGTCTGTTTGTTTGTTCGTATGTTGATTATTTTTCTTTAACTTGTCTTACACAGCTTTATTAAGCTCCTTTACCTACGCAGCTCAAGAATCAAACAGTGCTCACTTAATACCATGTTTGAGTTCTGGCGGCTGTTAGAGAAACGTAGTGTCGCTATCTTGCTGTGTTTAGCCGTAGGGCATTGAGACGAAACACGCTTACTTCCGTCTATAAATTGTTGAATCATCGTCGTTACTGACTTAGAGATGTTACAATGTTGCCCTATCATGATAAAGGTTTTGTTAAAGAATGGATTGATTCCGGGCTCAGCATCCTGTTACTGGCAGTTGTCAATTTGTCAAAACGATTTCTGTTGGAAAGTGAAATTTGGTAAATGCTGTTCTGGGAATGAATTAGAGCATTCGTCTAGGGGAAAAAAAGTAGTCGTTACATCTCATCTCTTCTGTTGCTTTACAGGCTTTGGCGGTTTATGGCCAGGTCACAGGGAAGCCTAAGAATGACCCCCCACCCCCTTCCGGTGGGTTAACCGATTCTTCAACAGATAGTGCGAGCGCAGGCGGCGACCAAACACAGAAGGGAGGTGACGGGGACACGCAAAAAGACAAATCGTCTGCTTCTGCTGCAAGAGATTTTCGGCAAGTCGAGGGTTCTCCAGCGGATTCACACATGAGATGGAACCCAGTCTCTTCAAGATCACATTTCACTGCGGCTTCTTCACCAACTCGCGCACGAGACTTTTCATGAATTAACAATTAGTCTATCCCGCGTTGTTCACGCAATTTCGTCAAGAAACGAGCATAAAGCAGAACTGCCATGAACCCGTTCACGCTGACTTTATGCGCTACATTTGAATCAAATTTTTCAGGCGCAAGCTAAATAAAGGTCATTATTGAAGGACGTTCATCAGAACTAAACAAAGAAGTAATCCGGGATAAAAGACACCTTTTGGCAAGAGTACTGAAATTTCCTCCGGAGATGATATTTTTAATTTTCATGATAGTTCGTACCTACTTTATTAACAAGATGAAATTAACAGAGGATTCTTTACTAATTTAACACTTGGTGCGACTAATTTGCGCGAATGGGTCGCTTGGCTACTGTTGCTCTTTGTGTTATTAGGGTAGAATCGCTGAAGAAATTTGCCTCATGAAACTCTTGATTAATGTGAAAAGATGGCGCGAACGTCGCTCTAAGGTGAAGGGAGTGCCTAAACCTTTGCGACATAATAAAAGCATGCCATTATGTTGAGGATTGAATTTCAAACAAAATCAGTTCACAAGGCTAAAGAGTTTCGTGATGAAGCGTGAGTGGTTTTTAACTGAGCTATTAGAGTAATCCGGGATTGTATAGGTAAAACCGATAAAACTTGGACGCTCGCGTTTTTACGCAACTCACATCGATTTCCTTCGTTTTATAAGCTTCTTTTGTTGTTTTCCTTGTCGTTTTGAACAGTTTCGAGTGCACGAAACCAAATTGAAATGGCCCAAGACCTACAAAGTACCCAATTCTTTCATTCTTGAAGGTCTCACTAGCAGTTGTTGTTTGGTTTTGGCACCCAGCGCGCTCCCTAAAGATGTATCAACGTGTTACGACAGGTTGCCTTCATTACGTGACTGGATTAAACAGCATGACTAGTTTAAAAGGAAACGATGAGTTGGCCTGCTTTCTAACAATAATCTGCCCATCCCCAACAAGCTCTTTGCAGCTGGTGATCACATGACACTGTCAGTCAAAAAATTAATGAAAAGCTGGTCAAAAGTCTGTAGATTAAGTAAAAGGAAAGAAAAAGAAATATGACTGCGAAAACCCATGATTACCTCATGATAGAAATGGAAGTAAAATTAATTCAGAGGAAATAAGTATGCATTGTCTTTTCTCGTTGAGTCTTCATCGACCAGTAAGAGTTGTCGATACGGATGATACGATTGACAATTTAAATTTCAGCCAGGGTCCAATGGTACCGGTTGTCAGTTCAGAAACTCAAAAAGGTATCTTTGTAATTCCGAGTTACTTATTGAAAGTCACCCTGAACAAGAAAGGCGAGTCCACAATTGGAAATACCGCAATGCCATGCGGCAAATTGCTTTCGATGACATCTCTCAAAAACCCCAAACCGGTTATCCAAACAATATTTTTGACAACGCAAAAAAACCGAAATCTTAGCAATTTAAATTTCATTGAGTCAGCTGGTTTGTTTCACGATATTTGAGCGCTTTTGGGGCGGTTAAATTTAGGACTGATCAACTCTTGAGACTGCCGACAACCTAAAATAGTCAGTTCAACTTAACTTGTAAACAACACCAGGTAAATTATTTACGGCTATTATTAACTAATGGTCAGAGCTGTCTGAACCATACTTCAATCCTTTGTTCTCAGTACTTAATTGCCTTTCAAATGCAAACAAACGATCTGTAAACTCGTCGGCTAATATTTTGTGGTCACGGTTTATTGCGGTTAGAGGACTGCGAGACACTTCAGGCGCAATTCTGTAAATTTTGTACGAACCCTCGATCACGGAATAGTTTTTAGGGTGACAAAGATGTCTTGACCTTTTGCAGAATCGAAGAAAGAAAGGTGAGATCTCCAGATAGAATCGAGGACGACCCATGTTCGAGTTATTGTGTCAGTTAACACAAAATTAAACGCGGTTTTCCGTAGCAGAAGTTCCACCGCGCCGACAGTCAAGGCTGACACTCGAGAGGTAAGCAGAATAGTCAAATTCTCATAGTTTGAAGTTCCTTTAATCATTGCAATTTTTGCCGGAGATAGTTGGCGCTTGATAATTGTAGTTGCAATTGAGTTGAATATGAACTATGAATAGTTTACAAACTCTTAGGTTAGACAAGCTTATGTAAACACTAAGATCGGCCGACATTGCTGAAATCTCAACGCCGCCAAAACTCATGTACATCGTATAGTATTCGGACTTGCTCTTTAACGATGTTTGAAAAGAATTTTTGAGTTAATTTTTCTAAGAAATCGTCCTGTCGTATTTTAATTAATTCACAAACTGCCAAAAACTATTTGAAGCAATGAGTCAGCGTTTAATTAGGTAACTAAACTCAACAAAAATTCGACCAAGAACTCGGTCGATGTGTTTAAAATATTTGTAACATATTGCCTGGTTTTAATTTAATCGGCTTTAAAGAAAATCTCTTTCAAAGACTTTAATTTAGGGTAACGCAAGACTCATTCTTTTGTCTTCACTCGATCGACAAAGACAAATGAATAATTCATATCTGATGTCTTAAAATATAATATTTTTAATTACTCTTTCTAATTCTTTTTAACTTTGAGAGTGACACCATTAAAGAGCCGATAGCACAGCCACACAAGTTCCAAGGATGTTAACAACTCATGTAGTATATTGTTTGAGAAAATCGCTTCGCCTTGAACTCTTGGGAAACAAAAGCTGAGGTCGATCGGGAAGGAAAAAAATAACTAAAAAAAAAAAACTTTCGGGACTGTGATAAATTAGGGACTGCCTAAGATTTTGATAGCAACGGAATTTTTTCATTAGCTCCATTTCATCTTAAGCCTTTTATCTTGAAAACGATAATATGCCAGCGCATTGTTTGCTCAGCACTTGAACTCTCAGGCTGGTTTTAAGAGCGAGCATAAATTATCCGCAGTGTTTAGTCAACTTCGTCCTTCGCGAGTTTGGCTTGTTTACATTGGCTGAATTTGCCGTCAAAAACAATTCAACTCCTGTAGTTTACATTCTATAAGCAGTGGCCTGTCTTCGGAGCTCCGCATTTGGCTAAGCTGTTTGTTTCTATGCAACTTAGCGATATTTCATTACATGTACTCAGTATTCACGACAAGCGTTAGCTCGCAATGAGCGCATCCAGCCTTAGTTGAGTCGAAACGAAAAGTGAGTTGACAACGGCAAATCTGGTGGATAAACGGATAGATAAGTTGAGAATAATTGTATTTTATGATTATGAGAAAACCTTTGTCAAAAAGAAATTATATGAAAGGAATTCCACTCCTTTCTGTCCTTTCTTTCGGTATTTCAATCCTTTTAGTCTAAAAGTAACATGTTTAGAAAGCATCACGAAACTCGTCAAGAATGTGCGTAGCTAAAAATATGGGCGAATAAATTAATCAGAATGACACAAAACTCCCGGATGAAAAAGGAAAAAAAGAAAAACGAAACATGCTCATCTACAGGGGTCAAGTTTCTAAAGAAAATGTGGTGCTGCGTTGGTGGTAGATATCACCTGAGTTGATACTGTAAATTGGCCACCGTTGGTTGGAGTTTCTCAAGCTGACTTTCGGACGTTAGATCTTCGTCATTCGCTCTGACCGAAAAACTTTCGGACGTTAGCTTTAAAAACTCCTTACTTTGGCCAATTTACATTATCAGGCTCATCTAAAGGTTTTGTCTTTTTCAGCTTATGGATGAAAGTAGTTCGTCTGCAAACCCAGGGTTAAAAGAATGACTGGCCTTCTGGCTTCACCAACCAGCCGCTCCCAACCAGAGAAGGTCGCCGAGGTCTTCTTCCTTGGCATCTTGTTTGTGATAGCTTTGGTGGCAAACAGCACCATATGTTACGCCATGCTACAGCCCTACCGTTTAAAGACCTCTTCAAATCTGTTCCCTTTCTCGTTAGCAGTTGCCAACCTTAGTTTAGCCCTCCTGCACACTCCTTACACCATGGCATCGTTAATAGTGGATCATTGGCCATTCGATATCGCATGGTGTCAAATATCAGGCATGCTGATAAATCTGGTATCAATTGCGTCCAATTTTTCCATAGTACTTATTGCAATTCATCGTTATTATCTCATCGTCAAGCCTCTATCTGACACAATAAGTGTTCGTCGAGCAAAAAAAATGGTAGCATTTGTGTGGTTCACGTCGTTAGTGACCGCCGTTCCACCCTTGTTTGGTTGGAATTCATACAGATATATTCCTGGCAAAGCATTTTGCTCAGTCGATTGGCAAGATGGCGGACCAGACCTGGTGTATTCTGTATATCTCGTGGTGATTAGTTTTTTTGTGCCGCTCGGGATTCTTTTCTATATCTATCGTGCTATTTATTTGAAGACAAAACGTCAAAGAAAAAAGACGGACTACAATACACTTCGTGGACTGAGTGATCAGGGTAGTTTTACGTATCAACGTTCGCAAACTCTGTGTCAGAAACTGGCATGTTGCTTATCGAGGAACAATTCACAAGGAAGTAATTCCTCTCCTTCAACTTCGGAAAGAGGAAATGTCTCTTCACCGGCCACATCGAGGTCGTATTTCTTCGAGCTATCTCCCTCGAGGAGAGACAATGCCCTCCAAAGGGAAGAAATGAGAAGGCGAAGAGAAGTTATAACGCGAAGTCTAACGCGCCAGAGTTCCATTTATGAGCAGAAAACGGTGCAGAATGCTCTTGTTCTGCTTTTAACTTTTGTCATTAACTTGGCACCGTATTACATCGTCGGTATTTGGTCGGGTGCTTCTCAGAAGACCGCTTCCAACGGGTTAGATTTCTTTGTGACATTTTTGTTTGTTTGCATGACAGCTGTCAATCCTATGCTGTATGGGTTTTTTAATCGCCAAATAAGAAGAGTTGTTCTCAAGTCTACGATAGGCCAGTTCGCTTGTCAGCTATGTAAATGTTGCGATAGTGATTTAGACACCAGGCCTGACGCTGCAACAACTAGACGAGGAAGAAATACCCTGGGACCAGATTCCGAATGTTAATGGGGTTCAGGAACAGGAAAGTATTTATAATAGTAACTGAACTAAGTGCAGTACAATTTGGCCTGAAATCATATGCGCAATTTCAAAATCAAACGAGTGCGCAGCACAAGTTTGATGTTAAATTACTTGTATGATTTCAGAACAAAATTCCCCGACACAAAGTTCAATTTGTTTGGTTTCTTTGAACAAACCTCGAGATCTGATTAGTTGTTGTATCTTGGTAAAGTTTCCTCGTTCGCTGAGGGAAAGAAAAACGTGGTGCGTGCGATTCGTGAATAAATCGCACCAATAAGAGCTTATCAGAATGCAAGGATCACCACATATATTAAAATGGATGTAATCTAAATCTTCTTGATTTAGCTCGGGTCTATAACAAGAAAGAAGAAGAATTTCGATAAAAGATCAGAAGTGCGATTGAAGAGACACACTAGAAGACATAGTTTACAAATCGTAAATACAAGTACAATAGATTTTAAATGCAATGGAAGGAAAATAGCTATAAAGTGGTTATTTATTTTCAAGCCTCTATTTATTAAAGAACGACGAAATATTTTGAAAACCTTGAGTTTCTTTCGGTAATGAGTATTTTCCTTTAAACTCTGTAAAATTTGGTTGAAATGTTTTTCTTGGCGTGGTGTAGATGGAAAACCAATATGAGTTTTTGTTCGACGAGCCTCCTTGTTGAAAAAAAACTGACATGTCCGTGTTGGACAAGGATGAACAATTTACACAGTTCTTTATACGATATCAGGACAGACCTTTCTGTGTGGAGTAAGGAGAAGTTTCGGCGAGAAAATTCTTGGAGCAATCCTGGCGAATATCTAGCAAAGGAAAGCTCTATCTCCACTTCCTATGGTAGTATGTGGAACCTTACTTTGTGCTCACACCATAATTATCTGCCGGAGTTAACGTTGAGACTCGACTATCACTCACAAACTAACATGGATCACTTTAATGCCAAAAAATACCTCTTTTTGTAATCCTTGCATCGAAAGAAAGCTATAATGATAAAAATACCATATATAGGTTACCGAGCACGTCTTGCTGAATTAAGCGAAGAACTTAATGGGGCTTGCGCTAGCTGTACACTTTGGCTCCTCATTCTGCTGCCTCTCCTTCCCGGGGAAAGGGCCCTTGAGGAGCTCACCGGAGGTGCCAATTGGTTTTGTTTCGGCCTGGGTGCGAGTGACGCTCTCTTTCCACGTGCCCCTTCAACCTGAAGTCTGCTCGGGGAATCCCTTGCTGTTGAGCGGATTTTCTCTGGTTTTGGTGGTGGTGGATTAAGCCGCTCTAAAAAAAAACATGGGGAATATTTGCAATCAAGTTGCAAATTGAAAACAAATGAAGGCAGAATTTTGCAATTTTATCAATATCTACGATAGCTGCAGGTTTCTTATAAACTCGATACAAACTCAAATCAAGTGCACCTCGGTCCGCACGTTTTCCGGCGTTTTCAATACAAGAGGACGTTTAATTTGCATGTATTCACTTTGTTCTGATTGGCTGTGTTGGCTTGTTTCCTTTTGGTTTTGCGATGATCAATTGAGAAGCCTCCTAACATCAGATTTTAAACCACTTACCGAGAAATGCCTTATTTGTCTCCATTCCTTCCAGTAACGGTACAAACGTCATATTTTCTCCGTCTGTTTCTATTGCAAAACAGGAGGGAATAATAATTAGGTTAGAAACTATGACTAGAGGCTAAGAGGAAAGAATAAGCGAGGTTGTAAGGTAAAAAACACATAATTGCAAAACTTACTCTCCCCTTTCACAAGAATAAGAATCTCTCTTTCATTCAAGTATTTTGTCCCATAATCCATTGGGTGACTTTGAAGATTCTTTAGCGATCCACTTTCATCAGAGAGGTCGATAAAATCTGAAGGAAAATTTTGTCGTGCAGTCAAGTGGTAAGTTCTCCCGTACAATGTCTAACCCTGGTATTAAATTAATCTTAAACTTACGAATGGACGAAGAACATACTTGAATAACTTCAAATAAATGAACTTTTCGAATGAGTGTCGTAAAACCCAGACCCAATTATAATTAAAAAAGCCAATCAGAAGAAAGGAAAATATCCCAAAGAGCTAATGAGAATTCAAAATAAAAACAAGCAAACCGCCTAAAGCGCGGGAAAACGCGGGCGACCAAGTTGTGATTTGTTATAGTTTTGCATGTGATTGGTTGAGAGAGTAGCGCGTGTTTTCTGGACCAATCACGGTAGAGCAAAACCCACTCAAGTTTTAAAGATTTATTGGTGGGTAAAGAATACCGGCAGGCAATATGGCGAACGATCGTGAAAGTAACAGGTAGCCAAGTGCCATATGCAAATTAACCTTTCTTCAAGAGTAACTCTGTAGGTATTCGTCTTGATTCTTTAGATTTTTTTCATTTCCTTTTCCAGTATCATATATCATCTTCGAACGTTTCATTCGAAAATTTTTTTAGAAATGTTTTAATTTTCAAGCGCGATCCTATTCTAGTATCGAAATCTTCTCTTGATCTAGCCCCTGTGATCCTCCCACGAATTGGATCATCGTTTAAATAAAAAAAAAACAATTGACGCCTTTTTATGAGTCAGTTTCCTTTAAGGTGTGTTCACCCACTCCTTCCTGAATGGATTCAGCGACGAAGAAACACAATTGTCATTAACGCACGCAAAAACCGCAGAAGCGGCAAACGGTGTTTTCCATTCAATATCATGTTGAGTGTTATCTTTTACAAGGAATCCCGCCGAAGGCACTATATCTAGGTTCCACGTATTTTGGCAATTTTCTGCCAATAATTCTTGTGAACTGCCGACGAAGTTGCTAAGTTCTGAATTTTATTATGTCTAAATATTGACATGAATTTCGGATGGGGTCAAAAAAAATTTCAAAGTTTTACATCCATGCTAAAGTGTGAGAAAAAAAAAACTCTCTTTTCACCGTCATCTTCACAGTCACATCTTTCTTTGATATTACTCAGCAGTAGGCAATTTCTACAATTCGGGTTGAAAAGTTCGGTTTTGTCATCTGAAAAAAAATTGAATCAGTCAAACAATTTGAGAATAAATAGAATCTACATATGTATGGATAAAACGTGGGAATTGACTTACTGATCTTCCAATAAGCCCTCGGATAATCAAGAAATTTTCTGGTGCGTGAACAAAGATTTTTAACATGAAATTGTGAACAGGAAATAATTTGTGTAATTTCGCTGACAATTTCAACACATTATGATTAAGCCGAAAGGTAAACACATCGGGCATCTTCCTAGTAAATAGAAAATCTATTTACGGTCGAGGAAATGACTTAATTTCCATATCGGACGGTTGTATTTCCAATATAATTTTATTCAGTCCTGATTAAAAAGACAGAGTTGGGAAACCTTTTGGTCACATTATAACGGTAAAGATTCCCCATAAAATCCTTGAAAAAAGTCCTTAAGTACTTCAAGAAAAAAAATTCATTGTTCAATTAAAGACCTTTAAGGTTATTCACCCGCCTGTGGAGCACAATAAAGCATTTTTCCTTTAGCCATTTTTGAAAAAATTCTCAATTGCGTCTAATGCATCACCTCGAAATGATGATCCCCTCGGTGCTCAAGAATTTTTCATGTGGTTCTTTTCAGTAGCGCAATATGTTAACCGTATTTTCGCAAGCAAGTCGATATTTATTAGTCAATGTGCCTGAAAATTTCACCAAACCTGCAAATTTCACTGTTATGAACATGTTGTGGAGACTTTGGTTGAATCACTCTTTCGAAGGAACCGCTGCGAGTAGAAGGTCAGTTTGGGGAAATGACAGGCCCAAGCGAATCCTTGTTTCTTTTCTCTGAGGAATACTGCTAGAAAATAAAAGACGCCTCACCGCCAATGTTTGCCTTAGAAACGTGAATTATACCCTTAGTGTATTTCTGCACCTGCTATTTCAGCCTCGTTCTCAGCGCTTAAGCCTCGTTCTCAGCCAACCGTCACTCTCAGAAGTCTGGCTCGAGATATCATTTTAAAATGGCCGCGATGGCCGCCGCGAAGTGTGTCATCAGCTGTAGATCCTGAAGCATTCTGCTGTTGGATATAGCATTGGTTTTTACTAGAGTAAAAGTTTCAAACGTTTACAACAGATTGAGAAATCTTTTAGCGCCAATAGAGGTTTTGCACGCAATGTGGCAAGATATAAACAGAGAATTCGAAGCTCTTTGTGGAGTTGGAGGAAAACACCAACATATGTATTCTGTGTTCTTTGTAGATCTTGCGGCTCATGACGGCGAATGGAGAATGAGAACGGGAAATTGGAAGGTTCGGCTAAAGATCTTGACGCGGCATCTCTGAAAGATGATAAGATCGTCGAATTGAACGGTCAAATAACCGAGTTGAAACGCGAGCTAGAGGCAGCTAGGAAGAAAATTAGGAAGGCTGAATTTGAACGTGATAGCGCACAAAGGAGTGTGGAAAATCTCAAAACTGAAGTAAGAGATTTAGGAAAAAAGCTGCAAGAAGAGAAAAAGAAGACTTTAGTGGAAAGAAATAAAAGCAATGATCCTCTACAGGCTGAGAGCACGACACAAGGTTTTCTGCGACTTGTTTGCTTGTTTCTTAGTAATTGATATACATATCTGTGTGTACCTTTTCTTTGCAGATGAAGTTTCGGTTAGTCACTGTGGTGATACTCTGGCACTAAAGTACAGTTACTTTTCTAACAACGGAGTTACTCCCAATGTAGATTGCATTGTTTCAACTACATACTGCAAGTCTTCTTCAGCCAATAATAATACTGACAACTAGATCAACACGTCATCTATAGTCAAAATACTGCATTCCACATTGAAGTGTCAATAATGTGAGACACAAAAATGTTTCTTTTCTTGGTGATTAATGGGTGGAGATGTAAGTTAATGGTTTTCTGAGACAAAGTTAACCTCCCTGAGGTACATGTATAGGGCTGGAATATACCATACTCTGAGGAATCAGAACTGTACCTCTTATTGCAACTTTTGAAATATTTTATATGTAGAGGCTTCAATTGGCAGTAACAAGAAGAAAAGCTGGCTATCAGGTGGTCATGGAAGCAAGGTAAAAAAATTGCTCTCGATTGGGCTTTTAATATTCAATAAAGAATTGCTGAAAAGTACAGCACTGCTGCTAACATGCATTTACATGTACCATCCATATTTACCATTTACATGTACCACCCATATTTTTTTTGTGGGAAAATGTAATGGATGCATTAAAGAGTGAATGAGGCTACAGTTACTATATGTGAAAGCAATGCTTCTTTTATTTATCCAGTTATGTTAAAATTTCTGCAGGACCTCAAAGAGTCATTAGAACAAGCAGCTGCTGATGCCATGTCTCTTGGTGGATTTGTTTATGATGAAAGGACAGGATTATACTATGACTGGAACACAGGTTACTATTATGACCCAGTAAGTTTTGAAGCTTGTAATGTCTTGATTATCTAAAAGCAGACCTTATACTCAAATTTGATTGAAGGGAACTGCAAAGGCTGTCTATTGCATAGCTATAAGTTTTAACAGCAGACTCTCTATCAAAGATGATAGATGTGTCAATGAAATATTCACACAAAAGGCTTTTATTTATTGTGTAAGGTAGTGACAGCAAGCTGCAGTTCAATTTTTTGTATATGTACATTGTATAGGTATATTTTCTTACATAAATTTACAATATCATCATAAAAGGAAATAAAAATGAAGGAAGAAAATGTCACAGATCCATATTCTTAAGTTTTATAGATTTCAGTTTAACTACAGCTGTAATGTTGTACATCTTTGTTATCTTCCACTGATAGATCTTCACTAAATGTCCTGAATGTGTCATAATTCATTATATTTGTGACATCCATGAAACTGTTACTCTAAAATTAAAATGATGAGTTTCCTTTAATTGCTTTCAGAATAGCCGTTTTTACTATGAAAACACTACAGGAACATACTACTATTATGATGAACAAAGTGCTACTTACAAGTTTCACTCCAAAGTTGATTTGTCCTGTAATCTTGAAGAAGCAGCATCAACAGAAATAAAAAATGACGAGGATGAAAGGGAGAGTGGTGAAGAAACCAGCGATGACGAGGAAAAAAATGACAAGGATTCAGAGAGTTAGTGGCTCTTTAATTATAAATTCTGTAGTATACATGAAGGGCTGTTTTTAGGAAAGTTTCTATAAGGTGCAATGATGTTTTATGGGAGGTGGTTGCATATAGGTTACATTCATCTGGGACTGGACAAATTTTCGTGGGTTAAAAAGTTTTGCCTGAAATTTTGTTCTTATAGAACTACAAGTAGTAAACATCTCAACTTGGTTTGCTCATAACTGAGTGACCAGTTGAACCTGTTTAATGGGTTTATGACCCAACTGTGCATACAATGTTGCTTTCTGCATTCTAAAATATTGCGGGTTTTTATTGTGCACCCATATGTATATGTAGCCATGCCCTTGCTATGCAAAAATTTTAAATGGTCATGATGTTCACACCATACAGTGTAATTTTGGAGACCATCTAGATAATATGTTAAAACCATCAAAAGTTATTTTTTATTTGTGTGTGCTGTGTTCATTTATTGTGAACTTGGTAAATTAATTGTTTTTTTTTGTTGTTTTTTTTTTGCAGTTACAGAGGTGCAGTTTCCTTGCATCAGAGCCATTGTAATCAAGTCTTTGAAAATGAAAGTCGGAAGTCTCTTTATTGTAACTTGCACTGGAGGAACAATTGGCAGGTATGTGTCAATGGCTATTAATGGGTGACCATAGTACCATAGTAATTAAAACAATTGTTTTGTTAAATACATAATAATATCTCCTAATTTTTTTTCCTTCTATTATGATACAGAACAAAAATAACCAACACCTAAGTGAATGCTGGACCACAATAAAAATTTCATACAACATTTGGATTTAGGAGATTTATCATTAATTCTCTTTGCAGTATTAAAAAAAAACCTTTGCCTTCTTACTGAGTGTACTTTAAAAGAAATTTAATGCGGTTTTCTCTTGCAGAGAAAAAGATATGTCACATGTTATACAACTCCCTGATTTTGAAGTCAGTAAGGTATGCAGCACTCATTTGTGGTTAGTTCTAAGCAAACATCTAATTGCTGAGAGCATCATTGTTTTGTTGATACATTCACATTTTTCATGATTTGTTCAGCTGCAGTGTAACATTGAGTTTGACAAAGAAAGGAGACAGTACTTCATCTGTGATGTTGGAAGCAGAAATGGAACATTCCTTAATGGATCAAGACTTTCAGAGGTACACTGTAATCATTAAAATTATAAACACCAACCCACTCTGGTTCAAACTGATCATTGTGAATCAAACTCTTTACTGATTCTCGAAGACCTTAAATTGATAAACAGACAATAATGGCAATGATTAATGTATAATGTGGACATTTTGTGATTTTATTATGAAATCATCAGAGCAAACAAAAGAGCCAGCTGCAGGTCATTACTCACGGTGACGAGCTGACCCTGGGAACCACCACATTTCATTTGCATATCCACCCAGGAACACAAACATGTGACTCCTGTGAGCCTGGCCAGGTACAGGCCCTGGCACATCAAGGCACCTCAACTGCTGTGGATGACGATGGTACTGTTGTTGTTTGTTACTGTTTGTAGGTTTTGTGAAGCATATGAACCAAACGTAGACAGTTATGAAGTTTTTTGTTTTAATAATGTTGACAATTTTATTGTTTCTAAGGTTTTTGTGAAAATATGAGTTTTTCATGGATACTTACTGTACTTGTATGAAAAAGGTGAAACAGAATATTAGCAATTGGCATCTAGTTCAAACTGTTTCTTAGGTTATTACAAACTGAGTGCACATGATTGGTTGAGTATTGTAAGTTGATTATGTTGGATGATACAAGTAGATTGGTTGGTTTATCCCCTGAGCCAGTCTGATGGAGCTTACAAAGCGTCCCTCTTCTTGTACATGTATGTGTGTTATATCATCAGTTTGCTCAACCAAGCAAGGAGAAACTGTGTGATAGAGTGCTACAACAACAACAACAACTTTATTTTTTTCACCCCAAAATATACAAGAAAGAAAAATTTATAATAATAGTACAGACAATGATAGGGGCGCTGGCTGCCCAAAATAACCTAAGAGTTAAAAATGCCAGGCAGCCAGTGCTGGTGAAAAATTGAAAATTTGGTTACTCTGTACATTCCGTTGCCGTTTGAGAGTTGACTTTTAGCACCAGGTGTAGGTAGGTAGGTACGTTTGCCAAGTAACTTTTCGAAATTGGGCAATTTTCAACTGAGTGTCGCAAGAAATCAGTGATTGCACCGGGTTTGCTTTACTTTGCTCTGTAATTGGTCCAGACATCTCGCCCCACCATCTCAACCAATCAGGCATAAAAGTTGCTGCTTTGTACTATAACAGCCTCCGTTTGTTTAGGGCTTCTTTAGTTGGGCGGCTTTAAAGGACTGTAATAGTGGATCGTCTTTCTTGTAAGTCTTCTTTTTGTGGTAGAAGTCAAACACTTCGTCCTTTTTAATGGCGATCATTTCTCCGTAGTCTATATTCCCATCATTGTCTGTATCTAGAATTCGAACGAGCTTCTTCAGCTGCTTTCTAGTCATTGGTATTCCAGCTTTCTTTACTCCGTTCATGAATTCTGCTCTAGAGATCTTTTTACTGTTGTCCTTGTCTAACTGGCGGAAAAAGTCTACCACCCGAAGACCTCTGAGCTCGATGTACTCCAAGAGCAAATTAAGAACGTCCTGCAAAAAGAGGAGAGAAATTTGATTACTATAATTTCTGGGAAAATTGTTCACCTATCTCAACTTGGATAGCAACTTAGTGGTAAACGGCAGGTTTTTCTCTCAAACATTTTCCCGCCTTTCCGACTGTAATGTGAAAATTCCGCAACCAGCTTTTCCTTTTTTTCTGCTGTGAGTTGACAAAAAACCGCCGTCTTTAAATTAATTTTCCTCTTCCGTACCTATGAAAAATTTCTCGATTCATCTGCAATTTTAAGAATGAATAATTTGTTATCTTCGACTGCTCATCGTAAGTCAGAAGTAGCTATTTTTGCCGTATTGTCCGTAAATGATAGGGGTCAGTTGTGTGAACTGACAAAACTGGTTCTAGCCAAATTGAGTTCTCCCCTTCAAGTGAAATCAGTCTGATTATCCCAGCTCATTTCCTCTTCGCCTCGCAAAGCGCTTTTTGCTTACTCACCACTTTTTTCTTCATTCTCTTAACTCTGTCCTTCCCTTTCATGGCCGTTCCACACTGAACACTCAGATTCGGTCTCTCATCCAACACTTCCTCCAGTAAGTCCTCAAACTCGGCATTCACAGGAATGTCGTCGAAGTACAATTCTTCAATGGCGCTCTCTTTATTTTTCGCAACGGCGCTCAAGATCTCATAAGCACCCTCACTCTGGAACGGGTTTTGTCCGATGCGTAAGATCTGCAGGGTTGAATTTTTAGCCAGCCCGTTTGCCAGACTCTTTGCTCCAGCGACAGATATCCGGTTACTAGAAATATCAAGCTCAGTCAGAGTGTTGTTCTCGCTCAGTGCTTCGCCGATTGCTTTCGCGCCGTCGTCTGCGAAGCCATTCCATGACAAGTCCAGAAATTTTAAAGCGCAGTTGTTTCTCAATCCATAAGCAACGGCAATCGCTCCTTGCCTTCTGAAGTGATTCCAACTCAAATCGAGATACTCTAGACCAACATTGGCGTCAATTGCTGGGCCTAGCAGTCGTCCACCCATTTCACAGAAGCGATTATGACTCAGATTCAATGATTTCAGAGTGTAATTCTGCTTCATAGCTTCCACTATAGGTTCAGCGTCTTTTTCCTGGAAACCGTTATTCGAGAGGTTAAGCTCAAGGAGTTCGGAGTTCTCTCTTAGCATTTCTGACATAGCATACGCCCCTTGCGTGCGCAGATCATTCTGCGAGACGTCCAGTTCTGTAATATACGGGTTCTCGGTTAGCATCTTGGCCATGTAGATAGCCCCGTCTGCACCGATGCAATTATCAGCAATATTCACCGACAGCACTTTTGTATTTTGCATCAGCGCTACCGCCACTGCTTCGGCTCCGAGCGACCCAAGATTGTAATGCTTCAGATTCATCTCTGCCTTACCGATTTGCTTGAGAAACGGAGTGCAAGGGATCAGGCCAAGATTTTTACAGGCTGTCAGATAATTTTCCCTTCCTTGGTTATTTTCATGAGGATCTTCCTCTATGAAATCGTTTTCTAAGTCTGTGTCGTATTCATCATCACTACTATCTGCTGTTTTTTCTGGATGTACAGGCTCAACCGCCGGGATTTCTTCAACCGTTTCGAGCGCCGTGGGTGGCACTTGTCTTATACAGTCTACCTGAACTGGATACTTTGTTGACATAGCTGCTGAGACTGCAGAGCAAACAAAAATAGTGAGATAAGAATCGAACCTACATATGGTTTGAAATGCCCTTTCTTCCGGCTTTAATACGTCGAAAGTTTGACAGGTCAAATTTTCAAGAATCCTGTCATCAGAAATCTCGAGTTAAAATAAATCAAGTTAATATCGTTTTAAATCATTTCCCGTACATTTATTTAATAACAGCGCTTGATATTTTACTCAGAAGCCAAATAACTGTCAAATATGAAGGTAAAGTATTCTTTTAACCAAAATTGAAGCGAGATGTTATTATGGAGTACAATTTCGCCTGAGTTGCCTTGTTCTTTGTTATTCTGTCTGCGTTCTTAATATAACTGATGCTTCATAGATCCTTAGTAAAGGCACCTTATATTGATAAGTTGTTAATGCTGTTACCCATTCCAAATAAGCTAGTCCTTATGCTAAGAATCATTCGGAAGAGAAATAAATTTTCGTTTCTCGAGTGACTCACCGCATGTGAAATCCTGAATCACTTATTCAAAACAGCTAGGGTATGCTAAATGACTGAGGCATTTAAACAATTTGTTGCTAAGGAAAACGAAAAGTTACTGCTGTGAAGACAAAACACAGGTTGAGCGTTGGATAGATCTCGACCAATGATATTTTTCCCTGCAGCATAAGGCCTTTGTCTAGAAATGTGCAAATATGAATTATTCATTGCACACGTAAACACACGACAGGTGGAATATGTTATGTTTACTGTTAACATTTACATTTATCGGGTTTTAAGGAACTTTCAGTCCACGAGAAAGATTTGTTTTTGTTGAAAAGGCAGAGACAATGTAACTTTCCGATAATAAAAGACAATGTGTGGCCAACCGATTGACTCTGAAATTTTTTACTTTATTTTTTTTTCTTTTTTAACATATGCAAAGAGTAGATAGGCTTAGCCAGGAATTAAAATAAGGTTTGCAGCTTGTAGTTTATGGACCCTTTTTAGTGATTAAGGGAACAGATTCGTCAATTTGAGTGGGGAAGACGGGAAGAATTAATATTAGACCATGAAATTGATTCAGGTGATGAACATTTGCGATAAAGTTCGCTTAGTACTTAAAATATTCGTTCTCTTATGTATTTATTTTCAATGCAGATGTATGCCGTGTAGAATTAATATAATTTATTCAAGTCAATATGAATATTTTGGGCAAAGAATTTTCTTGTCCAGGCTTGGCGCCTCATTAAAATTGATTAGCTTGGTCAATGACGCGGTTTTCATGTGGCAGTCATCTGAAATACAGCTGAAGCCTGATGGGCGATAAGGATTCACATCTTTAAGGTGTTATTTTTATCGTCCATTAGGATTTGCGTGTAAAGATACCTTAAAGTTGTTATTCCCTACAAATTTAAACGTTAACGTTCAGAAAGACAGTGTGAAGTACGAGTACTTGTATGGTCCTCATCGTCTATAGGTTTTGTAAATTAGAATGGTTAATGTTGATGATGGTGTTCTTTTTAATCAAGCAATTCTGTCGATTTCCAAATAAAGAATGTTGTTTGGACTTCGAAAATTCATCAACAATTTAGAAAGCTTCCTTCCAATTCCGCAAAAGACTTTAAAAATGCATAATACATTAGTTGTCTTAATAATCATGGAGATCGTTGTTTGTAGCCATCTTCGTGACCAATTCACATCCATGATTTCAAACGCTTAGAGGTGTGGTAAACTCTTGCGCACCATCAAAATTTGGTTTTATTGGCTTTAAAGTTGTTATTAAGGGATAGGAAAGTAAAAAAAAAACCTTCGTACTTTTGTCATGTGTAGGAGGCTTAGTAAGGTAGAAACAGATTACGCTAATTTTTCAATTACTTATGTCAGTGAATTTGGTATTATCAACTGAGTTGATAACGTAAATTGGCCACCGTTTAGAGTTTCATAGCCAATTTACGGTATCAACTCAGTTTATAATAACAAATTACCTTGTTATACTCTCCCACCGACGCAGCGCCACAGTTTCTTTAGAAACTTACCTATTTTGTCCACTTATTAAAGTGGTCTGTCAGTTTCTCTGACTTTGCTTCCTTTTCTTGTTACAGTTACCATTACAAAAGTTGTTCCCGGAGATAGATCGTTAAATTCACTTTCAGTTCAAGAACAGAGGAAATCAGAACTGAAGAGAATCAAGAGAGCTTACGCGTTAGAGGTGGGCTTTATTTCTTTTGTAAGCTCTAGAGAGAATTTTTCACCTAGTTCACATTTCGGGGCAAACTTTCAAGCAAGTGTCGACAGCAATCTACAAATGTTTTGGATTTGATTCATTACGCTCAGTAATTGGTTTACAAATCTCATGCCACCTTCTCATCATTACAAAACAAATGCAAATAAATGGTCGTCGGAAGTGGACTGCGGTTTAAGCAGTTGCAGAAAAGAAGCCTGAAAAAATTCAGGCGTCGATAGGATTCGAGCCCGTGCCTCCCTAATACTAGTTGGTGCCATTATCAACTCAGCTACGAAGCCATACATTGGGAGCGAGGCAAATTTTAATGGCTTCATCTTTCCCCTCAAAGAAAGCTGATCTCCTTCAGTTCGGCGTTGAAAACCAGTCCTAAAGAATGGTAATTCCCGTGTATCTCTCGTTACGGCCGACCATGTTAGCGTACTCTCATCAAGACCTCTTGTTTCATTATGAAATCTAGCTTTTAAAATGTATTTTCTCTTTCAGGATTCAACTTACTGTGAACAACCTACCGATGGAACTCTTGCAGGAAAATACAAAAATCGTGCAGAAGTCAGGTTGGCTTTAATAACTTTTAGCTGAGTTCTGGTTTCATTTTATCGTTGCCAAATGGTCTTCATCCTTCAGCCCAGATCTGATACGTGTACTTAACAGTTAAAAGTACACTCAGCAGTTTTTATGATGTTCCACTTGATGGTGATTTTGTTTTTACTTGGATGTTAGACGCACCAAAGTGGGAAGTGACGTTCCTGTTGCGACTGCTGACGATCTCCCAGCATCCGTTCACCGGTAAAATGTGTTTTGATGTAGTGTGAGTGTATTCTGCTGATTGAACATCAAGGGGAACTGCTAATGTAAAACAGTGTCAGCTTTTGCACTTTATTTCACGTGTTGGTTATGAGGAGTAAACTGGGTGGTCTGTTTGTTCTCTGTTCGCCCTCTTATTGCATTGCTTTTTATTTTCCACCGTGAGGAAAGCCGACATAAAGCAATCGTTTGCCGCTGACATCACCAGTTTGATTTGCCTTGGCTTGGTTTGGTTTTGTTTCTTGTTTTCCTTTTCTTCTTTCTAGGCTTTTGGTGAAAGTTGCTTCGTAAAATCTGTTTATATCCGGATATCTTCATTTTCAAATACCTTGTACGCTAATTTTTTCATGTTTTCAGACCAATCAAAGAAGAAAATGTTGGACGCAAAATGTTGGAAAAGATGGGCTGGAAAGAAGGAGAGGGCCTAGGACGAGAGGGAGCAGGTCGCCTTGAACCTGTAAGGATTTACGAATTTTTTTTTTTGGATAAGGACACAGGAGTCAGTTTTAACAGCTCTGGGCTAAGGAGCTTGTGTTACAATATTACTTTAGCCGATTTTGAGTAATGAAAATATACAAAATAGAACTGATGTTAATTTGGCCCCATCTCCTTATCGGTTATTCTCCAAATCGACAATTTATCGAGCTCTGACACTCACACTTTTCTCACGCAAAACTTTCCTTTTTTTCTATTTTTCTTCAGGTAACAGTCGAAGTCCGTGATAATCTCCGAGGTCTTGGTTCGGGTGTTAAAAGGAGCATTGATGATGTCGATAGCAAAAGTTACATCCGGGCTAAAACAAGAGAGAGGTTCGAACAGCCAAAATCGGCAACTTCCGGTACAGTGAAATTCGTGGCTGCCGACACCACTCGACCAGAAAAGGAATCATCGTCAAACTTCAACGAAATTAATGACATTTCTGTAGAGAAACCTGGAAGTAGTCAAGAGTTACCGCTGACGCTGAAGACGGAAGAATTGGATATTTTTGCAGAGTGAAAGGTGGATGTTAAGACGTTATAGCCATGTTTTTACAGTAGTGAAAGTGTTCGCGGGCGCCCACAAACGCATGACAAGAGAGTTGCGATTGGGAATGTCAGAGGAAGGAATGTAGACTCATCTATTTCACTTAATCACGTCTTGCCAATAAGAGAAGCAGATGGTATGAACGATGAATTGAATCCCGTCCATCTTTATTCGAATGATCACGAATGATCATCTGAACATTATAGTACCCGATATCGGAAGACCATAAGGTGCTCAATAGAATTGCCAGGTTCAAAGCCAATTTCTCTTAAACAGCGCTACGGCAATTTACTAAGTAGCCTTTTGTATATTCGCAGGTGTCTTTGAAGGCTATGTAGCAAACCGAAGTGACCTTATCCTTTAAACTTAAAAGATATAATTGATTCTCCGTATAAGTTTCCACACGTTGCTTTAAACTATTTTTAAAAAATTGGGTTTTACATTAAGATGGCTCTTGCTAGCACTAGTTTAAAATACTTGTTCTTCGAACCGCAGAGACCAGCTCTGATGAAAATATTATAAGCCTCAGAAGACAATTCAACCACAGTTGTCATTGAAAGATTAAGAGGGGATGTTGGAGATAATAATGTTTTCTCCGTGATCCACTTGCCAGGCGATTCGGCACATAGTGCGGGATTGACGTTTAGCTTTGATTGGCTAACCACTGCAGTCTTTAATCCTCACGTCGTCTACACCAATGTCTCCTTTAAAACCTGAACCACGAATCCCCTCGAAATAAATCTAAAAGTAAAAAAAATGCGTTCTTAAAGAAATTGCCTTTTTTTTTCTTCCTTACCAACACAGTGTACAATTACGTTACCTCATGCATTTTTTCGGCCAGGAATTGCTCTCAATCAGTAGGGTTTAAGATGGTGTTTAAATTTGCGCGCAACTCCAGACTTATTGAGACTTTATTTCCTAACTAAACGGGAGGCATACTCGTTTATTAACGATAAAGGTTGGTGCTAGAATGGCATTCAAATCGTATATCAATCGGTCACGCATTTCACAATAATAGGTAGCAAATTAACGATTATTTGCCGGGCGTAAGCAACGAATCTCGTGAATTTCAAGTAACTATAGTATGCCTTCTCCTTAAAAGCAACTAAGAAATCGCCTAGCAGCGAATCAAAGAATAACGTATTTAAGTGTCACTCTATCTCCAATGTCTCATTTTTTCTCATGTCTCAAAAGTTCTCGAGGTGCCTACTAACAAGGAAAATTTGGGGAGCTTTTGAATGGATTTATATTAGATTAAAATAGTGTCTTCCGCTTTGGTTTTATACCTGAAATTTTTCTTTGCAAGAAATTACTACGTTAGCGAACATCCAGTGTGTTCCCTGCATGAAGGATCTCTTCCACAGAGTTGTTGCTGTTCCATCCGCTGTTTTCTTTAGGACCCTCAGTGTTCCCATCTGAGCTCCGTACATATGATACCAAAACGTCAATCGTCGACAAGATGTTGGAGGAATCTTAGGGCTGTGAAAGCAGGCGACGTCTCCATTCTCGGCCGGGGCTGATGCTTCAAAAAATAAGTATCTTCCTGTACACGAGAAAGGTCAGCAAGAGTGAATATCATTTGAAAAGTTTGATGGCGGAGCTCCAGCGCACGACAGAGGTGCGCCTGCTAGTGTGGCCCTATACTTTCACAGATGAAAGAAAAACGGGGGAGGAGACTGAAGAAAGAGAAAATGATAGAATTATTGAAACCTTGCGTCGATCAATTCGAACTTCCGGGCAACCCCTCAAGCAAGTGAACTGTTGAAGATCGGTTTGATCAAATTCCCGTCTCCCTGAGCATTCTGGCGTTCAAATTCCTACTCAAGCACAATTTCTTTATTAAACGGATTTTTCTGTGTGAGCAAAGTAACGTTTAAGTTTTAGGCGCTTCTGTTGAGTTTCTCGCTCGTAAGCATTATTCTATTAAGTGAGAACTTTCCTCTTAGCCATTTGCTTACAAAAGCGTACTCTTTGCCATTAAACTCCTTTTGTATTCTGCTGGTTGAATTCCCCACCCCACCTAGGCACCGGGGCACGGACGATATTCAAATTCCCATGGGTTAACCGGGGGAGGATGTTGATGCTCCGAATAAATCGGCGTAGAGGTAAAAAGAGAAAGAAACTGCAGTTCAAAAATGGTCAATCTTAGGTACTTTTTTGTAAGAGGCAAACGTGCTGAGAGCGTTATCATTTTCTAGCTGGTGCATGAAGAAGATATATTTTAAATAGGTGAACTCCAAGAGAAGAAAAAATTCAGAAAAAATTGAATAAAAATTAGATAAAACTATAATCTCGCCATACTTAGAACGCTTTCATATTTAAAATCTTGAGAGGTACCTGAGCCCGTAGTGTGATCTCTAACAGGTCCTGTGAAAGGTGATCCGGTTATTCCCATACTGAAATACCAATTTGGTCGATTCTTCTCTTTGTGCGATTCGCACAATTTCCAGCCATGCATACCTTCTGATTCAAATGAAACATCAAATGGACCTGACAGTGAACAAGAAGAAAATTACTTGTAAGTCGTCTGAAACTCATGAAGACCAAAGTTATTATAACCAAAACAAACAAACAAAGAATCATAGAAAGTCATGATTGAGAAAATGTATTTGGTTGTCTGACTTAGTTCACTTGTGAGAAGAACTCAACCAACCTATTATCCAGCGCGTCACATGAACAGTTTAACCTATTGTACGCATTTTCAATGGTTTCAGTGGGATGAATGACATTAACTTACCAAGATCACAAACTGTCATGAGACACTTGCCAACATCTTTCCTGTCTCCACCACATTCTTCTCCACCATTCTTTGGAGGTGGATCATTACATTTTCTTGTTCTAGTGTGGGTGCCATACCCGCATGTTACACTGCAAGGTGACCATGACGACCAACGACCCCAATGGCCGTCAACTGGCACTAAGAGAGTTGAAGTTCACCTGTCATTCTCTCGATCAATAAGTATTATGGTTAACGGAAGTTTTTGAGCAAAAAGTAGACTCAAAGTATGTGGTCTTTCTCGCATGGTGTTACAAGCATCTCGCGCAATGCTTGAATATTTTGGACTGGTACTGATAGATGCCATAAGGGATGTCAAGGGGAGCAAAATTTGAGGTTGGTTATCTATAATAATGATCGTACTTACAGGAACAGCTATGAGGACATTGCTTTGTCTGTGTCTGTACACCATACATGTTTGCACCAGGACACTTATCTCTATCCTTGTTTGAACAGTATCTCTGGCGATCATGAAGGCATTTGGAATTAAGCTTATAACAGGGACCAAAACTTGTCCACGAACTCCAGCCGCCTGTTGCTGTGTGAACATAAGACAGTTGAATGAGAAATTTTCAGTTAAAAAAATTTGTAGCTGTTGACTTCTCATAGATGATCAAGGAGTCCTTTGAAATGGGGTGATTTCTTTCAGTTATCGGCAACACATTATAAAGCAAACATATGAGAGTAGAAGACCGCTTTGACTCAAGGGTGAATCTATAGAACTTGAAGATAGAATGGCTTTTCAGAACAAATCAAGTAACTGATAAAGAGAGTAAGTTTCTTAAGAAACTGATGCTGCGTCAGTGGGCGAGTATAACATGACAATTCGGCCTTTATCAACTAAGTTGACAATGTAAATTAGCTCTGTAAAGAGTTTCTAGCGCAACGCTTAACGAAAACTGGAAATAGTCGCTATGTTCCATTTGATAAGAATTAATTAAATGGGTTACCGTTAGTTTGAAAGTAAATAATGCATGTACAGGGGTAGATCAAGGGGAGGGTGCAGGGGATGCACACCCCCCCTCTTCCTACCTGAAATGAATCCCCTATGTAACTAGTACTATTGCAAAATAAAAAGGAAAAAAACATGTGGTTTATTGGCGTTGAAGTAAACATAAGACGAGTTTGAAGAATTTATGTCAAACGCCGTCAAAATGATAGATTGGCGCTGACGTTTCGTGCATTAACCCCTCTATTCGTCTGAGATGTCAGTAATGTCATTCCTGGTAGAGCACCCCTTCCGGAGAAAAATCCTGGATCTGCCCTTGATGTAAGATGTATGTGCGCAAGTAAGAGTCTTAAAAACTTACCATCATTGGAGCAGTCATATAGAGCGTTTAACTGTTCAATATCTGTTTTACTGAATCCAAACCGCTGTCCAATTACTTTATAGGGATTACCGATAACCTCGATTGTTGGTCTGCCATTTTTGTTGAATGTGTACCTGCCATAATGCATGATACTGCCCGTATCGTACGGTGCATTCAAAGGATCAAGGTCTTCCTCACTTTGCTTTTTAAAGTTGTGTTCCTTTCCTAAGAATGACAAGTACATGAACACGCTAAAGAAGTTGAAACAGCTTAATCGGGTCTTTTTTCTCATGCACTTCCTGCTCCAAAGAGATAAAAAAAAATATTGGTTCGAGAAGAAAGAAAAACACAAAAGAGGCAATAATGATACAAGGAACAAAGATGGCTAATCACGGTGAAAATTGAATCAGATTGTAAATGACAACAAAATATTAGTTTGGTTGGATAGAAACCACAGAAGAGGAGGGAGAAGAAGGAGCAAGGATGGAGAGGACTGACACAAATTGCTCATAAAGATCCGTGGAAAAATTTTAAGACGTCGTTACCACAGCTCACTCGTCGAAAAGATGTCAGTGTGAAGTACAACCAAACTTTTAAGGAGAAAAGGTATTGCGATATGAAACAAAACAGTTCACTGACCAGGTTGAATATTCTCCCAGTAAATTGCCACGTATTTGTCTCGGTCCGGTCGACCTTGTTCGTGGTAGAACCCAAGAGTATGCATCATTTCGTGGCAGATTATGCCTTTTTGGTTGCAACCAACTCCAAGGGAAATCAACTGAGGTGATTTTCGCCTGTACCCAACCGGTGACCAACACCTGAGCAGACACAAGAAAAGATCTGATAATTAAAAATTTTGACAATGTATCCAATAGTCAACAATGACACACACGCACCAACAAAGTATGGGGTTGGTGATGGCGAGCTGGACTGGAAATGGTGATGTCGCGTAACGGGCGCTGGCCGAATCGTTGCGCTATTTTTTTGGGCAAGACACTTTACGTTCACAAAGTGCCTCTTCTCGAATCACGAGTATAAATGAGTACTGACCAAAGATCAGGGTCACTCAGGCTAAATCAGTGATGAATGGATAACAAAAATTCTAGTTGCTTCATGCTACGGAAAACGGAATTCGCTCCGTCAGGACGGGCCTTATGACTCGAGAGCTATCTCTAAATCTCTTTTACCAACAAGAATATGATAAAGCGATTTCTTAAAAGGGGCTTACGAAGCCCGTGTTCCTAACATTTACAATTACTTAAATCCTCGTAAAGTAATATAGAAGTTCATCCAATCTTTATTTTTTCAAGAAGTTGTAATTATTTACCCTTTACCCTTGATGAATCTGACCCAATATTTCTCTTTTCCTCTTGGTTTCCATTTGATGCAAGTGTACTTATTAAACTCAGCAACTGCAGCTCGAATATTTGCCATGTAACCAGATGCCACTTGAGGTTAGCAAAAATAAGGAGATCATGCATGTTTATTTAATTATTTAATTAATAATTATAAATTATTTAAGCTTTACTTTTATCTGCAGGTTACACATTAGCAAGACTTTTAAATGTCCAAAACATGTTAGAGCTATATCAGTTGCAAACAGGGGCTTTTGCTGTTGCGATACTTGCCCTCAGGAAAATTATAAAATTCCGTTCTTCTTAGAATCTCAGTCCAGTTACAGATGACAAATGACATAAAAAATGTAATAATTTCCAAAAATATATGCTCTTACCATGAAGTCAGTTGTGCATCAGTACGAAATAGACGACTAATCACAGAGCTCGTAGTATTCAGTTTCAAAATTGTATAATTTTCCTTCACAAATGTCGAATCTTACCAAGCTCTTGAGAGATTTCGTATGGAATAATCTTCGTCCTCCATGTATACTGTCGGCTTCGTACTGCATCGTTAATCTTTTCCTCGTCGGTGGCATTTTTTGAATCAAGATCAGTTTTGATATCACCTTCTAGTAAGTCAGTAACGTCCTCAGCTTAAATATAAAGCAATATTCCTCTTGTTGATTGCGATACTGATTAAGTCAGCTTCAAGTTAGAAGAGTTACCTCATCACATTTACCTCATCAGATTTGAATTAAAATCTCAGAATATGTGGCACAAAAACATCAAAGAATAAAGGAGATTACAGCGTGACTTTCACCAAGGTCGTCAACTCAAAAATAGCTAATCTGAATACAGGAAATGAACGACGAATTCCATTCACTTGTTTGTTACATTTCTTTTCTCTGGTTCTCAATTGAATTCAATAGAAATCAATGTGCGTTTCCCATAAATGCAATCGGTCAATTTTGTTCGATGGACCCCGGTACACGACCTTCAATACCGACCTCAAATAAAAAAACTTGAAAAGTGTAGGGTAAATCCTTCAAGTTGTGCGCTGTTAAGTAAGTTTTCAAGTCAACACTAAACGAATAAGTTCTTAAAGGAGAACAAGAACACCATTTTAACAGTTTTCAGTCGGAGGTAAAGTTCCTCGAAAAAGTGTTAGCAAAAGGAAATGCTCATCATCTATACTGAAACAAAAAATTCACCATTATTGCGATTAACTTAATATTTAAATTATTTGGAGTACGGTTTTTATATTTTCTTTGATCCTGAGAGATACTCTTAATATCGATCATGGATAAACACGTTTTAATTTAATTAAGTTCAGTAACTTAATTCGTAGGGAGTATCGTATCATAACGCTCGAGATCTAAAATAACATATGTGGCCACCGACCTTCATTTACTTTCCAAATCTCATCAAAGGCAGACAGAGTTTCATAATCCTCTGGCAGCCAGTTTGGATCTTCGCTATCAAAATAATTCTCCCAACCTGTGATATAAGAAGAAATATAACATAGTAACTTCTGCAACAGAAGAGAACGCCGACGAAGGCAAGATATATTTTGAGACAAAACGAGGCAATCTAGCGAGAGTGTTCACTTCCTATTTTTTCGTCACTTTAACACATGGAAATAACGATGAAATACGGAAGTCTAACGATCGTAGAGAAGGTGCCTCGTGCTGTACATCAAAATAAATCATTGCAGTCGCTTAAGATCGAAATTTTGTTGTTAGGAGACATGGAGTATCATAAGTAACACCTTCCAGTCGAAAAAAAACAGACAATCATTTTTAGAAAGCTCTACAAGAAGAACACGATTCCTCAGATCTGGATTACGTTAAAATATTTTAACGATTTTCAGAAGGGAAAGAGAGAAAAACCGTTTCCATGTTCACAGGGTATTTTTCATTCTTCCTTTATAGCTTTTTTGAAAAGTGTGGTCTTGTTCTCGAAACAAGTGACACGGCATTTTCCTCGGTGTCTTAAATTTGTCTTTAACCTACATTGTTTATGGTAAAACAGGATAAAAATAACCTGCTTTATGGACTGGTTATCGATATTTTCCCACAAGTATAAACATCCTCAATCGTTACCCATGGGAAGCTTTCACCTAATAATTGGGGAAATAGTAAATAAGGTGTTTTTGAGTGAAGTTTTTCACATGAGTAATATAACTCTTTAAGTTTAAGTTCCACCTACATGGTTAACACCAGTAGCAAAGAAAAGTTTGTCGCCTGACAAAAAAAAAATGACTGAGTTCACCTGAGAGAACAAATATGAATCTTTTTTGTGAACTTACCCTCTTCGCGCTTAATAACAGTTCCTCCGCAGATTTCGCCTATGACAAAGAAATAAAGCACCGCTCTACACTGAACTAACATGTTGATCTGGGATTATGAGTTTGAGCACTTGAATCCAACCTTGAACGTTGACTTTGTTTGGATGTTATTCAGTTCCTCTAGGCGGGAGATCTTGGTAACTTTACCCTAATTCCTATGAAGATTTCAAAAGCAACGAGTCACGAAAACGCTCGTCTCACTGAGAAAATTTAAAAAGCCCGCCCCCTCTTACTTCAAATCCCCAAAAACACTTCACGCTTATTTAGTTTACAAAAGTATCATAGCACTCTTATAAGTTTATATTTTTATTATCTTTTATACCAGTTCCTTTTGACAACACAACCAATCTATTAAGACTAAATAAACCTTTATCAGTCAATAAGAAGATATCACTCTATGTCATATTTTCATTACGTATTTTGAACTTTAACACCAAACACCACGCAGAAAAAGTTGAATACCTTTTTAACTCTTGAAAATGCACCATGTTATACGTCCTCCCTTTCTATGCTGTCAGCTAATGTTCATCTGTTGACTTCATGTTTCGTTAATTTTCCGAAAGAGTTTACGGAATATAAGATTTTGCGAGGGACTAAGTCGAGTGCAGTAACAAAGTCACCCGTGGAGAGCCGGCCAGGGAAAATGGGTTGACTACATCGCGTCGAGGCTTTCCGATTTCATTCCGCATAACAAGTTTGTGTTAAGAATCATCAAATTATCAAATTTGATTTCATTTCAAATCAAATGAACCTTACAGTTTTAGTGCGACTCGCTCTTGCTGAGTGACCGTTGGTAGATGTGATCAGTTTACTGAAATCCCATCCGATAGACAAATAACGGTTTCGTTACTTATTGTGGGCTTGACGCTAGTGATAAGTAGTACTCTCGGCAGTTCGCGCCTTTTAAGGAGACCTTCGATTTCTGACCCTCCCTTATTCAAAAAGGTTTGTTTGTCGATCATTTTCAGGGATAGGATTTCACGAAACGCGAAATGCGATAGCTTGTGTCACAGGTCAGTCAGCAAGACTTAAAATCGCGATAAACTTGTGGGTCATCTACAGTAAAGTTGGAATTTTGACTAATGACTTAAATAATGATACGATTGATGGTCCTGAAGATCTTTGCAGCTTATAGCAATGTTGGGGGAAAAATCAGTGTTCCCTGTATTGCTACGCTTCATTCTTACGTCCAAACATGACATACCCTTTCAATCGTTTAACTCGAACCATCACCTGTCGAGGCACCGCGCCAGGATAGAACTCGATTAATTGTGATCGAGAACGCTTTCTATCCATTCAAGACACTTCTTTCAAAAATTGGAGAATATTAAAAAGTCATTGCCAATTGGTTTAGCAAGCAGCATATCTATCCTGTATGGTCAAACAGCACAGATCAAGTTCACATGAAAAAAGAAAAAAAAAACTCATGGTACATCCCTAGCCTGCAGAGCAAGTATGATTTTGTCAAGGGAATGCTCTGTCTTTAATTGGTGAAAATCATAGGTTCCATCTTTTATTTTTACAGCAGTGGAAAGTGGGATGAAGTAAGAAATTTGCTGTGAGGAGGAGAGGGATGGGAGGAGGGGGGGGGGGAGAGGGTGAGTGATATAAAAACAAGAGAGTTAGTAGAAGGAGGGGAAAGGGCTGCTAATGTTCCTCCCCCTACCCCTTTCCCACACTCATACTATTCATTCTAACTCCTAATCAAATGTAAACAATCTGGATCTTTTAATGCTAACTCACCCTATTAGGATGCCTGCATGCCCCCCTCCCCTCCTTGATAAATAAGTCCCTCTCAAAGTAGGTCAGAAGTACAATGTAAGCCCTTACCCCCCTCTGCTAGAGTGGAAACTTTGAAATAGGCATCAGACAACTACTGTTCAAGCAATAAGTCAAATGTAACAGTTGGTAGTGTAAAGAACACTTTTTACTTCTAGTAATCTGCCAAAATGTACAATATACATGCCATAATACATTTTTTTAATTATTTTAAAAAAAGCTATTAGATATCAGACTGCATTGAATTAATGCTGCCATAAATATGTGAACATTCTGACTAGCAATTTAATATCATAAGAGCACAAGATAGTATAGTAATGTTCTTATCAAGGTACTTGGAAAAAATAATTTTTGAAAACTCCATCGCTTTGCAGTTACCTACTCTATACTGGTTGATATTAGGTTCCATAAAACAAGGTAGACAATTCAATTAGTCCTTATCCTCAGAAAAGTGAATTCACTTGGAGAAGTTTTCTTTTCTTTCGAAAATACTCTGATTCAATGCCCCACTGATTTCTTCAACAACTCCGAAGTCCAAGTATTTCAAGACATGTTGTGCCATGTAAGATCATCCCATCAGTAGTAATAAAAGTATTGTAAGTGAGTTAAGCAAAATAAGAGGTACTGAAAAATGAGAAGAAAAGAAATAACTTTTACAAGGGTGAGAATTTGAATCATCACTTACTAACATTCATTCCTTTTCATTAATTTATACATATTTATTTTCTAAGATGTAAGTATACTTACTGAAAAATATTGTGTTGTCACTGCTAGTTTGATTTGTACGTCAGATTTAATTGACAGAGAGGCACCAATTCAAGGCCAGTTTGTTCATTAAGAATCAAAGATCTAAGAGCATTTTGAAATTTAAAATTCTAGTTTTAAATTTTGATGGCCTAAGCTATTTCCTACTCATATGGAGAATAATTAAAAGTCACTTTGCACAATTTTCCTAGTACTACATTTCTCTTTAAAAACCCAGTTAATCAGCTGTCAAGCTACTGGAAGGTGGAGAATACTTTACAATGTTAGCCATGTTATACCAACTTAAACCCTTCAACTTACTTCTCATAACAGTCCTGACTGAATGTATGAGATTAATGACTTGGTGTTTTGTTCCTCTTTCGTCTCCAAATCCTGAGAGCTGGTCTGTACCCCATCCAACTGGAACAGAGAAAATATAAAATTCACCAAATATCCCCAACACCTGTCACCTCTCTACACCACTATGCAGTGTACACTCAAGAGGTGGCCAGCTGTACGCAGCAAATAAAACTTGATCCTGTACATAACCCTGTTGGTATACCAAGATTCTACAACGTTAAATGTTCCAATTTGATCCTTAAAAGTACTAATTCAAAGCGTAACTTTAATAGCGAACGCTGACTTAGTGAATTGCATAAACTGCGTGTTTTCTTGGCAGGTAACCGCGCATTTCGAGGTAAGAACCAATGAATTACCATATCTCTAGATTGAAAGTACATTGAAACTGAAGACAGAGATACCCTGAGATATTCAATAGGATCTATTCTGAGTATTCCGAAGTCATTTATAAGCTGATAATCAGTAAACTAATTGTTCACCGTAAATCAAACAAACCTTTCTCTGAAAAATGACAAAAATATACCCATGTAACTTACTTTTCGCCAGAAATCGCTCCTCGTGAAGCACCGCAACAGCATTTACCACTAAAAGACAGGCTTCGAGTAAACTGTAGAATGTGAACGCCATCTTGGATTTTCTGACGTGTAGACATGCGCATTGATATCTTCGAAGATTTCGTACCCAGGGCTTTGCGATATGTATTGTCCCACTTCCGCCGGATATGCGTTCACGCGCAATATGGCGGCAAACTGATGCAACTTTTAACCACTTCGTATTTTCCCCCACCAGGAAGCTTATCCTCAACAATTAGTCGAGAACCAGTTTTATTAGAAGAAAGTGAAAGCACTCTTTCTACCTCTATCGCTAGAGAACCGGTCTGAAAACTTACAAACGGCGCATAATGTTCAGCACAATCCTTTCTAGATCGATGACGATATTGAATTTTAGAGATGATGCAATTTGCGTGATTCAGTTCCTAAAATGATCATCAAAGTTTCGAGGAACAAGGGGGTGTAGCATGTACGTGGCATAATGTGAAAGAACCACATTTCTTCCGACGTGGTCTTAAGACGTAATATAAGTCCACCAACAAAACCTCTTCTTCAAAGTTCGATTTGTCTCTTCAGTCAGATGTCAGTTAAGAGCCCTTCAATTTCAAGAACAGTGTTCAGGATGAAGAGTCTTCTCCTATTCTTTGTACTCGTGGTAATAAGTGGTAGAAGTGAAGGTTCATGGTTAATGAGCCAACCCTTCGATGATTTTGGGTGAGTGTAGTATTTAAGTTTTTTTTTTTTTCTTCTCCACGACACCGTCCAATGGTAAATCTCATGGCAGGTTTATGAGAATACCTATCATTTATTGTTTAGCTGTCCGACCAGATCTGTAGATTCGTTGCCAAATTGCTTTAATCGGGATTGCCTGACCGTATCTAAGAAACCCTCAGTCATAATTATCTATGCAACTGAATTGGTAAAGCAATTGGGGACACTCAGATTTTAATTGACTGGTTTTAATTGTTGACCTTGACGAGATGTTTGGCAGTTACATCCCACAACCAGATCCCATCGAGTTATTTTTAAGAGTTTGACAGCTTACGGTGGAAAAATTGAAAAACCAAGTTTCCACAAGGTCTTCAAAATTTACTAACTAGGGAATGTCGCAATAAATAATATTCTCTTAGCGCATATTGTTGTGCAACCATAATCTCAAACTCTTATTATCTAGAAGGGACTTCTCAAACTCTTCCTCACACCTTGTTGTCCTGGGACTTCTGAACTCTCCTTCCCGTTCCCGGGACATCGAATTCCTTGTAAAATACCGTGATGCGTGTGAATATCTTTCGTTATCACAGATTGTGGCACAGAAATAACTTTCTTGACTTTGTCAACTGGGATCCATTCGAAGACGATCCGTTGGAAATGACCTTTTTCCACAACCAAGATCCTTATTTTCCAAGAATACACAGAACAATTGGTGCCAGTCATAGACCAGTTTCGTACCCACTCGTGAAACGAAATGACGAGGACGTTTTCAAACTAGTCTTGGACGTCAATGGATTCAATCCGAGTGAACTTTCGTTGAAACTAGCCGGTCGTGAGCTTCTTATCAAGGGCGCTCACTCTTGCAACAGGAAAACACAGATTTCTTGTTTCCAACGGACATTCTGCTGGCGTCGCACTCTCCCGGACGATGTGGATCTAAAATCTATAAGAGCAAAGTTGTCCCAGCCAACCATTCTAGAAATCGAGGCCAAAAAGCTCAAAGAAAACGAACGTGACGTACGGATTGACCGTCTGGATAGTTTGGGTGATCAGTCACAGAGAAACAGTAAGACAAACAGTCGATTTGACGAGACGAGGTCCATTCAAAGACGAGATAACGATGTCAAAACTTTTCAGGAAATGGATGAGGCCACAGTTGAGGTAGTTCCGGATGACGATGTAGAAAGTGACTCCCAGTGAAGCGCAATTCGTATACAGTTTTGCCTTAATAGAGCTGTTTTTCAACTGAGTGTTGAAAGAAATCCACGATTAATTTGGTTTTGCTTAACTACGCTCTATGATTGGTCCAGAATCCTCGCGCCACCTCAACCAATCAGATTCAATACTAACGTCGATACTGATTTGGACACTCGCGTTTTCTCGCGTTTATTATAGTTTGCTTGTTTTTACTGAGAGTTTTAATTGGCTAATGATAATGTCAAACTTCACTCCGATTGGCAGTTGTAGTCAGTTTGGTTTCAGTTTTTCGAACTCAAATGAGGACTGTTCTAGTTTGTTGTTGGGATAGTTTTTCTGAGCTGTATTCATGCATCAATCGTTAAAATCCCCTTTCTTCCCGTCCTTCCATGAATTTATTGAGAATATTTATCTCAAATGATTAAAAAAAGAAACTTATGCCCCATTCACACCAAAGCTTAAACATGTTTAAAAGTTGTTTTGTTAAACACAGTTTAATTTTTTTTTTCTTCATAGAAACTATTTAACCGAATATTTTTTACTTGAATGTAGCACATTGGAAATGCAAGTTAGCAAGTACTTGAATCCAATGGAAAATCAAGTTTTTCAGTTCTCTGTTTATAATTTTCATTCAATGAAAACCAGTTTAACAAAACATGTTTTGCTGGTGTGAATGGGGTATTAGTCACAAATATATAATTCTAACTGTTGTTTTGAGTGGATGTAGCAACATAAAACATAAAAGACGAAAGCGATAAAAAATTTTCTTTCTTCGACCCGTTTGTTCCATTTATTGTTTATTACCCGTTGTTCGTTCTCCTTTACAAATGGATTCCCGCCACTTGTTAAGAATTGTTCTAAAAATAGAGGCCCCCCCCCTTCCCCACGACTGATCTGTGACCTTAGATCGGTGTGCTACCGTTCACGTTGAATATGGGGCACTTCGAAATAACTCTAAGATTTCTTGAACGTTGATAAAATTAAAAACTAAAAAAAAAAGATGCATATCTGCATAACGTTAAGGCATTCGGCAAGACTAAAATACAAATCCTAGTAAAGCATCATCGGCACGATCAGAATTATTTTTACGTCAGATGTGAAACGAATCTCCTGTAAGCTACGTTGGTAAACAGGCTAAAATCGATTTGGTGTCAAACGTAAAATTCAAAAAGGCCGGGGATGTGAACTGAAACTCTTTATCTTCCCAGCTGTGTTCTGAAGGGGACGTTTCCGGCTGCTTTGAGCGCGATGACATGAGAGGGGTCCCAGGAGATAAATGTTCTCTGTGGACACCTATAACACCGTGCATGTGGTGGTATGGGGGGTAAGCGCCCCTCTCAGGAGTGGCAGCGCCCAAAGGAGGAAAGGGTTGATGTGCTGTGACGGGACCAAAACCCAAGCTTCCAGAGAGAAGTTTTTGTATGGGATTAAAAGGTTCCTCAGTGTATGACTCGTCAGTTGGCCGCTGTAATATCTTGAAGACCGGCGTACCCTCCTTTTCTCTCGCAACTGGAGAAGAACGGTGAGCTAAATTTTCTTCTAGCAAAGCTTGATAATCTGAAGAGAATGAAATATTGTCTTTTGCATTGGACTTGACAGTAGGACTTAACAGGAACTTAAACAGTATGAGATGTCATAACACATCAACGTTTTCAAGATTACGGAACTTTTACGCTTTACATGAAATATACATCTGTGGATGTTATGGTCTAGATGCAAAGTGAAAAACAGTCTGTGCATGTGTACATAAGAAATACTTTAACTGGATAGTAGTAATTTTGATCAAGACTAAGTATCGTCTCCTTCTAGGCTGTTCTTTGGAATGTCACGCAACACTCCACCAAGCGTTGCGTGACATTCCAAAGAACGGCCGCTAGGGAGACTAGTGCCTTTTCTTTTTTTCGTTGGCGCTCGGTAGACCAAGAATAGACAGGCTAGCAGACTAAGAAAAATTCGCATAACCTCTAAATTGCATGTCATGCAAATCGATTTCCGAAACACATTGCGTGATATGTGCATTGAGGTGACGCAACACTCGAGTGACAATCGAGATACAATGGTTCCAACGTTTCAATACCTTTCGGTGTACTTCCTCTCTGTTGCATGTGATGATATCGCAGGGGGTGATTTAGATCGTGTTGCAATTGGAATTTCTCCTGTTGTTGCTTTCTTCTTCTTTCCACAGCAGCGCGTTTCTGTTCTTGCTCTAAGCGTTGCTCTTCTTTAGCGAGTAGGTTCTGAAGTTGAGCATTCCTCGACGTTTCCGAAGCAACCGGCTCAGGATTGGGTTTATTTGCTTCTTTAAGGCGCGCCGATATCCATTTCCGCAGGTTCCTGTGGGAATAATTTGAAATCCTCACTTAACAATACTTAAGATTAGCACTTGTAGATTTCCTAGCAAATACACGTGCTAATAAGGTATCTTCCCCTTTAAAAATTCCCGAAACACCCCTTTATTCCACTGTGTATCCCACCACGGTTTATTATAATATTGCTAACCCCCATTAGAAAGCCTGTTTAAGGCCCTCAGTCGATGGAGGAGAGTGGAAAATAAAGCGAAAGGGTCTTATGGGTTGTCACCCATTTTATGCGTGCCTACTTTTCTGCTCGTTTCCATTGACTGAGAGCCTTGTCCTTACGAGCCATTAAGCGCTCATTATTTCTGTGGGAGCCTGAAAGGAAAAGGAAAGTCTCCTGGGGTGTGTTGACCTTCACGATTCACCTTTCGCGCTTTAATCAAACAAAGAACAACTGAAAGGAGGTAAGTATGATTAGGGACCCGTTTCCCTGAAGCCCCAATAACTTTACGGCCCAATGTAATATTCCTAGATCTAATACCACGGAATAACAATGCTGGTCTTCGCTCAAACACCAGTCCATCCTGTTTCTTTTCCTGACATGTTTATCTCAAAAATGAAAGAAACATGGCAAACAAAAATCTGCCTTCCGGGTCTGTTTTCAGGAAATGGGTTCCTGGCTTTCTTTTTCCTGGTATCAACTTTAAACGGATCCAAGTCAAGACATTTAAAACAAGAGAACTTGACAGAATACGAATACAATTTTTTTCCCAGGTTGATCGAGTTATAATTTCAACTAGTAACTGTAAGGAGGAAAAATCCATTGTTTATCATGCCTTACTTTACAAACGGAATAACCATGTAGAAAGCACTTGGATTTAGTCCCATGTTTTCTCGGCAAACGGTATCTTTCTTGTGAGCGGGAAGATTGTCTATGTAAAACCACTGTATGTTCTAAAGCAAAGGAAATAAAAGACTTACATGTATTCACTGAGCTCCTTGAACATTGTAAGCATAAATCACAACACAGTTAAGTCATAATTTAAAGAAGATTCACTAGGGAACACATTGCAGAGGTTTCCTCAGACTGCTGCATAGAACTGCAAACTTGCATGTCAGTCTTGAACACAGGGTATGTAAAAAACTTTAAATGAGGTTAATATATTTTCACCTTAATCTCTCCTCTTGTGAGTGGCTGGAACACTGTTTTCTCAGGGACTCCAGGGACAACATACAATCTAATCTGTAAAGTTTGAAAAGAGGCCACAGTGTGACTAAATGATAACATAATTGATTGTCTGATTAACTGTCTGATTTGATGCCTCATCGTCTAACTTTGTCTGAGTGACACACTGACTTACTATCTGTCTGCCTTCTGAATGACTAGCTGACTCACTGCCCAACTGAATAAATCACCGACAGATTGACTAATTAATGCACTTACAGTTGAATGGTAAGATAGAGACAGTAGGCAGACTGTAGTTCTACAGAACATGGTTTTCTACAATTCATTAGAGAGGAAAGATACTGATCCATTGTGTGTTTTACTGCATGCATTGACTTGCTTCATCTTGCATACAGTCACAATTACTAAAATAACATCTAAAAGCTTTTCATATGACTTTGCACCTGATGATCCTGGAAGTTGTGTTCAAAATAAGTGTCTGGGTCTGCATAAAATCTCATCTCAAATCCAGTCTCTTCTAATACCTGTGGAAACATTGTTCAGAGATTATCATAAAGAAATGGATTACTCAATGCTTTGGTATGAATTACTGATGGCCAATGAATATCATGCTTGACAGGTTTACTCACCTCTCTAACAGCACAATCAAATCCTGATTCATCCTTATTAACCTTTCCTTTAGGAAAACCCCAACTTTTTGACGAGAATGACTGCACTAACACACACTTGGAGAAAAAGAAAAAAGTGAACTTAGTGATGCTACAGGCACTTCACAGTAATCTTAAGTTTCAATTTTAAAATTAAGTTAACTCCATCTAACATTAAGAAAAAGTTTTTGTTCCATAAAATTTTCTTACAAGTAACTATTAAACTGAGTTTATTACTCAAATCAGGGTTGGTAGTAACATATTATTTAAAGTCATTATGATTAAATTGTTTCTTTGTCTTGTCTTATAATAAGTGTAAACTGTGATGTGTGGAATGCCACTTTTGTTCACTTGTTAAATAAAATCATGATACTTAAGTATGATGAATATGAAAAAGAAAATCATCAGGAAACGAGAAAGGACTTCAGGCAGAGTGAGTTACAGTGGCAATTTTTATAATTTACAATTCACAAAAATAAATGTTACCTTGTCCAGGCTTTGATTCAACAATATTGCTCCATAGACAGGAACACTGTACTTGTACTTCTTCCAGTTCTCAAAAATTTTGTCAATATTTTCCCCAGTTTTATTGAGAAATGGAAACTGTTCAAAAAGTAACCATGTTAAGGTACAAGTTGGAAAATTAGTTCACAATAAGCTTGTTATGATAAAACAGTACAAACTACCTGTATTAAATCTGGCTCTTTTCAGTAAAGAGGACAAAGTCTGCCACTGCGAACTGTTTATACGAATTTTCAAATGATCAGGCGAGACCTGTGGGACATATTTGTTGGATATTCAATAGTGGAGCACTGTCTAGATCTTGTTTCGAAATCGAAAAAGGCAGCGATGACTCATAACCCCCCCAAAAAAAACTGGATATCGAAAGCTCCTTGGAAGAAATACAAATATCAAGTTCAAAAATAACATTAATTGTGACAAAAACAGTTAACAAAAGGATATTTATTCTCGTAAAATCCTTAAGACCACAGGTTGGGAGATCTGGTCGCTCCTGTCGGTAGAAGTCGACGTAAAACCAATGCGCTGTCTCAATCTGAAAGCACAACCGAACGACATCTTTCCTTTCTTCTTCCGGTATGTTGATTAAGAAACGGCTTTTGAAAGAAAGAATAAAGTCGTTGATGGTAACAACAGGACATCAAAGCAGGATAATAACATCTTTTTTAGCCTACCTGCATAACTCCTCTAAAATGGTTTGTGGAATAATTGAATTGGAAGGTATGAGGGGAGAGTCAGGTTCGACGTCTCGTTCGGACGCCATATTTAAAATATCTGGCCTCGTTATCGCGAGACGAAGCGGAAGTGAGTAGGAGGGACTGGGAAAGAGCTTAGCAGCCACGCTCTAAGCAGTATGGCGGACAAGTTGTGAAGTGTTTCTCGATCTTGTATCAATACAGTCACGGCATGGCTTACGGTTTCAAACTTCTCGTTTTGTTTTGTTTCATTTCATTTCTGTATGGTGTTGGAATATTCCTTTTCACTCGCGGTTTTCTTTTAAATCGGCTGGTCATCAATGACCTGAGTGACTGTTCAGAAGCTCCCGAAGTCATTCTGTTGTCGTCTGATCAAGAACTGTCGAATGCACGGAAATCTGAAGGCTGTTGGATGAAGAAGACGCACGAAAAAGCTGTGATACTAATAATTGATGCTCTACGCTATGATTTTGCACTGTACAACTCAAGCCTGGACGATGACAATGCGTTGCCTTACCAGAATAAATTAAAAGTCATCCATGAAGTGTTAGCGAGCTCTCCTCAACATGGAGCTCTGTTCAAATTTGTGGCTGATCCACCAACCACCACTATGCAGCGATTAAAGGCGCTCACTACTGGTAAGTTATTCTTTGCACCTGATTCGTGTAGTGTTCCAAAAAGCAATAGATATGATGTATACAGCTTTTCCACACTAACAACTTCAAAGAATGTGACCAATTTGCAATTTCTCCTTACCTGCTGGGTCCAGCTGTTCAAAGGGGGGATAACGCTATCCATCAGATTAACCCTTTAACACCCATGAGTGACCAAGACAGAATTTCTCCTTATAATATTAATACATTATCAAGCAGACAAGTGATGAGAATAAAGAATAATATTAATTAGGGGATTATTAGTTGATCCAAAAACAAATTCTCCAAACTAACATCACAAGAACTGTATGGGAGAGAGTAAGCAAAATTACTAAAGAGATCTTGGGAATTAAAAGGTTAAAAGCTATCCAGCGGATGAGTGTTAACAAAATGTACTGTGCTATCCACCGGTTAGAGATTTATCCAGTGGATAGCATTACACGTCCTTTGAATAAAAGTTTAAGTTTGTATTCGAGCCAATTTCTGCAAACAGGGCTTATTCCAGTTTCTTAATGTAGCATGAAGGGACAAGGAGTATTACTACTCCCCACTGGATGGGCCCCTCAGCATTTCGTCATGCTTCCCCAACAGTTTGCCAGTATTCATTTATATTCCTGGATGGAGAGAGGCACTGTGAAAGGAAAGTGTTTTGTTCAATAACACAACACTTGAACCCAGACCTCTTGACCTGAAGTTCAATAAACTGACCATAAGGTCACTGTGTCTCTGCAGCTATACATGTAGTTAACCCTTTACATTCCTTAACATCAGTGTTCATATTCTCCATACTGTTCTCTGTACATATACTAAGGTGCTGACAAGGAGAATTTGTCTAATAATCAAGGGTTTCTTTAGTTTGTGATCATTTCCTTTATTCTCCTGGCATTAATTTGTGATTCAGTGGTGATATTGTAAGGAGAAATTAGATTTGAAATCAAATTCCAAGAACTAACATAGTAATAAAAGTATATCAGACAGTGAGATTGAGTTGTTATTGAGATCTTGGGAATAATTACATGTAGAGTCAAATTGTGAAGTAAGGATGTTTATGCCGTTCTTTACTTCTTGCACATCCAGCTTTATCTATATTATTTGCTGTTTTAAAATGATACTTTTGATATGTTGGTAAAAAAAGTAATTTAAAAAAAAAATAAGGAATTAATGATTCTTTTCTCAGATAAAAGGGTCATGAATTTTGAGCTTATCTTTACTTTCATGTCAACAGGGAGTTTACCTACTTTTGTGGATGCAGGAAGTAATTTTGCCAGTTCAAATATCACAGAAGATAATATCATCTCACAGCTGATATCTCTAGAGAAGAACATAACTTTCATGGGGGATGACACTTGGGGTAGTCTATTCCCCGACTCATTCCATAAGTCCTTTCCATTCCCATCATTTAATGTCATGGATCTTCATACTGTGGACAATGGTGTAATTGAACACTTGGTTCCAGAATTAAAGGAAAATGACTGGGATGTTCTCATTGGTCACTTTCTCGGAGTTGATCATTGTGGGCACAAGTTTGGTCCCAATCATCCTGAAATGGCAGCTAAACTCACACAGATGGATTCTGTCCTGAGGTAGGGAGCATTTATTGCTTATGAAAGCAACCACCTCAAATCCTTTAAAATTTAACAGACAGATTTGCCAGTTTGGAAAGTGGCCTTACTTGATGTGCTCAAAGTTGTGGAGAACATTGCTTTTCTATGTGTAGTGATTTTATCTCGGATATATGTAATCTGATATTTAGAGTTACATACACCATGCAATGTATATATATGCATAGTGTGGTGCAAAAGTAAAGAAAGGGAAATTTGCCAAATTTCACATTTTCAGGGCCTTGTTGTTGTAACTTTTGTGATGTGAATATAAGTTACACAATTCAAAATTTGTCAAATTTTTGGTTCATTTCTCCACATTGTGTCCAAGATTTGATTCATTAAGTTGTTGTCAGTTGTGGATTGAGCTTATCATCACACTTGCACAAAGGATTAAATTCTTCTAGACCAATTACAGTTCTCCACCCTCCACAAAACCAGCACTCCAAGTTATAATTAAAATTAGAGACAGTCTTTGAGAAGAGCCACTTCATGGATGTCCACTGCCAATCCAATTTAGCATTTTTTCTACTAGTTAACTTTGTTATTGATAGTGCCAGGTGATATTTTTTCCAAATTTGGTTGTTTATTCAACATAATAGATCTTTTAATTAGCAGTTGGCCTCCCTAAAAATACAAATTGTTTCAATGCAATGAAAGGCTGGATAGATTTCAAATTGATATAATGTATTCTTATACTACTTTTTGTGTTATGCCATACAGGTCTGTAATGGAGACTCTTGATGACAAAACAGTATTGCTTGTGATGGGTGACCATGGTATGACCCGTACTGGTGACCATGGTGGTGACAGTGATGATGAGGTGGATGCAGCCCTTTTTGTTTATTCAACCAAACCTATATTGACGTGTAACATGAAAAAGGTAAGGAAAGGGATGATACAGTTCATACTACATGTAAATAAATTATTCTCAAATTTGTTTTCGCTATAGTCTTATTGAAATCCTAGTACTTTTTGTACAATCTCATAACTCACTTTTTAGTCAACTATTATGTGTTTTTTTTCTTTAATCAAAAATATAACATAGCTAGTAAATTTGTCTAATCAAATTCAATTGTGTGAGTGAGCTTCATATTCCTATTTTGCACGCTTATGACGTCAGCAAACAAATCCCTCTAGAAAAAATTTTCCATTGGGTTGAAAATGTTATAAAACAATTGGTTCATACGTCAGCGTGTGTTCATCAAGATATGAAGCACTTGGGAAGTTTGGAGAGCATGAAAGATGCGTAAGAGTTGCTCAATGCTACGTCTTGAGCAACTCTTACGCATCTTTCATGCTCTCCAAACTTCCCGTGTGCTTCATATCTTGATGAACACACGCTGACGTATGAACCAATTATTGTTAAATAGTATAGGCAGTGGAAGATTTCGGTTGATTTCTTTAACCCATTTTACCCTAACATCAGTATGCATATTCTCTATACTGTTCTTTATACATTTCCAAAGGTGCTGACAAGAAGAGTTTGTTTAAAATCAAGAACTTCTTTAGTTTATAACCATTTCTTTTATTTATTCTTGTGGCCTTCATGTTTGATTCAGGGGTGATGTTGTGAGAAGGAATTAAAAGTTAGTCGTTCTTAGGGGTTAAAGGGTTAAAAAGAGCTAACTTAAACTGGCATTTCTTATTTATTGAATTCAGTGTTAAGAAGTTTTCAATGTCATTGGTATTGCATACTTTTTCTCTCTGTGGCCTTTTTGACAGTTTGTCTGGGCTAAAAACTTCTCTGAAATGTTCCCATGTTGTGAGATTTCCTACCTCAAACTAACATTTTATTCCTAATGCCATTTGTGTTGTGGATTCCAATTTTCTTCTGTACACATGAGTATACATGAAATAATTTTATAATTTGTAATTTTTGTTCAACACAGGAGAAAACTGCAACTGTTTCCCAGATAGACTTGGTCCCAACTCTCTCCCTGCTGTTAGGTATACCCATTCCATTTGGAAACCTGGGTACTATTATACCTGAGTTGTTCTGCCATGGAAGTACCTCGGACATTCACTCTCATCAAGCAGACAGTGAAAATGATATAATTGCACAGCAAGTGCTGGAGTTGCTTCAAAGAAACATAGCTTTTGAACTGAATGCCAAGCAAGTCCACAAGTATCTCACAAAGTATGCCTCGATCTCGGGAGATATTCCTAGAGGCAAGTTAGAGGAGCTTGGGAAGATTTTACAAAATGCAACTGCACTGGTCTCTGAAGCTAAAGATTTGGTTGACAGCCTTGGGGGACATGGGGAAATGCTCAGAAAAGCCTCTGGAGAAGAACTAAAGCATCTCAGTGTTATATTATCTTCTGCCGAAAAATTTCATAGTGACTATTTGTCTGGTGCGAAAGTTCTCTGTCGGTCGATGTGGGCGAAGTTTGATCTGAACTCTATATTTGCGGGTATCTCTGTGATTTTTGTGGCTGTCGCTTTAGTTGTTTTAGCCCTTCTTAATTTCAGTGAAAACCGATTGTCTCTGCTGGTTTTAGTCCCGCTGATAGGCTTCATTATTGCATCTGCAGCGACATCCTGTGACTTCAATGTCATTATCGTAATACCACTATATATAGCATGCGCACTGCTGTTGGCAATGTTTGTTTTTCTTCAAAAGATGGTTCTGAAATACACCCAAGTAACAGCGAGTGGTTTTTTAAAAAAATTGTCATTAGACAACATTTTTGCCGCGGTGTTATGTTTACTTCAATGCTGGGCTTCATTGTCAAACAGTTTTGTGGTGAACGAGGACAAGCTGATTGCCTTTTTCATTCAGTCTTTAATTGGAGTGAAATGTGTTCAAGCCATATGGAAAGTTTATCCCATCAATAACAGGAATCTCGTTCTAAGACATCATTTTAGGAGATTTTCCAAAAAGGACAAAAAGAGCGATATATCTGGATTCTTCCTCAGATTGTTTATAGCGTGGATAGCATTTGATATTGTCAACAGAACTGCTATAATGTTACGAGCTTGTCGCGAGGAGCAGTGGTCTTGTGTGCCAACAGATTTTCTTAAACCTCAGTCGACCTCCGCGGACAAGACCAACTTGGAAAACAATCGATTTATTTTGACCATTTTATGCACTGGTATAATTCCTTTTTCACTTCGCCAGTGGCTTCGTTATCATGGAAATTTAAATGGCACAACGTTTATAGTTCTAAGTGTGAGGTATACTGTTCCCTTGGCTTTCATCTTCATGTGCGCTCACTGGATGCTGCAGATCGTTCCACAGAAGATGGCCACTGTCTTTCCAGAGATGCAGGTGTGGCAACAAATAATCTTTCCGCAGATTGTCTACTCTATGTGTATGGCAACAATTGCATGCGTTTTGTACTCACCCCTATATATCTACACTGTCTTTAAAAACGGAAGGAACTCTCTCAACGAAGGAGTGAAATCTTTGCAAGAGACTGGTGATAATTCCAGAATTATCCATGCTCTGGTCCGTGAAGTGAGACAGAATTGGAAGAAATTGGATGGAAAGAAAGTCTTGGCGGGAGAAGAGTGTGAGGACGATACAAACACGCCCATGGTGTATGGTCTTGGAACCGTTTTTTCGTCGGCAATACTGGTTCTATTTGTTGCCGTTGGATTGCCTTTAATGATGTTGTTGGGCAACGGAATGGCTTTGTCTATTTCTCTGATTTTTTTCCACATCTTTTTGCTGTTGGAGATTCACGGATTGAGCCATGATGCAGAACCTGGCGATAGTGCTCGTGGAAACTCCGGTAAGTGCTATGGGGTGTATGTACAATTTTTGGGCACGTTATAAGCAAAGTTGTTCTGCTGTTAGCAAATGTTTGCTGTGAGTTTAGTGAATTTAGAGGGAACAGTAGACGAATGCTGACGATTTAACTCTGCTAAAACTCGCACTCTTATAAACCCATCAGAACAGTGAAGTAATTGATGTAATCAACAACGACTGACAACCGCTATCGGCCACTTTCCACTTTCTAGGTCTAGCCAAAATGAAAGAAAGAACTGAGCCTTGTTGATGCAAACGGAAAGCGAACGTCAACTCGCTTTAACTAAAACTAGGACTCGTGAGTCGTTCTATAGTACCGCTCAAAAGTAAGTTGACAGTCCCTCGATCCTCGAAGTTATCGAGTATCGAGGCTCGAGTCGAGTTTCAAGACATTCGAGTTGAGTATCGAGACCCTCGAAACTCGGTTCGTGACACGAGAAGAATCAAGGAACAGCGATTCGAGACTGTCAACTTACTTTTGAGCAGTATTCTACCTCGTGTGTCTTCAATCTTTGAAGAATAGCTGATTATTATTTCCCCAGCACCCCTGTGCAGTTCGCGATAAGTCTTTTAGTCCCTCTGAGGGACTAAACGTAGGGAACGTAGACTAGCCTTGCTCAAAAGACAGGGTAAACTCGGTGAGAACAACTTCTACGAGTTCTGAAAACTGACCGGTTTCATTTACGGAGACAACGGTCTGATCAACTAGTTCTCACAAATTTCTCTATTTGTAGACACCTCATTCAGCGTGGTAGTACTGTGGTATTTCATGTCGTCATATTACTTCTATTGCACTGGTCACCAGGCCACCATTCCGTCCATCCGCTTTGAAGCTGCTTTTGTTGGCTTCCCAGGAGACATGGGAAATATTGTGATACCAGGTGAAGCATAAACCTCAAAACTTAGCTCATTTTGATTTCATTCAGCGCCAGAAAAATTAGTGAACTAAAGGTGATTGAAATCGTCTCTTTCTCGCGTAAAGCAAAATGAAACCTGTATTAACCGCCGCTTCCCTACAACGGAGCCGTTTCTTGTCTTTTGTTTGTTTGTTTTTTTCACGGCCGACGGTTCGTACGTTTTAACTTCTGCACAACGACTGCCTCTTCTTGACGGCAAGGCCCACTTTAGCGTGTCCCAATCGCAAAGTTTTACGAAAATTTTAGTGCCGACGTGTAAAATGAGACGAATCAATGATGCTGTTATTTTGGGCGACAGTATTGTTTGCTGTGTTTGTGCGTTTTCCTCTCTTTTATGGATAACTTCTTTCTATTCTTATTGTAGGTCTCCTTATACTGCTGAATACTTTCTCTGGTCCAGTCCTTTTCGCCTTGGGTCTTCCACTCCTTCTCTTTTGGCCTCAAATACAAAACAGGCTCCTAGGAACTCGCAGCAAAAATAGCCCTCAACCAAGCAAAGGAGAGTTTGATTGGATTGAAAGTCCTGAACTGTTAAGAACTCGGATGTTTCGGCTCTTAGTCACTTACCAGACTCTCCACGGCCTCAAGGTTAGTTTTAACTTAGAACTCAAAACTTTTGTTGCACAGTTTTTCGCCAGTTTGATCGAACGGTTGGAGCAGTGTCAGTATCTCAGCAACTGCACACCTACCCCTCCCTTGACCCAACAACAGTCGACTGATAACAAGTTAGGGTTTAATGTTGGCTTAGGGGAGGGGTAAGTGCTTAGTTGCTCAGATACTGAGCATACCTGATACCAACGGTTAAATGAACTGCAACAATTACAGCTTATTGTATTTATGTTCTTGTAAATAAGACTTTTTATGGTGAGAAAATAAAAAGAAAATGAAACTACTTGATATTTGATTCTGAAGCAACAACACTGAGAAAAGTGTAGATATAAAAATGAACTCAGTCATACGTTTAACTGTAGGGTTTAGCAAAAGGGTGGTATTTTTAGGCGTAAAGAACAGCGTCACGAAATAAAAAAATCTGGGGTTCGTAGATTTGTAATTTTTACCAGTGTGACCCTAAACACCCTATCGTCAGTGCGCACAAGGAGAATTTGTTAAACAATCAAGAGCTTTATTAGGTGTAATCAGTGGAGAAATTAGATGCTAGTCACTCTTACGATTCAAAGGGTTAATTTTCATTTCCTTATCTATGAATTGATTTATTTATTGTCTATTTATTTTCTGATTTATTTATTTATTTATTTATTTACAGCTCCTGGCTACTTGTTGTTCTGCTGCGGTCCACCGCCGTCATCTTATGGTGTGGAAGATTTTTGCGCCTCGATTTGTGTTTGAAGGTGTCTCGTTCCTTTTAATCACGGTGGTGTTGTGCTTCAGTTATCTTGTGGTTCTCAGAATTGATCAGTCTTTGCGAAGCTGGTTCAAGAATCTTGAGGAGTCTCGTAAATGGAAGCCGAAGAAAATTTAACTTCGTAACCTGACCCCAGCAATCACTGGAACCAAGCATTTTTTTTACTTGCCTTTCCAAACAGAAACCTGTGGATCAGTGAATAATGAATAAAGTAAACAAATATTTAATTGATACATTTGAGAAAATTTTCGCCAGCAATAAAATTTTGGTCGCTAGAAAAGGGAGAAAAGGACTTTTTGTACAATACTGTAAAAGACCTACGACAAATGTCTTTTCTGATAATGACAGTCTGGAACACTGGCGTATTTTTTTTAGTTTAGTTATGGTAATTTCTTCAACATTTTGACGATGAATCAAGTTAGATTGTTACTGAAAACTCTCTCTCCATGAGTAGCGCTACAGTTGTCGTAGGTAATATATTATAAGATATTGCCTTCAAGTGCAGGTGACAAGTAAGACTACGAGCAGTCCTTTTTTTTTTTTGCGAAATCCGTTGCGCGAGTTACAAAAAGTCACCGAAAAAATAAAATTGATGTTAGTGCGTTGCTCGGAACTCTTAAAGTGAGGCGCACGAAAAGTAAGTGAGTCTTGCGACAGATTTCGCCGGAAAGGAGATACTGCTCGTAGTCTGGTGACATCTTCAACTGTAATTTCTTGTGGTTATCAACCACGCACGAAATAAATAAGAGTTCCTATTTTTGTCTTTTTAGTTTTCGTTTGTTGTACCGCTTGCAGGTATCAAACAGGTTTAATTGTTATTCATTTATTTTATATTATTTCCGTTTTTCAGCGAGGTTTAAACCCCATTCACACCAGCAAAATATGTTTAGTTGAATCGGGCTCAACTGAATGAAAATCAGGAACGGAGAAATGAAAAAATTAATTTTCTATTCAAATTACCACTAATTTGTATGATCAATGTGCAACAGAAGTCGAAAAACATCGATTTTAGGCAGCTGCTATGAGGAAGAAACTTTTAAACCGTCCTTAACAAAACAGCTTTTAAACATGCTTAAGCTTTGGTGCGAGTGGAGTGTAAATCAGCGCTCGGAGAGGTATAATTTGGGGGATGGGGTGGGGGGGGGGGGGAGTCGGGGGATTTGGTTGTGTCACGATTAAAATTTACCTGATCCCTCATAAGGTTCTGCAACACTCTTATGGTCCCCCTTCAATGGCAGTTAGTTAGCAGCAAGTTTTCTCTAGTCCTCCGATTCAACTCTGTTAGCAATGACTGATCTGCCCTTTCGTTTCCCCTGAAAACCATGTGAACCCCCTAAAATCCTAAACATCTCTTCTTCCCCCCCCCGTCCCCCCCCCCCCCCCCCGCTCCTCAGGCCATAAATAAAGACTGGTCCCTTATCATTTAGCATATACTGTTTCCATTGCACTCAATTACTACTGAATTTTTTTTGGCACTATTAAATGCAAACCAAATCTTCGCTCAAACCCAGCGTCTCATGGGGGTTCATGCATGGTTAATTTTTTCGTTAAGATTCATCAGAATTCCGAATCGGGAAACTTCGATATTGAAGCAAAATTGCTTTCTTTACTTTTTATATTTGGCAGAATCGAAACAGCTCAGTCTAGTTTGCTAGATCACAATTTCAATCCTTATCCTTTAAGCCATAAGAGTGACTGGATTCTAATTTCTCATTGCAGTGTCACCCTTTAATCAAAGGTAAAGGTCATGAAAATAAAAAAAAAGATCATTAATTTTCTGTAGATCATGATTGTCAGACAAATTCTCCTTGTCTGTACCAGCGGAGATGTAAAGAGAACAGTAGGGAGAATATAAATATCCATTTAGGAAAGTTTTTTTTGCGTCCTTTTCTTTGTTTTTGTTTTTTTAACTCACTTTTCATTATTTTCCCCAAAAGCAACTAGGATTAGCTAGGAGGATTACATTAAGAAAAACCCATCCCCCCCCCCAAAAAAAAAAGCGTTATACCGCTGTTTGCAGCAAGCGGGATACTTTCCTAGATCCTAGACTTCAAACGGTCGACAACATTCAAATGAAGATTTCGTTGCTAAAAAAAAAAACGTGCCACACAGAGTAAAGCGGAGAAAAATTTCCTCTCATATGCAAATGTAAAAGACGAGCAAAAAGGTGTTGCAGAGGTTAAATTCGAAATAATGAGCTTTCATTGATGTATGCGAATTTTTTGCGCCTTTGAATGTAAACTACTTGAATTCCAGCAACTTTTTTTACTGTCATGCGCAGCTCACCCAAATTGTTCATTTTTACTTTTCAACGGTGGCCGTTTACTGAATGAAATCATTCATGCTACTATTGCATTTGGTGGCCTTAGTCATTGCTCTTGGAAGAGAGGAAAAATCATTGTGCAGTTTTTGACAGCCTTGATGAGACATCGACGAGTTTTGTCAAACCTGTTATGGTTAAACTCGTGCGAACTGATCACACATCGGATCCTCTCTTTACCGAGATGTTAGCAGCTAACAACTTCAAACAAACTTGGGCTGGTGTGAATCGTTTGTTAGAGTGATCGAAACGAGAGGAGAACACGTACAACACTGGACCCCGAAGTTTCAAAATGGTAAAAGAAACTACATTCTTAGTTATTAGAAAGTAGCAACATGATTGAATTTCATAGCGATGGAATAGAAAACAACTGTTAGACATGATGAGTAGAAAGTTCCCACAATGACTTTAAATCTTTGTTACCTAATATGTATTCATATTCTCGAACAACGTTACCTATATTTCGATATCACTAGAAACATTACCACCTACATCTAATTTTTAAATAAAATCGTTCAGGTTTCGTCCACAACATAGTGGACGTATTTGAATGTGAAACATCGTTAATCTTGACTATCATCGTTCTCTTCAACATTTCATGAAAATCCATAGGTACAACTAAGACGGATAAAAATTTATTTCTAATTTTCACAGTTTTAGCTATCTTCCATTTTGTTGCAGGTGATCAGAAGTGGGATACAGCCGGTTCTAGTTGGAACAGAGCCACTGAATTTGTCTGCGATTACTGAAGCAGACACTCCTCATATGGAAAGAAGGCGACCGAGGTTAATGTTCCTTGTCGTTCGAACAAGATCTGCTAGAAGCGGGTTGATTCCTTCCTTAAAAGTCTGTGCTATTTACTTTCATCGCGGATTGTTGGAAGTTATGGAAAGCAAAAGAAAGATTGGGACTCAATGCACCACATATGTGCTCCTGGAGAAAGCCAAACAAACTCAAAAGTAAGCTTTTATTTATTTATTTATTTAAACAATGTTTAAACAGGGTCATCACATTCAGCATAGCTAGTTTAAAGAGAGCCCTGCAAAAACAAAATTTGACAATACAAAGTTACACATAAAATTGACAGACAAAAGTAAAACTCATTAGAGAAAATACATACAAATTCTATATAACTAATTAAATCTGTTCGAAAAACCGCTTACACTCAGTTTTAAAAGTTTTAAGGCTTTCCAGCGATCTTATTGCTTTGGACAGATTATTAAAAGTGCACCCACCATTATATCTAGAACTGCCTTGATATTTAGTGCTTTTGGCCAAAGGAAGACGAATCAAATCCCTGTGCCTGGTATTATATGTATGATATTTCTTAGCTCAATAGGTAAGAAGGTACTAAGCCGTTCATAGATTTGAAAACCAGCATGCACTTAAGATAGTCTCTACGAGACTGAAGGCTAGGCCAACCAAGAATACGGACGATATCTATTTCACTCACAGCCCTATTTAAGATAATACTCGCCGAACACCCATTAAGCTTATCAAGATACCATTTAGATATAGCCCCACAACTATTCCATACAACTGAGCAATAGTCAAAAAGGGGAAGTATCATTACGTTGTACAAAATGATACAGGATGACTGAGGCAAGATCTTTCGTGCTCTACGCAACATTCCTAATCTAGACGAGATCTTCTTTCCCAAGTAATTAATGTGGGACTTCCAAGAAAGTGTTGGGTCCATAAAAACCCCTAGATATTTCAACTTTTCTAATCTCTCTAAGTCTCGGCCGTTAGATGATATGGAGAACGACTTAGAGGCAAGCCTTTAATGGGTACCCACAAGCATTATTTTAGATTTGTTAGAGTTGAGTATTAGGTAATTAATTGAAGCGAGAAGCTAGCTTCATTATTCATTAAATTTTATCGCTGCCATAAAAAGTCATGCATAAAAAAAATTATCCATAATTGCGTTTTAAAGTTCCAATGAGTAACCTATTTATTCTAAGTATGTTTTCAATTAGCTAAACATTCTGCTCCTAAGATATGAAATATGGATACCTATCAGGTTGCAGTGAAGAAATAATTTGTAACTAAATTTTTCTATTTATAATGATGGACGACCGCAGTTTCATCAGCAGCGATCATGGATTATATATGTACAGACTACACTCAACTTTCCACTAATTGCACTCTCGTAGGCGGATAGTTCTACTTACGGAAGCATTTTTCAATCCCCTTTTTGCCTCAGTCAAACTCTCAATTTACAAATTAACGTAAGCGGACATTCTCTCGTAAACAGACTGGTGTTCGCTTATATGATTCTCGTAAGAAACAATTCAACTAACGCATTCTTTCTCAGTTCCCCAGTGTCCGCTCTCACGAGAGAGTTGATTGTCTACATTTCTTGAGAAATCTAAAAAGAAACTTTTTTCCAGTTCGTGCAGTATAGTGTGCAAAGCAAAAAAAAGAAGCAGTTTTATGTAATTAATCTAAGTTGCACTTCACTGATCAAATGAAGCATCGTTTGGACTGACAAATAAACATATGTTCCCTCTTTCGAATTCATAGTAATTTATTCAAAATTTAATCTCATGGAGCATCTGTCTTATTTAGAATGATTAGTTTTTTAATTATTTACAACAGAGGAAGAGAGACTCAACGAGGTTTCAATTTTATGTAAAAGTCTATCAGCACAAGTCATTTATTTCAAGCACTCTTTTTCAGGTCGAGGATCATGTTTCAATAAAAAGGCATTTCACTCTTAGCGGACAAGTTCAGTGGATAACACAGGGCTTAAGGTACCATATATAGGATAGCGATAGAAGAAACCACTATTATCTAAGTCCCTTGTGCGGTTCGAACCTCAAAAAAACACAAAAGGACGCTCCTGGCTGGGTGGAGAGTTTTGGTGCTCTACACTCGGTACTTGTTTATTTTCGCGTCCCGAGGAAAGGTGCAGTGCAGATTGCCCATACTTCGGTCTTACCCTCTGGTACCTCAGCGTAAGCTCGTATCGTTTTTGTTTCAATTGTTTTTCATTTCTGGTTTCCTATTTTATGATACGACCAATAAGCCGTTAAGTAGGTCTCAAACCCGGAGGCCATACCCTTTTCAGGTTTCGGCTGTTGAAGCGTGGACGTCTTGTATTCTGTAGCATACACCTTTATTGATATCTGACGGGCTATACCAGCAACCAAACTACTATCTACATCTAGTTACAAGCTCGGCTTTTATTGGTACGGTTGAAGATCTAGAACGTTCCGTAACAACAGGTTACAACAGGTTCTATTTATATATTGATTCGATGATGACTCAGCATGACATAGCTACTTCTAGAACATTCTTGAAGGTCACACTACATCCTCTCTTCTTTACAAAGACTGACGAAACAATTCATGAAGGAGATCACTAGACATCACATTGCCTATTGCAGTCTATTGAATGTCTCTAAGGTTATTTAAAAAGAACGAAGTCTTTATACTTTGAGTTTGGCTTGACTTGTCTCTGTGATCTTGTTACGCCTTGTCGAATCGGTACCTGTTCTGATTTTGACTCATTTTTTATGTCACTCAACTGCATTTGTCCTGTTTCATTGTTGACTACAAGTAATTCTATGAACTTAGGCTGTGGGGCAGTTGGCAAGGCTGCATCTGACTGTGTGGGTGGGCTCACAGGAGAGTCTAAATAAGGGTTTGTAACAACGACTTTGGGCGTTGTCATTTCTCTAGTTTTCCTGATGTGACACCGATTCCTTTTGTACTCACGGCCATCGGCCTTCACTATGTAGGATCTGTCAGATTCTCTTCTGACCACACGGACTTGTGTCCACAGGGGTGACGACTGAGGCCTGATCTTGGCGTGAATACTATCTCCTACAACAAGAGGGGGTAGCAGCTTTGCTCTCTTACCATGATACCTCTTGTTCTGTTGCTTCTTCCTGACTGAAGCTCGTATGATGCCTGAGGTTGATATTACGTGGGGTTCAAGTAACTCTGATTTCACAGGTATAACTGTTCTTGTTCTTCTGGAATTAAATTTCTCATTTGGTGATGCCAACTCGTCAGGTGTATTCCTTTGTTCCAAAATAGCCATCCAGGGGTCGTGACTCATCTTGAGTATCCTCTTAGCTTGTTTGACTGCAGCTTCCGCCGTACCGTTTCCTTTTGGATGGTGTGGTGAAGAGGTATAGTGATGAAAGTTCCAACTCTCTGAAAACTCCTTAAATTCCTTGCTAGCATATTGAGGACCATTGTCTGATATAACCACCTCAGGGACTCCCTGCCATGCGAAAATCTTCTTCATCTGTAAGATTGTGGACTCAGCATCAGTATCATTCAGTTGCTCTAAGTCCCAGTATTTTGTGAGATTATCCACAACTACCAATTAGATTGAAAAGATCAGTACTGACTATTTGCCATCTTCTCTTTGGAATAGGCTGGCTCTGCATGGTTTCTCTAGGCTGATAGTCTCGGACATTGGGTGGTACTTGCGTCTTGTCCTCAGGTCATCCATTAGCTATAATTTCAGCTTAAGTCATGAGATTTCCATCTTTTGAGGTCGCTGTTGCTACTTTCTGAAGGGTTGCATCTGTCATGTTATGAGAGATATTTGGATCTGTTCCTTCGATCTCTTTCATGAGGAGTTCTTCTGCGCGAATTGTAAAGACTTCATAATCATTTATTTCCTTTAGCGTTCGGCCGTTTGGGAGGGCAGATCTTGACAGATGATCACTTATGTACATCTGAGTTCCCTTTTTGTACACAATGTTCAGGCGGTACTTTTGAAGTCGTAGCATTATGCGTTGTAACCTCTTGGGCGCGTTGTTGATACTTTTGGCAAGTATGGTTTCTAGAGGCTTATTGTCTGTGACTGCTATAATCTTTTGTCTTCCATGGAGATAGTGGTCAAATCGTGTACAACCAAACACCAGTGCGAGGCACTCCTTCTCGATCTGAGAGTAACGTCTCTCAGTCTCAGTCATATTGCGACTAGCCGGCTTGAAGTAGAACAGCTCCTAGTCCATAGTCACTTGCATCTGTCTCAATCGTTACTTCTTCCTCCAAGTCGTAGTTACGGAGTAGTGGCGGTTCTGAAATCAGCTGAGTCAACTTGTTAAACTTCTGAGAGGTTCAGATACGTTGGACAGCTGAGGTAAAAATTTGCCCAGGTAATTTATCATTCCAAGTGGCCTTCTCACTTCAGTCTTACCGCGTGGTCTCGGCATCTGAGTGATGGCTTCAACTTTGTCTGGGTCTGGTAAAATACCCTCAGAAGTCAAGATATGACCGCAATACTTCAACTTCTGTTGTTTGAAAACGAACTTGTCCTTGTTCAGTTTGAAGTTTCGCTCCCTGCATCTCTGTAGCAACGCAATCAGATTTCTGTCAAGGTCTACCAAGGCTTCTTCATGGGTGTTCCCTGCTCCAGTTACTAACTGTAATATTTAGGCTTCAAGGTAAAGATTTATTCCGCACACAGGTGAAGTACATACAAGATGGCCGAACATCAAAGCACATGGCCCCCAACATGCAACGGGGCCTTGCTAACTAGAACACCGGAAGTCTGATGTAATAAGCAACTAATCCAACACTAACTGGTCATCAGCTATAGCAGTTACTCCTTCCAGGCCCTTAATGATCTCATTTACATGTCTCTGAAACTCTTCTGGTGCACTACATATGCCGAAGGGCATCCTAAGCCACTTGTGTCTCCCAAAAGGAGTGTGGAATGTTGTTAATTTTCTAGAGTCCTCATCTAGCTTCATTTGCAGAAATCCATCTTAAGCGTCCAGGACTGTGAACGCTTGCGCTTTAGCAAGTCTAGAGGTCACATCATCAATGGTTGGAAGGCAGAGCTTTGGTATTTTGACATGCTTGTTCAATTCTCTGGGATCCAGGCAAACACGTAGTTGGCCATTGCGCTTCTTCACGTATACTGCACTGCTCACCCAGTCTGTTGGTTCATTAACTTTCGCCATGTGGCCTTTCTGCTCCATTTCATAAAGTTTCTTCTTGAGATCGTCTCTCAGTGCGACGGGTACGATTCTAGGCGCATCTTGTTTCGGTACTGCTCCCTCTGTCAGTTCAATCTTGTAATTTCCAATGTCCCCTAGCCCAGTGAATACATGGTTGTGTTCTCGTGAAATAGCATCCTTGGTCAACCCTTTCACGTCAGAAACTGAGTTGACGAGTAATTCTCTTTTAATAGACAGGAGTTACAACTCCTCACATGTTTTTCCTGATAACGGTGAACTTAGAGCATCATCAATCACTAAGAATTTTGCTATGGTTATTTTTCCACCAATCTGGATGTCAAGGTAGACTTCACCTTTGGGAAACACACCATCTTCATTGTACGCTTTCAAAATGGCACGAGTTTTCTTCAAGTCTGGTCGGTTTGGAATCTTTATAAAATCTTTCTCAAGCAATGTAACATATCAACACTCGACCGCCATGTTGGAGTTACGCAACACACGTGTTTTATTTCATGCTGTGCCTACAAGAGGTCAGCGGTATACATAACATCCCCCCTTCCCTCTCTTGATAATATCAACAACAACAACAACAACAACAAAAATATATGGTAACTGAACGGAAACAGAAAGTGTTTGCACAATTAACAGTGTCTGTTATTGCTACGTTTTCGACGCCTGGCCAACTCTGAAAATTAATTATAGGTCTAGTTTCATTGGCTTATTGACTTGTCTGCCACTTCGAGTTGTGTACAGTGTCGAGCCCCTAGTCGCTGCTACTTCAGGTGAAGGCGGTATCTTTCTTGCTGGGCTTTTCCTTGTGACTGACTGGTCTGACTGGTAATCTAATGGTAACTTCTCCATACGTGTGTCTGACATGGGTGGTGGCACTGCATGCGGCACTAAACGTGGTTTCTCAGGATCTGTCTCTGTCTCCTCAGTGCTTCGATGGTATCCTGGGAAGTAAGGTCATTGAGTTTAGTTACTTCAATGTACTTGGAGTAATAATCAACCAGTACCAGGTAATGATGACCTTCAAAGGCGAAGATGTCTGAAGCAGCCATCGCCCACGGCAGATCTGAGACAGGACTTGGCATCAGGGGCTGTTTCTGCTGTGCAGGCGCGTAGTTGTGGTACACGGTACAGTCTTTTACTTTGTCTTCTATTTGAGCGCTCATTCCAGGCCAATAAAGCGCTTCTCTGGCCCTCTGTTTGCACTTCACAATTCCAAGGTGTGTTCCGTGTATTAGGCGAGCATGGCTGGTCTCATGGACGGGGGTACCACAATCTTCATCCCTCTGTAGATTACACCATCTAAGACTGCAAGTTCATCACGTGACTCCCAGTATTCTCGTATGCCGTGTGGGACCTGTCGTTTTGAATCCTGCTTGAATCATAGCGTACAGCTCGTGGAACTCGTTTGCAGTTTTTTGTTGGAGTTCTGTATACTTTGGCTCTGAAATGGATATTCTTTCCAGCATGTTTACTTGTATCTCTTCTTCGTCCGCATGTAGTTCATTCAGACTTGCTCGGCTAAGGGTATCAGCGAGAACTTGCTTCTTGCCTGGAAGATACCCCACTTTTAGGTCATAATCGCTTATTTTCAACATCATTGCTTGTAATCTTAATGGTGCCGTTGCTATTGGTTTGCGGAGAATTGTCTCTAGGGGCTTATGGTCGGTCTGAACCACAGTCGTTTTGCCTGGAATGTACACTCTAAATTTCTGTGTACTGAACACAATTGCCGGCATTTCTTTCTCAATTGGGGCCCAGTTGATTTCAGATTCTCGAAGTTTGCGAGACGCGTAAGCTACTGGCCTTCCTTCTTGGAGTAGGACCGCACCCACTGCTTCCTTGCTGGCATCACTCTGTATAGTCATTTCCTTATCGACATCATAGTAGGCTAGCACAGGGGCTTTACAGCACATATCTTTGAGCTTTTGGAATGCATCTGCCTGTGGCTTATCCCAGTGGAAAATTATTTCTTTTCTAGTGAGCTCTCGCAACGGGGTTTCAACGTCTGCAAGTATTGGGAGGAACTTGACCAAATATTATATGGATCCCAGGAATCGGCGTACATCCTCTTTTGTTTCTAGAGGTGGCATATCCTTCATGGCTTTCACTTTTTCTGGGTTAGGTTTGAGTCCTTCTTCTGAGATAATGTGGCCCACATATTGGACTTCGGGCTTGCGTACTTAACCTTGTCAAAATTCAATCTGAGGTTGTAGCTTTTGGCTCGCTGGAACACTGCCTCTAGCACCGAGTCATGATGAGCAACGTTACGACGTGTGATTAATATGTCATCCACAATGGCATATGTATGATCGATACCTTCCAACATTTCATTCATGGTCCTTTGATACATCTCTGGAGCTAATTTGATTCCAAAAGGTAGCTTCAACCATCTGTATCGGCCTATAGGAGTGTTCATAGTTGTTAGTAGGCTGGACTCGTAGTCAAGTTTCATTTGGAGATACCCACTCTTTGCGTCAAGGACTGTAAACACTTTGGCATCAGGTATTTTGGCTGAAATTTCTTCAACCGTAGGTATTGGATAATGTTCCCGCTTAACGGCTTTGTTCAGGTCTCCTGGGTCTAGACAGATCCTGATCTTGTCACCTCGACTTGAAACCACCATAGAATTGACCCAATCAGTGGGCTGTGTGACTTTGGCTAGATGCCCTTCCCTCTCCATTTCTTTGAGCTTGGATGCGATCTTGGGAAGGAGTGCAGCGGGTTGTCTGCGAGGACCATGTACTACTGGCGTTGCTGTGGGGTCAATTTTGATTGAGTAGGTTCCTGGCATGACTCCAGATGCATTTTGCAGATCAGGGTGTTGATTCAGCAACTCCTTAAGGCTCACATCTATTTTATGCAGTCGCTGGACCAAGCCGAGGGCTTGACAGACTTGCCTGACAGTATTTTCTTCTGCTTGCTATCTATAACATAGAAGTTTACATTCAACTCCTTGTCTTTAAATCGCACTGGAAGGGTGACGTAACCCTTTGGTTTGATCTGGTGTTGGCTATAGGAAACCAAAGTCTTCTTGGTTTTCTTAACACGGGCATTTGGTGCTATTTGTCTGAGCTGGGTGGTGTTAATCACGCTTGCATAGGCACCCGTGTCGAGCTGACAAAACAGGGTGCTATTGCCCACTTTCAGGAATTCACACCATTCGTCCTTTTCACCTGGGTTCTGGTTGTCGTTGATCCTGTTTATTTCTAGACTTGCTACATGTAATAGTTGTAAGTCCCTGTCAGCACCTTCCTCTTCACTGGAATATTCATCTCCCGAATGGTCTGTTTCATTCAACACGTTAACAATACTTTTCCGACTTCTGCACACTTGGGCAAAGTGTCCAATTTCCTGCATTTATTACACGATTCATTCTTGGCTGGACAATTTTCTTGTGGCTTGTGTGCATTGTATCCACACCTGTCACATTTCTGAGCCTGCTCATTGTTACCTTTCGGTTTCTTGAAGTTTCTCGCCTTTTTATGCTGCCTAGAAGATTCCTTCTTCCATGTAACTTTACTAACTTCAATTCTCGGGTCTTCAACTGACATCACCTGCAGTCCATCCCTTGTGGCCTCGAACATTCGACCGATGCTGATGGCTGTTTCGAGAGTAAGGTTTTTGCTTTTTTCCAAGCAACGTTGTCGTACTCTTTCATCCAGTAATTTACACGCGATGGCCTTCCGAATTAACTTATTTGTCTCGGTCATTTCTAGCCCTCGGGCTAGGAGTCTGAGGTCAGTGACGAAGGAATCAAACGTTTCCCCTTGCAGTTGGCGTCTTCGATCGAATTTGACTGCCGCCATTATTGGGTTCTTTTTGGCTTTGAGGTGTGCCTTGAATTTTTCGGCGACTCGTTCAAGTATGTCCCTTTTCACTGATGTCATGTCTGTTTTCCCCCGATCCAACTTGAACAGTGTCCCACTGGAAAGTGAGGTAAATCTCTTGGCCCTTGTCACCGACGAAGCTCATCAGGTTGCATATTTTCTCTTTTTCCGTGCACTTGCTGAGTGGTCCTCCGAAAGCAAATTCGCAGTGTTGATAAAATCTTTCCCACTCTTTACTCAGGTCCGTGGCGGCCCAATTCATCGTTGGCCAGTTGTACGACGCGTTAGCGTATCCTTCTGCCATATCTTTGTGCTAAGTTTCATTCGGCGGCGCTCGAAATCCCACTATTCTGACACCATGTTACATATCAACACTCGACCGCCATGTTGGAGTTACGCAACACACGTGTTTTATTTCATGCTGTGCCTACAAGAGGTATACATAACAAGCAATTAGCCTCTGATCCGCTATCAATCTACATGGTCACCTCAATCCAATTACTTGTCTATCCACTTCTCAGCTAAGGTTGAATCATTTATTTAGAACGGCTGCTGTTAGTGACTGAATACATGCAGTAAACTTCATCATCGGCGATTGCTGGTTCGACTTCTTCAATTCGATGAATTCTCCTTGTAGGTTTCTTGGAAACGCTCTTCACAGGTTTCTGTGTTCTCCTTTGAGATTCTTGATCGCGACTTCTGCACATTTTAGCAAAATGGTTCTTCATGTTACACTTGCTGCATTTTTTTCCATAAGCCGGATACTGGTGCAAATTGTGGTTCGTTCCACAATATTTACATTGTTTCACCGTTTCTACTCGTCGTGTAAAATGTGGTTTCTTTCCTTTGTACTTGACAGAGTGTACTGAAGTTGCTATTTCTTCATCAGTCTTTTTCAGTTGATCGCTGGCTGTTTCTGCAGCTCTAATTATGTCCAAGGCTGTATTGAGAGTGACAGCCTTCTCACGGAGTAGTCGTTTTCTGACTTCATGGCTTTTGATTCCAATGACCAGTCTGTCTCGAATCAGTTCCTTACATAGAGCGTCATAAACACAGGTTGACGTTAGCTTTCGCAATCTGTTCAGGTATTGATCGATGTTTTCATTTTCTTGGTTGGCACTGTTGAACAAGGAACGCTCAAAAATAATATTCCTCTATGGTTCAAAATGCTACGTCAAGGCCTGCAAGAAACTATCAGGATCTGTGCGATCAGCTACAGGCAGATTTTTAGTTATTTGGTAAGTTTCTCTTCCCAGACTACCTTAAGAGTTTCCAAAATGACTTGCTTGGGTTTCTTATCAAGTTCAGTTGCTATCTTATAGCTCTCCCAACTCTCTCTGAAAAAAGTTCAGTTCTCTGCCAGGTTCCCCTTGAGACTCATTGGAGGTGGCGTTGGTAACTGACTGTACTTCATCATCTGTGTAGGTTGCACAATAGGTTGCGCTAGAGGTGCTTCTGGAGGATTCTCTCGCACCGGAGGGTCTTCTTGATCGCTAGGTGTATGCTAAGCTCTGGTTTTTCGCAGAAATGCAGCTTCCTCAATGTGTGAACCTCGAAATTCACTTCAAATTTCACAAGTGGCAGTGTTGAGACTTCCGGTCTCTCCAATAACCCCGCTGGATTCCTTTAGCGCCCGCGATTAATTCTTCTGTCTTCGCTTGGATCGACGAAATTCATCTTCAATTTTGTAATCCCCTTCCTGACACCATGAAGTGAGGACGTCTTGTATTCTGCAGCATACACTTTTATTGATATCTGAAGGGCTATACCAGCAACTAAACTACTCTCTACATCTAGTTACAAGCTCGGCTTTCATAGGTACGGTTGAGGATCTAGAACGTTCCGTAACATTACAACAGATTCTATTTATATATTGATTCGAGGATGACACAGCATGACACAGCTACTTCTAGAACATTCTTGAAGGTCACACTACAGCTATAACCACCAAAGGACTGTGTCTGTATTTAAGCGGGGATTGTATTTCCTCTTTTCTTCGGCACAGTTGACATTCAAAGTCAAAGAAATACAAACAACTATAGCCGGGTTGTGGAATATCTCCTTCTTAACTTAATGGTGATGGAAATAGCATTGACAGAACACAACAATGGCGTCTGAAGCTTTCAGGGCTTGCCTTGGTCGTTGAGAAAAAAAAAACACGGCTGAGTTTTTGACCATAAGGACTTAAACCTTAGACCTTAAAACTTCACCATCTGCTCTGCCAGCCGGGCAGAAGAAGAGATTTGGGTGGACCTTCGTGAAGATTCAAACCTCATACTTTAGGGTTAGCTCACGTGAGGATTCAAACCTCAGACTTTGCAAAATCAGTATCAGATGCTCTACCAGCCGAGCTAAAAAAAAAAAGTTGAGGGTCGACATTTGTAAGAAATTACACGTTAAACGTGTGAAATGAAAGTTTCTAGTTGACCTTCATGAGGATTCAAACCTCAGATCTACCGATTTTACTGTCAGATACTCTACCAGCTGACGTATTCAACCTTGGTCGTTAAGAAAAAAGCAAGGCTGGGTTATTGACCATAAGGATTCAAACCTTAGACCTTAAAACTTCGCAATCTGCTTTGATTGCTAAGCAGAAGGAGGAATTTGGGCGGACCTCTGTGAGGATTCAAACCTCATTCCATTCGACGTCGCTTAAAGCGTAGTAGAAAGAAATACTTCTGGGTAAAGATACGTGAGGATTCAAACCTCAGACTTTGCAAAATCGGTATTAAATGCTCTACCATCTGACCTGAGAAAATAACTATAGGTCGACCTTTGTAAGAAATTACACGCTAAACTTTTAAAATAAAAGTTTTTGGTCGACTTTCATGAGGATTCAAACCTCAGATCTACTAATTTTGCTGTCAAATACTCCACCTGCTAATGTATGCAAACCTCGATCGTTAGAAAAAAAGAACAACACTGGGTCATTGACAGTAACGATTCAAACCTTAGATCTTAAAACTTCACCATCTGCTCTACCAGCCGGGCAGAAGAAGAAATTTGGGTAGATATCCGTGAGGATTCAAACCTCATTCTATTTAATATCCCTTTATGACATTCTTAGAGTAGAGTAGGAAGATATACTTCTGGGTTAAAGTAAACGAGGATTCAAACCTCAGGCTTTGCAATATCGGTATCATCTGCTCTACCATCTGAGCTGAGAGAAAAAAATATAGGTCGACCTTTGTAAGAGATTGCACCTTAAACGTGTCAAATAACAATTTCTAGTCGACTTTTATGAGGATTCAAACCTCAGATCTACCGATGTTGCTGTCACATACTCTACCCGCTGAAGTATACAAAACTCGATAAGTTATTTTCTCGTATGATATTAAGCATTGTATTTTGTTTTCTTCTTGAGTGTGTGATCAATGGGGTTCATTCCATTCCGAAGAGCTTGACATATAATGAGAGCTGCTTAGCTGTTCAGGTAAGGATTAAATCAGAGATATCGAGAGGTCATGAAATACGATTGAGCTTTTCAAGTTATTAAATACATTATCTTAGGGTAAAGATATTAAATACAACTAAAATTTTGTATTAAACTGGTGGAGAGCTGCAAGTATATTTTAGCAATAATCATGAAAAGTAAATTTTTTGAAAATAAGAAAGATTAGAGTCAGAACCCTTTTAAGTTCTACATTTATCATGTTTAGCATTTACAAAAGAATGAGTGTATGAAATTTGAATATTATGTAAACGTGTATCAGCGCAGGTCATTTACATCAAGATATCTTCTTTTTCAGCTTTAGGATGGTGTTTGAGTAGAAGACATTTCCCTCCTAAGGAGCAAGTTGGATATCAGAAAGTAAATGGTACCGTACGTAAATAAGATAGTAAAACAAAAAACATTATAATCTGAGTCCCTCGTGAGGATTCGAACCTTACGCAGTCAGCCCAAATACGGCGATCCCAGCTGGGTGGAGAGTTTCGTGCGCTCCACTCAGTGCTTGTTTGTTTTCGCGTCCCGAGGAGAGGTGCAGTGCAGATTGCCCATACTTCGGTCTCACCCTCTGGTACCTCGGCGTAAGCTCGTATCACTTTTGTTTTTACGTTTTTCATTTTTTGCTTCCTTTTTGTTTGATACGAGCAATAAGCCGTTAAATAGGTCTCAAACCCGGAGGCCAGACCCATTTCAGGTGTCGGCTGTAACCACCAAAGGACTGTGTCTGTATTCAAGCGGGGATTAAGTATTTCCTCTTTTTTTCGGTACATTTGATATTCAAAGTCAAAGACATACAAACAGCTATAGTCAGTTTGTAGAGTATGTCCTTCATAACTTAACATTAATGAAAATAGCACTTACAGAACACAATAATGGCGACTGAAGCTTCCAGAGCTTACCTTGAGAGGGGCTACAAGAGTTAATTGTCTGTTATGTCGGTCCACAATTAGTTATCTCTCAAAAAAATTGCACATCACTTTGTCAGGTGAGCAGAAAATGAAACACAGCTAGGCCAACGTCGTTATGGATTCAAACCTTAAACCTCAAAACTTATAGTTATTGTTCTTATATCGTACTAAGCATTGTATTTTGTTTTCCTCTTGAGTGTGTGATCAACAGGTTATACAGATGCAGTATTTGATTTTCAGGAAACAAACTCCTGATCAACTTAGGTTGGTTTTTTTAAGTTGGTAATCTATTTGTCCCATCAACATGCCTAGGCATATACTGAGACCTGCTTTGCTGTTCAGGTTAAGACTGGATGAGAGATCCTGCTGATCAAATGAAACTTTGTTTAAACTAACAGTATATGTGTATATGCTTCCTTGATATTACATTCCTCTTTTCTATCTTTTCCAGGTTTTTTTCTTTGCAGGGTTTGGCTCAAAACCCACCTTCTACTTTCTGCCTTTCTCTCAAAGGAAGCAGTTCAAAAGTTGCGATTTCAAAGCATCATGCGTTTGTCAACAAGTTGTCATCAACAAGGAAGTGGTGTAACCATTGCAGTGTCTATGTATGATCTGGTCATCGAAAGGGGAGCAGTTTTTAAAGCTTCAGTGTCATAATATGTATGATATGACCGTCAAAAAGGAAAATGATAAGTAATGATAAGCACAATAAAAGATAAATAGATCAATTTAAAAATTATGAATGAAAAAATAAAAGAAATAATTAAAATAAATCAAACATAAACAATAAAACATACCATACTTACCCTCTGCCCATACTTAAAATACTTTACATTTGTGCCTTCCTTATCCGAATGGTCTCGTTGACTTAACTTTGGGTTTCAAGACTTAATGATTCATTGATAATTATATGTTTAACGGTGCAATGAAAAACATTTTTATTGGTTTTGATACCGACCAACAAATTAATGCTATAACAATACTTTCGACCCCTGATTTAAGACTTTGGATCTCAGACATTCGATTTTTGAGTAAAGTTCTAATTTCCGACTTTCGACTCTTCTCACTTCAGACTTCGGATTTCGGACATTCGATTTCGGAAATATCGGAGTTCGGAGTTTTATGTCCGACCATTGACGTAAAATTTTCTCACTTCCGGTAACGGACCTCTAATTTACGACTTTCGACTTGTGAGCCTCATGTGTCCTATGTCACTTGTCCGCTGACTGCGAACTTTCGATATCCGATTTTCATTCCTTAATTGCTACATGTAGACCTTCGACTCAAATGTTCGATCTTCCTTATTCCGATTCGACTCAAAAGTACCATTTTCAACGTCCACTAAGTTGGAGGGTTCAACTTTCTTCTTTAGGCAGGAGCATAAGTTATGTAAAAAAAGTGAGGTACAGCAGTAACCGAGATAAGAGGGAAATTAACTTTTAAGATGACAAGTTTACAAAGATTTAACCCTTTAAACCCAAAGAATGACCGGCATCTAATTTCTCTCACAGTACCACTCCTGAATCAGGAGAATAAAGAAAATGATGTATAACTTAAAGAGCTCTTGGTTAATAAACAAATTCTCCTAGTCAGCACCACAGGGGATGCACGGAGGACATTATGAATTAAGAATGTGCAGTGATGTTGGGGTGTCGAGGGTTAAATAAATAAGACAACAGTTTGTGTTATCTATAAACGGTTTATTCCATTTCCAAAACCATAAAAGTTCCTAAAGGTTAGACAGACAACCATAAAAAACCAAGACCATGTAATTGGGTGACATTCAGGTAACTAAGGCGACAGTGTTCAGTCCAAAAACAAAAATGTTAAATAGTAATTTTTAATGTTGTGCAGCGGTAACAGTTTGCAAACTATTAGGAAAAGAATGTATTTTTTGTGTTATTTTGATTTTATCAAATAAAAAAGGAAGGACTTTACGCAGTGTATTGAGTTTTTTGAGGGCCTCTCCCCCTTCAACCTTAATCTCTAGGCCAGCTCTGACACCTGCAAGCAATAAGAACGAAAAATAACGAGCTCATGTCAGCATCACGCCTTTAAATCTGTTATCATGGATTTGCACACCGATTATTTTAGTAAATATTCTTGATGTCGACAACCTAACTGCAGCCTCGAGAATCTGCTCTATCCGCCCTTGCGACAGTATTCTATCAACTCGAAACGCGCAGGCCAAAGTATTGATTAAATGGACCTTACTCTACGGAACACAGGGGTCAAACGTCTGCGTATGTGTGACGTTGCAAAATTGTCTCATCTGAGTAACAAACAACCACACCGTGAAAGCATTTAGTCAACGTGTTTCAGGGGGGTTTCACGTTTTGGGCAAAGCTCAAAACAGTATGGTAACTCTACAGGATGCCTGTACTTGTCAATACTTGAGTAATCTTTGTGTTCTAAAAGTCTCCTTTTATATCATAGATTTATGAGAACTTTTAAATTTTCTTTCGCTTATGTTGTGAGGCAGAGGTTGTTTCTTTCGAAGAGAATCGGTAATGAGACATTGAGAGTGGAAGGGTAAATGGCAGTTGCATATGCTCTGAGAGCTATCGTAAACGAGGAGTGCTGTTTATACATGTGTATATATATATATATATATATATATAAATGTATGTATGTGTGTGTGATAAAACTTCTGGGAGGCAAATATGATTTAGCAGTTAGCCTCTCAACATTTAAATTTCATTTACCTTTGCATGTGGGTATGTAGATAAATAACACTGCGATCGCCGCCATGACATTGAGAATATAATATTTTCAAAACACACAAAAGCTTTTCGAAGCTATATTACAGCAAATTGGATTCCTGGAAAGATCCCCTTAAAGTCAAAAGAAAATCCATTTTCTCCAAAAGCGGGGTTAGAGTTGTTTCATTATATTAAATAAATTACATGTAGAAGGTGCATCGTTGCAGCGATCAACTGGATTGTGATGATACAATGAAATTCTTTTCCATTATATGGAAATGAAAGCTTCTCGATAAATGAAGAGTCTGCCAATTTGTGATCAAATCTCGTTTTCGCTTTTTTCTCAGACATTCCAATTCACCTGTAAGTAAAAGATACTTGGACTATGAATAATAATTGTATCTAACCGTTATTTCACAAAAATGCTGGTAATATAGGTGACCAACTCAAAGACTGCTGACAACGAAATTTTTTTTAGCTTTTTCATTATTGTTAGTTTTTTTCCTTTGTTTCAACTTTCTTGTACTTATTGTTCTTCCTTTCTTTTTCGTTCCGTTAATTAAACATGATGAAACGATGGAGTTACCAATTAATCTGTGCATATTCGAGTTGTTTTCATTTCGCTGCAGCGATATTTTCAATTAAATTTAATTTGAAAGAAAAAAAACCTTTAAACTGTTTGATAGCTCTAAGACCCACGGAGTCCTTTGTAATCTTTACAGCTGATAACATCCTGTTTTCTTTCCACTAAATCATTCTTTAATCGTTACAATCTTGTGAGGATATTTCTTGAACCAGGTGAGTCTAAAATTGGACTATATTTTAGAAAACGTAACGTAGGTTTTCGATCAGCGAGTGCTAATACCTTTGCTAAATTGCCAAGAACTGACAACTCTGACCTAAAGTGAACAGCCAATCTGTTTTAAGAGTATGTTCGTTCATTTTTGAATCTACAATATTGATATGACCGGCCCTATTGACCATCGTTTTCAGGTAGAGGATAACCCTTGAGCTCAAAAGCAAATTTTACCATTTGAAGCAACTGACCCTACGACGTGTAAAACAAAACTCGACAATCAACGTATCATAATCTGTTTTTGGACCAACATGAGTGAATAAAAGTTCCCATAGCCTTTTCATTGCTCCTTTCCAGTTTAGTGTAAAATGAGCTCTATCCTTTTCGTATAATTTCGTTTCTACATGTGAGTTTCTTTTTTCCTCATTTGTTCCATGTTCAGCAACTCATTCATTAATTCGATAACTCCCTTTTAAACACCCATGCCCCTCTATAGGTTTCTATTTTTCATCTTAGCCTTCACGGCTCGAACCCCAATTAATTTCGGTGTGGAAGTTCAGTGCGCAGAGTCGGGGTGGAAAGTTTGGACTGATGAATATTCCTTCTCTTTGTTAGCAAATCATGAAGGTGTTGCTCTTAATCACTGCAATCCTATTCGTCCAATTGACAATGGGAACAGACAACAACTTTTGTAAACATAGTAAGTACACTTAAGTAAGATCACTGCAAAATTTCTAACACGCCCCTACTTAAAAATAAGCAAATTTAAATCCAAAAAAAAGATTATTGAAGCCTCTGTCCCTTCCGTATCTTAATGCAGACCCTCATAACTAAAGGAAGCATGCCTAAGAATTGACTTTTTTCTAACTAACGAGTCATTTGGTCCTAAAATTTAAAACTGTAAGGGTGTGATACGCAAGGTAATTTGGTAATATCAACAGAGTTAATAGCATAAATTGGCCACCGTTAAGATTTTCAAAGCTGACATTTCGAGCGTTAGCCCTTCGTCAAACCTTGTTAAAAAGTTGCAGCACTCCCTACAGAGGGATGGTGCAGTGGTGAAAGCGCACGCCCCCAACCGTTGTGGCCCGGGTTCGATTCCTGGGTCTTCCGTTTTCCTCCCTCCACAAACACTACCATTCCAATTTCAATTCGGCCTGAAAACAGTATACAAGAAGAGCCACCTCTTAGAATCGTGAAATGTCCACTGTCACATCCCATTGTTATTATTTTAAATATTATTTATTACGAATAATATATAATTTTATTTTTCAAGCCCCTCTTCCAAAGATTAAGCTCAACAGCTTCACTGTCAGTGATTGTGGCAGTGCTCCTGGACAAATATTTGAAGTAAAATTATCCAGTGTGAAGACCCCGATTTGTCTGAAAGGCGATTTTCACATCTCTGGGCAACATCCAGGCCGGTTTTCTATCGTGTACAAGGCAGCGATTTCTGGGAAAATCATGGGTTTTATTCCTTACGCTTTAGACATCCCACTTTGCAAAAATCCAGACGGTGCGAAATCATGGTAAGTCTCTTGGACACCTAACTGAACTGCAACATGTTGTAAAACAGTTAGCGAGAAAGTTTCCAAACTGTTATTTTAATTTTTGTCACTCGCTTTATCCTTTCACCCTCGATTCGTAGAAAATTTTCGTTGTCAGTTTATTTAAAACAATAAAATAGATTTATGCCTTTACATTGATGAAGAAAATTATCATACAAACTCTTCTTATAAAGTGCACCCCCTTCCCTCCCACTTCTTTGCTTGTGATGAAAGATACACCTTAAACCAGCAGAGTGCTTCGTTTCTCTTGCTTCTCTTGATGGGACCTCCGATGTTAAAAATTTTTGTGTATCGTACATTCAATTTAATTTATTTCCTTTTACGATTTATTTTCGGAACTGTAAGTAATAAAATGCACCAACGTTTAGGTGCTTACCTACAGCTACAATTCCTGCTTTTCATAATTACGGGAGACAGGAGGCTAGAATTGCATCAAATATGTTGTTCTTGTGACGCTGTGCTACTGAAAGTATGGTGTTTTTTTGGGACAGCTCTTATCCCAAGACCATCCTCACTTTAAACTTTCTAAAATTCCCAATTTTCTTTCGGGGAAAATAAACGTTTCTTTATCCTGAGATTGGTGAATGCTGTTGAAATTCTTGTAAACGAACACCGTCCAGATATAGATAGAAAAAGTTCCAGTGAATTTGCTCCTTGCCGCTTGCAAGATGTTATTGTGTGACAAAAGAATTTACATAGAACGTTAAAAATGGAATGTTCTCAGGCGGTCGCCAGCAAAACTATCCGCCTATGAAATTATTTAACATTATTTAATACCTCCACTTGGTTAATGACCAGGCGATGTCGTTACTCTAAATAAATAACACGAGTCCTTCTTAAAGTTGATTTATTCTCTTGAAGTTATCGGACAGTTGAATTCCAAGAGTATCCTCAGTTTAAACTTTCTAAAATCCCAATTTTCTTTAGCAAAAAATGAACGTTTCTTGATTCCGAGACGGGTCAAAGCTTTTGAAATTCCTGTAAACGAACACCTTCGAGACGTAGATAAAAAAAGAGAGTTCCAGTAAATTTGCTCCTGGCCGCTTACAAGATGAAGGTTAAAAATAGAATTTTCTTAGGCGGCCTCCAGCAAAACTATCCGCCTATGAAATTATTTAACGGGAATACCTCCACTTTGTTTCCTTTCCTGAAAATGACTAGGCGATGTTGTTACTTAATTAAATTAGACTCGAGTCCTTCTCAAATTTCTCGATTTCTTTTCTTGAAGTTATCAGACAGTTGACTGCAAAGAAGTAAAAGAGCTTCTTGGAGGTACTGAACAATTTTCAAGCGAGATGTATTCTTGCGTTTTTGCTTTACTCTTTGCTTACATTTTTGTTTGATACTTTTGCTAGCTTGTTTACTTGTTTTTATATTCTCTGGCTAATTTGTTGGCATGCTCGCTTGTTTTTTAGCTTGTTTTTGATACTTATTTGCCCACTTGTTTAAATGCTTGTTTGCATGATTGCTTGGTAGGGCAATTTTTAACTAAGATTCGAAAGTAATCAGAGACTGCATTGATTTTACTTTACTTCGCTCTACAATTGGTCCAAATAACTCGCGCCACTCTTTCCCCCGCTTTAGAATTTTGTTGTTTTTACTTTGAGTTTTCAACTGCTCTTAAAAGGCGATTCCTATCCTCTGATTGGCTGTTGTGGTTAATTTTTGTTTTGCTTTCACGATACTCAATCGAAAAGCACTCTATTGTTTGAATTGATTTTTCCTCTCGCTTGCTTGTTCGCTTGTTCACTTGCTGGCATATTTAGATACTTGCTAGCTTCTTTTCATTAGCCTTATTAGTAATTTCCTTGGTTGTTTAGTCCACGCGTGATGCCAGCAGTCATCACTCTCTTTTTTCATCCCCAGATCCAAACGCAAAGGTTGAAAACCATGCCTGCATCTTTAAAACTGGTGACATTAAATTTTTCATCATGGCCAACATGAAGGGACCTTTGCAACTTCCGTCATCTGTCGTAGTGAGTAATTACTTTGCAGAAAATTTGTAAGGAGTAGAAATGTGTCACTCATTCTTATAGACTTAAAAACAAGCCTATTTATTTCCAATTTATGAAACGTCATTTGCCAGGTGTGGTCAAACAATTACCCACGTGATTTCAAATTGGTATGAAATGGGTTTCCTTCACTTTGATCATTTCTAGGCAAGTGTCTTTTTTTGAAAAACCTCAAACCCGTGATAATTCCTACTTCATTTCTAGTGCGCGCCATATGAAGATTCAAACAGGTTTAGCCAACTTTTTCATTGAGAGGAGACGATTCAAATCCTTAGGGTTCTCTAGCTAGTACGTGACTTTCAGTTTGCATAATATAGCAGAGGGGGTATTCAACTAAATTATCATCAAATGTAATAGTGGTTTGAATGACTGTCAAAGTATGAATATCATATATGGGAACTGCAAATTAATAACAACTACTTAATTCAATCTTATGATGTTAGCTTGGAGAATTTGGCTTTGGATCGACTAATAGTCTAATTGATATTTTTCTTTATTCTCATCCCATGTCTCCTTGATATTGTAATGATATTGTAAGGAGAAATTCTGTCTTGGTCACTCATGGGAGTCAAAGGGTTAAGCAGTGTTCATTATTGCGAAGATCACTGTCGCATGCATTTCAAATTTATTTATCATTGTAATCCTCGCAAGTGAGCCGAAATTTAAGCTACTGCCGAAAAGAAGCTTGAAAAATTCAGGCTTCGACGGGATTCGAAAACTGTGCCATTCAGATACTGGTCGGTCGACTATTACCAACTGACCCAACTGAGCTACGAGGCCGCACGTTAGGGGCGAGGCAAATTTTAGAGGCTTCTTATTTCTTAATTCTATCTTTGCCTTTTAGGCCGGATTATCGAATACCGAAGTGAACACTCAGGTGGATGCAACAGATATTCACCTGCCAAACAATTATGTCAAGATTGCATGTATCGGCCAGGACATGGGAATTAAGATAAAATCTTAACATTTTCAAGAGCTGTGGAAAACACAGAGCAGTTGAGAAGTGTGTTGTTCCAAGAATAAAAGCACTGAATTGAGTTCTGGTCTTATGTTGTGCTATGTTGGGACAAGTAAACTTATACGATCAAGCACCAGTTGTCAAGTTAGGCAATGCCAGTAGTTTCGTCAGTAAACTGAGACGCCAAATAAAGCGAGTAATAAATAAGAGAGGGGGTGCTTAGTGGAGGGGTTGAAAGTTTCCTCTAATATTTCTATTTTTTCCGTTTTCCTTTATTTTTTCGCGCGTGAATGCTTTTATGCAATAAAAAATACACCAAAAAAGGTTAAAAAAAAAACATCTAGAAATAATTTGGACGAGAGAGTCTTAAGTCAATATAACCCACGAGGAAATGGTAGTTTATCACTCAATAATATTCTACTAACGAAAATTTTCAACTTAAACGACAAAAGCGACAGTTTAGTTTTGTCAATAACGAAACGCCATCGGACCTTCTGTAGTAACAACCACTATTAGCTTTCTTCGCGCGACTTAAAGAGCTTTTTTTCCATACGAAAAGAACTAGTAACCCCATAGAAAACAACAAGAAATGTTATATTCATTACCTATGCCTAAAATTTTTTTTTTAATCTCAGTACAGATCATGGATCTGTACTTAATCCAGTTGGGTTTTAATTCTCTCCAAGATCTTTCGAGGTGGTTGAGGCTCAGAAACCACAGTTTTTTTTGTTTTTTTTTCGAGAACAAGACCAGAAAAAACAAATAAGGAAAGAAGATGAATTAAATTGTTTTCATCAGTCGTACCCTTGGCTCGCTTATATTGATTTATCTAGAATTTCGCTTTTTCTTTTGTTGTCGATGGTGGCGTTCTATTTTCGCCCCTTTTCCGGTTCGGACGTGGAAATTCTGATTTGAGTGAACAATTTCCAGCGTCGATCCTTTGAAAACGTCGCCAAATTTGAACCAGGTAGGCTGAGTGGTGAAAAAAATTTTGCGTGGAATGCATTCATTAGCGCGGCAGGTTGATTCTCCATGTACCTGTTTTGTATCCATGGTAACCGGGGTTAAGTCGAGGAAATTATTTTGCCACTTTCAGCGAGGATGTAAACATCACCTTGTTTTCTTTTTCTCGTCGTGTTTAACAAAAAGCGCCAAATAATAACAAACTTTAGGACCCATTGTTGCATCCTGGCCGTAGGTTTTATTGCGGTTTCCATTTTATATGCTTCAAAAAATTTACTGAGAGAAACGAGGCCTGAAATAGCGGCGATAAGTATTTTATGTTTTGGTGACTCGCTCACTGCGGGCAGTATGGACACGAGTTATACGCATCATCCTTATTCTACAAAACTACAAGAGTACTTAAACGCTCGCGACCGGAGAGTGCTGGATGAAATCGTACAACCAGTCTTCAAAGTTTTCCCCGCAGGATTACAAGGCGAAAGAGCGAAAGATCAGATGTTACTGCGTTTGAAACAACTTTTTCAAGATTCAAAAATGACTTACGACCGGGTGATCATTCTTGGAGGAACAAACGACTTAAAGAAATATAAAGAGAATTCTTCATTCAATTTTGACGATGCACTGTCTATTTTTAACGCACTGGTGAAGCTTCATAACATATCTCATACATCTGAGGCGAGGTCAGTAGCTGTCTCTATTCCAGAAGTAGAATGCGAGATATCAGAAACTTGTCCTAAATTTAAAGAAAGCACGTAACAAAATCAACGAGCCCGTAACAAGAGGAATATATTTCCAGCCGACTTAGCAAGCGAGATCATGTATCGTCCCCGAGATCAGAATCTTTGGAGTGGCCCAGTACATTTCTCGGCGCAGGGATATGATAAAATGGTAAAGGTTATTTACCATTCGATGAAAGATCACGTGGGACCTGTTACTAGGAAACGTTCAAAAAATCAAATGAAGTCATAGCAAGTGAATATAAGCAGTTTAAATTCTTTTGGTCCTGGATATTAAGTTAGAAGTTAAATTCCCTTTAAAATACTCCAAGGTTCTTTTAAATTCTCACTGAAATTGGCTGAGACAGAAGCCATTTTTAAATTGCCTGGAGCATAATTACTTGAAATGGAAAACATTAAATAAGATTACCTTTGCCTTCAAGTGCCTATAACACGACTGTTTTTTTGCGCAAATATTTAACTTATTCTTCGGGCCCTAAAGTGCTCTTACTTTGCCCTAAAAGTGTCCCGAGGGCTGGTGACGAATGGGTGATGACGTAGAACATTGTTGACACTTAAAAAGCTCATGCATCTCTTGTATTAGTCAGCTTTAAAATATTCTATATATAGTGTCCGATAGCGATGTACACCGACCTTCAGCAAGCTCTGCCGAGAGTTTTGATACATCGTACTCAAGTAGTAAAAAGAAATGGAAGTTGCTAGTGCGGTTCAGCCCTACGAAGGAGAGCCACGTGCATCAAACGAAGATTTGGACGAAGGCTGACAAAGACGGTTCCTCAACTGCAGTGTTCAGGTCAAGATTAGAACAAAAATCTCCCGTTACTGAGTGTTTAGTTTGTTGTGTTTGTGTTTTGTTCTTCTTTTTCTATGAAGAAATCTATGGTAAGAATGGGTAGCTGGTTCGTTTCTGTTGCCATGACATTTTATTTCTTCGCACTAAGAGTGGCGAGGGAGTCCCCTTGGACAGTGCTCTGGAGTTTCTTACTGTAGAGTAATTCCCTACGAAATGTGTAGTCAAAATCTAACTTTTGACGACACAATCAGCTGTATTACGAGGCTAAGAAGTCCTGGGGAAGTTGCGCTGCAAGTTGCCCCTTTCCTCAGAGATTGTAAAGGCAGAGGCTATCGTCGTCGATCCCGCTGTCAAAAGGAAAACGAGTGAGTTTATAGTCATCAGGTTCAAGTTAACCTCAAATAAGGCTTTTAATAGAGAAAACCTTCTCTAGTTTAAGTGCAGCATTGCCATATGACCCATTTCGCTCAATGGCAAATAACTGACAGCAGCATTGTAAATGAATATTTCGCATGCATCGACTTTCACACAGCACTTGGTAACGCTACCATCCAATTCAATAAATCTGTTTCTTTATTTATCTCATTGCAGTGCTGTTATCACAATGCCATTGCTCATGTTGCTACTTTTAATTTCTTGAGGGCAGGGTGGAATTGGGAGGTTAGAGAAACTTGCTGCGAGGTTTCCTTTTACCGAATCAAAAATTTGGAGAGTCTGTTCATTTACACAAGCTAAATAAAGATTTAATCCTCCTGAATTTACCTCTTTGATATGATTTTAAAAAATTTTATTAAGCTCCGAATTATCATCCAATCAAAGACCAGTTCGCACATCAGGTACAGGTTCTTAACCCTTTAATTCCCTTGAGTGACTAAGACAGAATTTCTCCTTACTATATTTATACAATATCATGCAGACAAGTGATGAGAATAAAGAAAAATATCAATTATGGAATAACTAATTGATCCGATACCAAATTCTCCAAACTAACACAATGAGAATCATTTGGGAGACAGTTTGGAGAATTACTAATGACAACGCAATTACTTTCCACCTCACTCCAAATCAGAAGCTTAGCAACTAAGTATACAACTTTGAAATGGCCTATTGCTGAGCTTAGTTTACAAAAACCAGATATTAAATGAATCAATGGCGGCATGAGGTTAGCTCGGGCACTATGTATTTTTATGAATATGAAGAGGCGATTACTTGAGTTTCCATTTCTTTTAGCACCCCAAAGCTAGAAGATAATCGCAGTTGAACGTTTTGTATTTTGCATATTCTGTCATATTACCAGGAAAAAACATGTAGGCAAACAAAAGCTTTTTACTGGACATTTGAGGATTGTAAAGAATTCCATCTTAATTAGATATTTTCTCCGCCATGAGAAATCTACTTATTCTAACATAGCTCAAGATCTGGGTAAAACTCTTTTCATTGACATAAAATTTGACAGAGCCCATTCTTTAAAAATATTTTAAACAAACAGCTCAAATTTAGTTTTGACGAGAAAATCCTTATTGTAACCCATCATAGAAAACTCGATGACATTCAATTACTTCTGTTTCTTGTTTCTATTCCTCAGTTGCCTGTGAAATAAAATAATGAAATCTCATACAACTCATAAGACATTACAGCCGTCAAAAGAAAACCTATACTAGGTTCACAAGTACTGAAACTTGCAGTGAGAATATTTTTCATTGTTTTGAGCTCTGTTCTCAGAGATCTCACGAAGGGCTAACGCTCAAAACGTCAGCTTTAAAACTCTTTATGGTAGCTAATTTACGTTATCAACTCTGTTGATAATACCAAATCATCCTGTTATTGTCTCCCACCGACGCAGCACCACAGTTCTTTTAGAAACTTACCCCTTACTCCAGGCTTCACCGAGTTAGACCAAACTTCCCAGAACTACACTAATTGCACCAAGTTATACTAAAATACACCAAACTGCTAGAGCACCCTCCTAGAGCTCAACATATGGTGTGGTACGAATCTCTTGATTATCTTAGAGCTTCATCTGGTTGGCCTCTTGATGGTGACCTTTTGCAGCGCTATGAATTAGGGACTGATTGGAGATTTCAGTTGTAACGTTGTTCTCATCATTATTTGTTTCTCTAATTGACAATTACCAGCGAGGATTTGAGGTTTAAAGTTTGGGGACTTAAGACCAAGTCATGTTTCCTTACCCACCTGAACTAGTATCCATTCTCTTATTATTATAGCCCGTATGTTGACTTTTATCTTCATCTCCTTGTCTCTGAAAGAAAAGAACATGAAAGATAAAAGGAGGAAGATTAAGATCTTGTGCTATCTTCTTTCTGATATTTTTGAAATTTATGTATATTAGTACACCTAGACAAATAAATAGACGATAAGTGATTGTCAAACAAAAGGGCCTTACCTTGAAAACTGGCCCAAACCTCCATCATTTGAATGTGGGATCCCCGAACTATCCTGATTTTGAAAACAAATAAATGTTTATGTACTAGTAAGCAGATTTTTTAAATCTTCCACATACGTTCTACATCTAGATTATCTGCCTTTTGACTCAGTTTGAGCTGCGGAACACGTTAGTATTTAATTGTTGATGCACAGCGTAAAAATGAGGAAAATTAAATTCTTTAAACCCTTAACCGTAAAAGTAGATTCAAATCGAAAACGTTATCCACCACTGATTGATTTTCATAATTAACTCGTAGTAGGAAAGCATGGTTTACCTGCACATAACAAAGAATTTCAGGTATCCCACTCATTTCAGTACACAGTATGTCTGGTGCATTCGCTGGAAACTGTGGTAAAGAAATGCCATGAAGAACGGTTACAAGGAAATGTTGCTGTGACAGTTATCAATAAGTAATGTCACCTCCACCGTATAATATGTAATAAAGTGTTACAAAAATGACAGTTTGTTCGGTTTGAGAATATGGAAAGAAATTTTCATTTTTCCCAATAGATAAACGCTCTACCCACCAACTGATAAAGCATAATAAGTTTTTACTAATTGTGTTCCTTTGATATATATATATATATATATACATATGAATCTTTACTACATTCATTATTCCTGGCGAGGAGGCTTATTTGGAAACCATGGGGCCTTTTACCAGGAGCTTTCCCTCCTCCCTCTCCCTCCCCACTTTACTTAGACTAAAATACAGTAATCAGGACAAACAAAGTAAAAGAAAATGAAAATTACACAAAAATATAGACAGAAGCACGCAGAAAGCAAGCAAGCAGACACATTAGAGAATGCTACAAAACAACATTGAAAAATGTCTACTTGAAGTGAATCATGTTAGGAGAAATACTAGTGTGTATTTAGTAACGAAAACGTACTTAAACTTAATCTACCTAACTCTATCCTAATTACCAAATAATGACACAAGAGTCAAAAATTAGATATTAAACTTTTAAGAAATTGAGTATTGCATAGATGCAAACAGATATGAGTATTTACATTTTAGTTGATCATATTCGTTGGCATATTGCTTGTCATTTAAAGTATTTTCCTTTTTCTCTTAAAGATTAGTTTTTTAAGGTATAATAATGTATGATTTATTTTCACATTGCATTGTGGACAGGCTCTATTTTATCCGTGCATAAATTGTGAGTAATAATAATAAATAATATTAAAAATTTATTTCAACACGATAAATATTTGAAGCCAGAGGCTTGTGGGGTCGTGTTACAACAAAATTAATATAACTTAAATTATATTAATAAATAATCATATATATAAATTAAAATAAAAGAAATCAAGTGACTTAGTTAAAAGTTGACAGAAATGCTTCATGCTCTTAGAATCTATGTAACAATCTGTCATTCTGTTCCATAATATTGAACCTCTACAATGATTAGTGGTATAAGACACTTACCAGTGGATGTGGTGACGCCATTTCTCTGACAACCAAGGACCTGAAACAAAACCAAAATCAGTGTGCAAGAAGGCTTTCTTAGTCTAAAACTATTTGGCATAATTCCTAGTATATGAACTGATAGAGTAGAGGCTCGTTTTCTTACACAACTTTGCCATTTCACTTACGACCAAGAACCTAAAACAAAACCAAAATCAGTGTGCAAGGAGGTGTTTTTGGTCGAAACTATTTGGGTATAGCTCTAAGTATATGAACGTTATCTCTATTCATATATATCATTTTCTTTCACCTTTACCTTTACACAGGCCATGTACAAGTGGTTTTCTCTCAGAAGGTTAGAGCTTTATCTACGTTTTATCATATTTACTTCCAAAGTGCAACATAGCAAGGGACTCGATTTAATCTTTTGGAGTATTTAACCACGAGAAAACATATAATATTCGCTTTATAAACAATAAGTTTTACTGAAGCCGAATGTGAGCATTCTTTGAGGAAGGGCTCCCTGAAAATTGATGTGATAATTAGGATGGTTTTAACTCCTGAAGGTGTAAAATTTAGAAAATTCTAATACAACTTGTGACTTGGTGGCAAATATTAATCTCACCTTAGAATCTCTGGTGCTTCTACTTCCATCTAAATCTAGTAAATCGAAGATTCATTGGAACGAAAGGATTTATGGGAATATGTGTAGCACTGGGTATTGGACTAAGTACACGAAATCGAACGACCAATGGCCTGGCTTCTCGAACAATCTTTTTGACGGCAACATGGCGGCAAGGAAATGAAGACCCCTCTTGCACTGAATTGAAGTGGTGCAAAACTTTAATCTTTGGTCAATGTCGTTCCATGGTGTTTGTTGTGAAACATCTTAGTTTCTGTCAGTATGGGAGAGTGCGTTCTTCTCCCACAATGTGACCTAAGTTCCTTTCTCCAGCCTTTCATAACTTGTGGACATATTTTCGGTCGTTGAACGTTGTACTTTCTCCACGTTTTCCAACCTCGAAAAGCAACTCGCGAAATTCCATTTCGATCAACACTCTCCACGTACTCTTTTAATATTTGGATCCCCAAGTCACATTCTTTACTCATACAAGTCACTGAAAATTGTGTATATGTGATCTCGATCTCAAAGACGAGTTCCGGTGGTCATTGTTGAAGATGCTGTTGAAACGTAAAAGATTGGATGCGTCGATAAATTTTAAACTAATAGAGTTTGACTTCCAACGTTAAAAATCTGGCCTGGTCTTTAAAGATATATTCTTTCGCTTTGTTGATATTGGAAGCAATAACCGCCAACTTCGATATTTCCTCTGTAAAACAGAAGTTAGGTGATGTTGTGGATACGAAGTGAAGGGTGTCCCAAATGATCGTGGGCAGCTTTCTTTTCCTCCACCTGTTTTCTGAAGTCTCTCTCTCTTTACATAAAATGAAAAAATTTAAAGGTAATACACAGCGAGTCTACGCCTCAGCCATCTATCCAGACTAAAATGAAAACTGGTGTCCGCGCAGCATGTGATGTTCAGCCATTTTCCAGAACATTTTCAATTTATGGAAATTAAACTTATTTTCAATTTCACGAAAGTTCACACTGTTTCAGCTTTTCATAATCAGGGAAGAGAGGAGAGGAGGCTAGAATTGCATCAAAAATTTTGTTCTTGTGACGATGTGATATTGAAAGTGCGGTGTTTTTTTTTGGGAAAGCTCTTATTCCACAGTTTCAACTTTCTAGAATTCCACTTTCCTTTAGCAGAAAATAAAAGTTTCTTGATCCTGAGACAGGTAAATGCTTTTGAAATTCCTGTAAACGAACTCCATCGATACGGAGATGCAAAAGAAATTAAGGTGAATTTGGTTCTGGCCGCTTACAAGATGTAATCGAGCGACAACAGGGAATACCTCCACTTCGTTTCCTTTGTTGCAAAGGACTGGGCGATGTCGTTACGTAGATGAATAATATGAGTCCTTCTTAAGCTTGGTTTCTTTTCTTGAAGTTATTGGGCAGTTGAATACAAAGAAGTGAAAGAGCTTCTTGGAAGTACTGGAAGCGCAGCAGGTGGATTCTCCATGTACCAGTTGTGTATCCATGGTAACCGGTAAGTCGAATAAATTATTTTGCCACTTTCAGCGGGGATGTAAACATCACCTTATTTTCCTTTTCTCGTCATGTTTAACAAAAAGTGCAAAAAAAAAATAACAAGCTTAGGGGCCCAATGCTGCATCCTGGCCATAGGTTTTTATTGCGGTTTCCATTTTATATGCCTTAAGAAATTTACTGAGAGAAACAAGGTCTGAAATGGCGGCAATAATTATTTTATGTTTTGGTGACTCGCTCACTGCGGGCAGTGTGGACACGAGTTATACATATCATCCTTGTTAAACAAAACTACAAGAGTAATAATAATACTAATACAAAAATTTTTTATAGCGTCCTAATCTAGAGCTCTAAGGCGCTTAAGCAGTAACTTAGTAAATAATAAATTGGAAAAATACTAAAGCGAAACTACAAATTAAAATAGCGCTTAAAAGGATATTAAGTTTTAAGGTTGCTCTTAAAAGATGTAAGATTTAAACCACATTTTATGTGCTCTGGAAGATTATTCCAAAGTTCAGGGGCGCAGACCGAAAAAGCACCATAAAATTTTAAACTAACATTTTAAATTTACATTTTATATCTTTGCAGTACAGTAACGAAACTCCAGAGCACTGTCCCTTTGGACAGTGCTCTGGAGTTTCGTTACTGTAGAGTAATTTCCCTACGAAACGTCTCTTCAAAATCTAACTTTTGACGACACAATCAGCTTTATCACGAGACAGAGAAGTTAGGGGGAAGAGATTGCCAAGGCAGAGGCTTTCGTCGTCGAGCCCGCGGTCAAACGGAAAACGAGTGAATTTATAGTGCAGCATTGCCATATGACCCATCTCGTTCGATGGCAAATAACCGACATCAGCATTGCAAATGAATATTTCGTATGCATCGACTTTCACACAGCACTTGGTAACGCTACCATCCAATTCAATAAAATCTCTGTTTCTTTATTTAGCTCATTTCATTGCTGTTATCGCAATGACGTTGCTACTGTTGCTACGTTTAATTTCTTGAGGGCAGGGTGGAATTGGGAGGTTAGAGATACTTGCAGCGAGGTTTCCTTTTAGCGAATCAAAAATTTGGAGAGTCTGTTCATTTACACAAGCTAAATAAAGATTTAATCCTCCTGAATTTACCTCTGTAAAATGATTTTTAAAATTTAATTAAGCGCCAAATTATCATCCAATTAAAGACCAATTTGCACATCAGGTGCAGATTCTTAAGAGCCTGTCCACGAAAGCACCGGGCAGTCGTGCTACATGCCATCTCACCGATTTCAATGAAACTTTGCCAGTTTAAAGGGCCTACCCCAAAACTCAAAAAGACAAACCGGTTTCTGTTTTGGTTTTTTCCGGGGGGAGATAGACTACCCCGACCGTGTTTTTAGACTTTTCGATTTATCCAAATATTTGACAACTTTGAGGTCAAATATCTCCCCTTGCCAGAAAGCTACAACACTAATCTTGATTTCCCTTTATAACCCATCATTTCATCTCTGAAAATCATCAAAAAAATCTTTGGGCGTTACCGTATTTTTGTCTTGGATGCCTTTAAAAATCTGCGACTGTGACAAGTTTCTCTCAACTACACCTATCATGCAATTCTTGCTTTAGGCGGTCACTTGAACAATTCAACCTACATTTTTTGGCTCTTAATACAAGATGATTGATCAAGAAAGGTGAAAAATGTGAAAAACTTTGGAGATTTTTTGTATGAATGGAAAATTTCACGTTTAGAGAGATGCATGTGGGCGAAAAATCGAAGAGAAAATCGTAGCGTTTCTTTCTTCAGTCGTTTATTACTTTAGAGATTTGCTAGAATCAGCAAATATGGCTTTTGTACGGCAAAAAACATTCATTAGTCTATAATTTGATTGTTTATCATCATCATTTCTCATTTTAGGAGCTTTTAAAGTCACATGCTGCGTGTTGGTTGACATCACTACAAGTTCCATTGTGCTACAACTTCGGCTTTTACAGAGGAGTAATTCTGCGCTTGAGATTAAATATCAATAGTTCTATCAGACTAAAAACTGTGCTTTTATCCCGAAAATAAAATTAAAATAGAGTTGTCTTTGTCACTTACCGCCATTGAACATTTCCATGCAGAACTCCGCTAAGCTATAACATCTGTTGCGTGACCCGAAGACTCTCCTTAGGAATTATTCAAGTGCGTTTTTCATGCTTTCTGCTAGATAACAATTTCAGAATAATCTGCAGATCTCTATGATTATTTGCCTGATTCGATCATAAAATATCTGCATATTTTTTCAAGTATTCTATTACTACATATAAATCTACATCTCTCTGGATCGAATGTTGCCGGCGTTTAGTTGCGTGACTTGTAAAATTTATTAAGAATGAGCCAGCAGTATTTTGACCGGTAGGCTTCCTGCAAATTTCCCTCGATGAAATCCCAAGACATAGTCAGTTGTTTTCGTGAGCAAAGACAATAAATGTGAAAGAAAAGTGAGATGCAAATGTCGTCATTTTTTTTTTTTAGCTTAATAGCAGCTGTACCCTCTCCTGCAGTCTTCGTCTAAATTTTGCAAGGTCCCTCCTTATCTTCTGCCTTGTTCGGTCAGTTTCGACTTCTGAAGCTAGATCATCGGCATCGGCGATTTGCTGCTCTATCAACTGGTCAGTCTTAGACAACATTTCTGGCTGGTGTCGTCTCTTAAACTCGATATTTGGGAAGTCACATTAGAGGCGGTTGCCTTACAAGTTTCCTCTACTGTCCAGCACACGTCTAGGAGATAATTCTTTGCTTTCTGAGAAAAGGTGGCTGTTTTTGGTGTTTTCCAAAGAGCCCACCCAAGGTCCACCTGGCTAATTAGGGATTGTTCGTCAGAATTTTACCTGAGGTCCGTCCTTGAACGTAGCCATCCCCTATAGAATGACAAGCCGGAAGACGTAATAAAACTGATACACCTACACTACATAGGATTAGCAATGTCTGTTGCGCTGTTGCGAGAAGGAGGAAAATATTACTGGAAGTGTAAACTCTTTAAGAGTTTCAGAGATGTTTCAGAGATGTCTATCTTCGGCTGTCACAAAAAATTGACCCCCACTTAAATTCACTGGGAAAAATGACAAACTCCTTGTTGAAAAAATTGGAATTCATTTGACCGATACGCCGGTTGTTTCAATTTTGCTTTTTTTCGCGCTGTTATAAAACAGTTCATAAATTGACCTATAAATAAAATATTTTGAAATACCGTTCGAAATTTGCCTTTTCTTTTCTGAGAGCAAATCAAGGGTAGACAAAGTTTTTAAAACATTTAACAAGAATTTCATGGGGTTCACCTCGATAACTTTCGTCGGCCAGAGTCAAGACGCGCCAAGCTAGGCGACATCGCCCTCGAGTAAAATAATTTTCCAAAGAATAAATGTGGCGAGCGCGAGGACACGCACATTTTTTTTCATTATTGTGATCAAAGCCCAATGATGTACCTAAATGGGCAGTTACGGTATCAAACCATTGATTATGACAGGGTAAGCTAAATTTTTCTGTCGAGGTCGACGTGACTTCACATTAAAAGTGTTTTTGACGGAACAAACTAATGAGCACCACCGCACTAACTGAGAAAGTAAAAACTTGTATTTATCTCCCACACGTTTCGTCGGACAAGAGTAGACTTCATCAAGGATTTTTTCAAGTAGGGTAAATAAGCTTGCTCATATACAAATAGTAAATAAGTTGTCTCTTTACTACTGAAGCCAGTGGATAGAATTCGCTAGGTGCGCCCACGGTGTGAAATATGCGTGATATTTTCCGGACGTTACATGTACGAGTACGTGATCCGTTTGAGGGTCACAGATTTAGTATAAATATTTGTTTCTCAATTTCTCAATTGATGTTGTCGCAAACACAGTTTCTGGGAGTCACGAAACAAAAAAAATTATCAGACCTAGTTTCATGTTCCAATGGAAATAGATAGCAAATAAAAACACATTCTCTTGAGAAATAAAGTTATAAATAACAGGGTTTCTCTGAAACAAATAGTGATAGAAAAGGGTTTCAGTTCTGGTCAATATTGACTTTTCACAGCCTACTTCTAAATCTGAGGGAACGCGCTTAGGGAATAAAAAAACATACATGTGTGATAATGCAAGGCAGAGAATAAAAATACAAATAAAGAAAAAGGAGCAAACATAGGAACCCGTGTTGCAGCGTGCAGATATCTTTTGAGCCAGATCTACACACCTAAGCCCAACACCACCCAAAGAAACTCGAAAAAGTGCTGTATATGAACTGGCACGCACGTGCACGCAGGAAAGGCCATGACAATCGGCGAAAATAATAGCAAATGTAGATGATATTTGCAGTCAAAAAACAGGAAATTAAGATAACAGAACGATTAAGAACTTTCTAGAAGTGTCTTCTTGAAAAAAAAAAGATTTCAGGGTCTACCCCAAAACTCAAAAAGACAAACCGGTTTCTGTTTTGGTTTTTTCCGGGGGGAGATAGACCACCACCCCGGTTTTTCTTGGTTTTCACCAAGGAAATCGCTTCAAAATAGGTAAAATAAATGAAGCTCTCACTGCGATGATATTTAACCAATTACTCTGAGGGTTTGCACGCATATTTTCCATCCTTAGTTTCTCAGAATTCAAAGATTCTCATGAAAGGTCACGCAGTCACGCTACAAATACTACTTCTACGTGGAATTTCTTGATGGTGGAAAGTGGAAAAAACATTTTCCAGTCTTATTTTCGAGAAACATGGCTCAGTTAATGAATTTTATGGGGCTATTGATATTTCCTATCAAATAAGGGGGGCAGAGTTTCCCGTCGTCCGCGGTATGGAAAAGCCGAAGTTGTTACACACAGGAACTTGTACTTCAACAAGCACGCGACATGACTTTAAAATCTCCTCTCCTGTTACATTTTCCTTATTATTTGAGCGATAATGATAATAGACGATTAAATTATAGGCTAATGAATATTTTGTTCTATACAAGAGCCCTATTTCCTGATTTTAGCATATGTTCAAAGTAATAAACGACAAGAGAAAGAAACGCTACGATTTTCCCATCGATTTTTCGCCCACATGCATCTCTCTAAACGTGAAATTTTCCATTCATACAAAAAATCTCCAAAGTTTTTCACATTTTTCACCTTTCTTGATCAATCATCTTGAGCCAAAAAATGTAGGTTTATTTGGTCAAGTGACCGCCTAAAGCAAGAATTGCGTGACAGGTGTAGTTGAGAGAAACTTGTCACAGCCGCAGATTTTAAAAGGCATCCAAGGCAAAAATGCGGTAACGCCCAAAGATTTTTTTGGTGATTTTCAGAAATGAAATGATGGGTTATAAAGGGAAATCAAGATTAGTGTTGTAGCTTTCTGGCAAGGGGAGATATTTGACCTCAAAGTTGTCAAATATTTGGATAAATCGAAAAGTCTAAAAACACGGTCGTTTCTTTGCCTCTGTTGATTGACAAGCCGTCAATCAAATTGACTGATACTTGCGGCGGACATTAACTAAGGATGGAAAATATGCGTGCAAACCCTCAGAGTAATTGGTTAAATATCATCGCAGTGAGAGCTTCATTTATTTTACCTATTTTGAAGCGATTTCCTTGGTGAAAACCAAGAAAAACCGGGGTGGTGGTCTATCTCCCCCCGGAAAAAACCAAAACAGAAACCGGTTTGTCTTTTTGAGTTTTGGGGTAGACCCTTTAAACTGGTAATTTTATTGAAATCGGGGAGATGGCATGTAGCACGACTGCCCGGTGCTCTCGTGGACAGGCTCTTAACCCTTTAACTCTCTCGAGTGACCAAGACAGAATTTCTCCTTAGTATACCTATACAATATCATGCAAACAAGTGTTGAGAATAAATAAAAATATCAAATATGGAATAATTAATTAATCCGATACCAAATTCTCCAAACTAACATAATGAGACTCATTTGGCAGACAGCATGGTAATTTCAAGCACGCTGATTTCAGCCGATCATATACTTTAGTATACTACGTCGACGTATTTCATTGGTTAATAGTCCATTTTACAGTTGCGTGTTTGGTTGCCAAGGAGTGAGGAGTGAGGCCATGGGTGACCTTGTTATGATACAAACGTTGCTGCTTTTCAAATACAAATTACTTAGTTATCATGCTAACTAGATACTGGTCTCTATCAAAACGCAGTTACTTTCCGCCTAACTCCAAATTCGAAGCTTGGCAACTAAATATACAACTAAGCAGCTAAGCTTAGATTGCAAAGAGCACATATTAACTGAATTAATGACGGAAAAAGGTTTGCTCGGACGCCATATACTTTCATGAATATCAAGACGCTAGAAGATAATCGCAGTTGAACGTTTTGTATTTTGCATATTCTGTCATATTACGAGGATAAAACATGTAGTTAAACAAAGGCCTTTTATTGAACATTTGAGGATTGTAAAGAATTCCATCTTAGTGAGATGTTTTCGCCGCCATGATAATCTTCTTATTCTACCATAGCTCAAGATCTGGGTAAAACTCTTTTCATTGACATAAAATTTGACAGAGCCCATTCTTTAAAAATATTTCAAATAAACAGCTCAAATTTAGTTTAGACGATAAAATCCTTATAGTAACCCATCATAGAAAACTCGATGGCATTCAATTACTTCTGTTTCTTGTTTCTATTCCTCAGTTGCCTGTGAAATAAAATATTGAAATCTCATACTACTCATAAGACATTACAGCTTCAATAAGTCGTCAAAAGAAAACCTATACCAGGCTCGCAAATACTGACAACTTGCGGTGAGAATATTTTCATTTGTTTTGAGCTCTGTTCTCAGAGATTTGAATTATACCAAACTTCCCAGAACTACACTAATTGCACCAAGTTATACTAAATTACACCAAACTGTTGAAGCACCCTCCTAGAGCTCAACACATGGTGTGGTACGAATCTCTTGATTGTCACAGAGCTTTATCTGGTTGGCCTCCTGATGGTGACCTTTTGCAGTGCTATGAATTAGGGAATGATTGGAGATTTCAGTTGTAACATTGTTGTTCTTCTCATCATTATTTGTGTCTCTAATTGAAAATTACCAGCGAGGATTTGAGGTTTGAAGTTTGTCGACTTAAGACCAAGTCAATTTTCGTTACCCACCTGAACTCGTATCCATTCTCTTATTCTTATAGCCTGAGTGTTGACTTTTATCTTCATCTTCTTGTCTCTGAAAGAAAAGAAAATGAAAGATAAAAGGAGGAAGATTAAGATCTTGTGCTATCTTCATTCTGATCTTTTTGAAATTGATGTACATTATTGCACCTAGACAAATAAATAGACAATAAATCATTGTCTACCAAAAGAGACTTACCTTGATCTCTGGGTGAAACCTCCATCATTTGGATGTGGGATCCCCGAGTTATCCTGATTTTGAAAACAAATAGATGTTTATGCACTAGTAAGCAGATTTTTTTTAAATCTTCCACAGACGTTCTACATCTAGATTATATGCCTTCAGTTTCATTCAGTTTGAGCTGTGGTGCACGTGAATAATCAATTGTTGATGCACAGCGCAAAAATGAGCAAATTGAATTGTTGAAACCCTTGACAGTAAAAAGATAGATTTATTTCGAAAAAATTCTGCACTACTTATTGATTTTTATAATAAAATCGTAGTAGGAAAGCATGGTTTACCTGCACGTTGGAGAGAATTTCAGGTATTCCACTCATTTCAGTAGACAGTATATCAGGTGCATTCGCTGGAAACTATGATAAAGAAACGCCATGAAAAATGGTTACCAGGAAATGTTGCTATGACAGTTATCAATAAATAATGTCACCTCCACCGGATAATATGTAATAAAGTGTTACAAAAATTACAGTTTGTTTGGTTTGGCAATATTATATATATTAAAAAACCGCCATGAAAAATGATTAGTTGTTATGACAGTTATCAATAAATAATGTTACCTCCACCAGATAAATAGGTAATAAAGTGTTACAAAAATGACAGTTTGTCGGTTTGACTATACTTAAACAAATTTTCATATTTTCTGATAGATGAACGTTCTACCCACCAACTGAAAAAGCATAATAAGTTTTCACTAATTGTGTTCCTTCGATTGATATATACATATGAATCTTTACTACATTCATTATTCCTGGCAAGGAGGCTCATTTGGAAACCATGGGGCTTTTAACTGTGAGCTCCCCCCCCCCCCTACTTTACTTAAACTAAAAATACAGTAATCAGGACAGACAAAGCAAAAGAAAATGAAAATTACACAAAAATAAAAACAAGCACACAGAAAGCAAGCGAGCAGACACATTCGAGACATGCTACGAAAAAAAAAAAATGTCTACTTGAAGAGAATCAGGTTAGGAGAAATACCAGATGTACATAGTAACGAAAACTTACTTAACCCTAATCTACCTAATTCTATCCCAAGTACCGAATCATGCAACAAGAGTCGAAAATTAGATTTCAAACATTTTTAAGAAATTGAGTATTGCACAGATTTGCTCATACCCAAACAGGTATGAATATTTACATCATATCCGTTAGGCATACTGCTTGTCGTTTAAAGTATTTTCTTTTTTCTCTCAAAGATTAGTTTTTTTATGATATACTGATGTATGATTCATTTTCACATTTCATTGTGGGCCGGCTCTATTTTTTTCGTGCATAAAATGTCAGTAATAATAATAAATAATGATAAAAAATTTATTTAAACACGATAAATATTTAAAGCCAGAGGCTTGTGGGGTTGAGTTACAATAAAGTTAAAATCACATAAATAGTGTTAATAAATGATCATATATATAAATTAAAATATAAGAAATCACGTAACTCAGATAAAAGTGGACAGAAATGCTTCATGCTCTTAGAATCTATGTAACAATCTATCATTCTGTTCCATAATATTGAACTTCTACAATGATTAGTGGTATAAAACACTTACGAATGGACGTGGTGCCGCCATTTCTCTTACAGCTAAGAACCTAGAACAAAACCAAAATCAGTGTGCCAAAAGGCTATTTGTCGAAACTATTTGGGCACAATTCTTAGTATATTAACTGACAGTGTAAAGGCTCGTCTTCTTTCACAACTTTTCCATTTCACTTATAACCAAGAACCTAAAGCAAAACCAAAATCAGTGTGCAAGAGGGCATTTTCTGTCGAAAATATTTGGGTATAGCTCTGAGTATATGAACTGACATTGCAAAAGCTCGTATTTTAATACGACATTATCTCTGAAGATTTACAGCCTGCTACAATCTATTCATGTGTTTAGCATTACACGAGCCCTGAACAAGTGGTTTCTTTCAGTAGGATAGAGCTTCATCTACGTTTTATCATATTTACTTCCAAAGTGCAACATAGCGAGTGACACGGTTTAGTCTGTTAGAACATTTAACCACGAGAAAATTTATAACTGGCGTAGCCACGTCATTATTCGTTTTATATACACTAAGTTCACCGAAGCATGAAGTGATGAAGTGATGATTAGAATGGTTTTAAATCCTAAAGGTGTCAAAATTTAGAAACCTGAATTTAAGAAATTCTGATAAAACTTGTGATTTGGTGGTAAATATTAATCTCACCTCAGAATCTTTGGTGCTTCAGATGGTAGTAAAACTGATGATCCAGAACAAAAAGACTTCTGGGTATAGCTCTGAGTATATGCGTAGGACTGGTACGAGAATTCGAACAACTAATGGCTTCTGGAATAATTTTTTTGACGGCATAGCGTCGAAAAGACCAAGACCTCTCTGGCACTGAATTGAAGTGTTGCAAAAATGTAATATTTAGTCCATGTCGTTTTATAGTGTTTTGTTGTGAAACATCTCAGTTTCTGTCAGTATGGGAGAGTGCGTTCTTCTCCCACAATGTGGCCCAAGTTCCTTTCTCCAGCCTTTCATAACTTGTAGATCTATTTTCGGTCGTTTAACGATGTCCTTTCTACACGTTTTCCAACCTCGAAAAGCAAGTTGCGAAATTCCATTTCGATCAACACTCTCCGTTATTACTTGGGTAACCAAGCACATGTTTTTCTTATACAAGTCACTGAACGTTGTGTATCTGTGATCTCGACGGGTTTCGGTGCTCATTGTTAAAGATGCCGTGTAAATGTAAAATATTAAATGCGTCGATAAATTTTAAACTAATAAAGTTCGATTTCCAACGTTAAAGATCTGGCCTGGCCTTGGAAGGTATATTCTTTCGTTTTGTTGATAATGGAAGCAATAACCGCAAACTTCGATACTTCCTCTGTAAAACAGAAGTTAGGTGATGTTTTGGATACGAAGTGAAAGGTGCCCCAACTAATCGTAGGCAGCTATCTTTTCCTCCACATGCTTTCTGAAGTCTCTCTTTCGTTAGCATATTTAAGCTCTTTGAAAACTAAAATTTAAGTCGAAGCTTGAAAGGTGAATCGTGTCAGTCCTAAACCTGGTATTAAATAAATTGCCTTATTTTTGAAGCAACCACCTAAACTGGAACAAGCTTACATTTGAAAATTGAAAGGTAAAATACAGAATTTTAAAAGTTACGAAGACAGGTGAAAAACACAGTGACGTGATGAGAGTTTTCTAAGAAAAGATTATGATTGAACTCTCGTCTTATTGGTTGAACATGTCTCAATATTAACATTTTAAGGAGTAATTTCCTGTTAAGGCGAAGCTTGAAAAGTGAATCGTGTCAGTCCTAAACCTGGTTTTTGAAGCAACCCCTGGCACGGAAACACGCTTTAATTTGAAAATTGAAAGGTAAAATACAGAATTTTAAAAGTTACGAATACAGGTGCTCTTTTAGGACCTTTTCTGAAAAACACAGTGATATGATGAGAGTTTTCTAGGAAAAGATTATGATTGAACTCTCGTTTGATTGGTTGAAAACATGACAGGACGGATAATGCGTGCACTGTAAGTACCTCTCGTTGTCCCATACAAAGCCTTAGAAAAGTTTTCTAAGGCTTTGTATGGGACAGCGGGAGGTACTTACAGTGCACGCGTTTTCCGTCCTGTCATGTCTCAATATTAACATTCTGAGGAGTAATTTTTATTTTGTTCTGGTGAATTTACATGATATGAAGTGCAAACAAACATAAGCGGAAAGGAGAATTTACTGTCTGCGGAAAGTTTCCAGTTTTTCAAGTTTGAGAGTCATTTAATAATAAGTAGATGGGGTTAAGTTTGATTCGCAAAATACAGTGAAAATATTTAAAGGTAATACACAGTGAGTCTAAGCCTCAGCCATCTATCCAGACTAAAATGAAAACTGATGCCAGCGTAGCGTGTGATGTTCAGCTGGTTTCGAAAACATTTTTTATTTATGGAAATTAAACTTGTCTTCAATTTCACGAAAGCGAACACAGTTTCTGATCGTTGTTTTATGATCTTCTTTAAGAGCTGAGAGTGGAAATAAGTCAGTGTAGGTATGCCGGCAGTCATCACTCTCTTTTTTCATCCCCAGATCCAAACGTAGAGGTTGAAAACTATGCCTACATCTTAAAAACTGGTGACATTAAATTTTTTATCATGACCAACATGAAGGGACCTTTGCAAGTTCCGTCATCTGTCGTAGTGAGTAATTACTGTGCAGAAAATTTGTAAGGAGTATAAAATAATGTATCACTCATTCTTGTAGACTTAAAAACAAGCCTATTTATTTCCAATTTATGAAACTTTATTTGCCATGTGTGGTCAAACAATTACCCACGTGATTTCAAATTGGTATGAAATGGGTTTCCTTCACTTGATCATTTCTAGGCAAGTGACTTTTTTGGAAAAACGTCAAACTCATGATAATTCCTACTTCATTTTTAGTGCGCGCCATATGAAGATTCAAACAGGTTTAACCAGCTTTTTCCTTGGGAGGAGACGATTCAAATCTTTAGGGTTCTCTAGCTAGTATATGACTTTCAGTTTGCATTATATGGCAAAATACCACAAGACCAGAAAAAACAAATAAGGAAAGAAGATGAATTAAATTGTTTTCATCAGTCGTACCCTTGGCTCGCTTATATTGATTTATCTAGAATTTCGCTTTTTCTTTTGTTGTCGATGGTGGCATTCTATTTTCGCCCCTTTTCTGGTTCGGACGTGGAAAGTCTGATTTGAGTGAACAATTTCCAGCGTCGTTGCTTTGAAAACCAGAAGTAGAATGCGAGATATCAGGAACTTGTTCTAATTTTAAGAAAGCACGTAACAAAATCAACAAGCTTCTCCGAAGTTTTGTCGCCCGTAACAAGAGGAATATATTTCCAGCCGACTTAGCAAACGAGATCATGTGTCGTCCCCGCGATCAGAATCTTTGGAGAGGCCCAGTACATTTCTCGGCGCAGGGATATGATAAAATGGCAAACGTTATTTACCATTCGATGAAAGATCACGTAGGACCTGTTACTAGGAAACGTTTAGAATTAAATGAAGTCATAGAAAGTGAATATAAGCAGTTTAAATTCTTTTGGTCATAGATGTTAAGTTATGAAGATAAATTCCCTTTAAAATACTTCAAGGTTCTTTTAAATTCTCACTGAAATTGGCTGAGACAGAAGTCATTTTTAAATTGCCTGGAACATAATTACTTGAAATGAAAAACATTAAATAAGATTAACTTTGCCTTTAAGTGCCTATGACACGAATGTTTTTTTGCGCAAATATTTAACTTATCATTTGGGCCTTAAAGTGCTCTTACTTTGCCTTAAAAGTGTCCCGAGAACTGGTAACGCATGGGTGATGACGTAGAACATTGTGATAACTCTCAGTTGACACTTACAAAGCTCTCACATCTCTTGTAATTTTGTATCAGTCAGCTTCGAAATACTCTATATATAATGTCCGGTAGCGATGTACACCGACATTCAGCAAGCTCTACCGAGAGTTTTGAGTTGTGCTGAAGAAGTAAAAAAGAAATGGAAGTTGGCTAGTATGGTTCAGCCCAAAGAAGGAGAGCCACGTGCATGAAACGAAGATTTGGTCGAAGGCCGACAAAGACGGCTTCTGCACTGCGGTGATCACGTCAAGATTAGAACAAAAATCTCCCGCTACTGAATGTTTAGTTTGTTGTGTTTGTGTTTTGTTCTTCTTTTTCTATGAAGAAATCTATGGTAAGAATGGGTAGCTGGTTCGTTTCTGTTGCCATGACATTTTATTTCTTCGCACTAAGTGCGGCGAAGGTTCCCCTTGGACAGTGCTCTGCAGTTTCGTTGCTGGAGAGTAATTCCCTACGAAATGTGTCGTCAAAATCTAACTTTTGACGACACAATCAGCTTTATCACGAGGTCGAGAAGTTATGGGGAAGTTGCACTGCAAGTTGTCCCTTTCCTCAGAGATTGCAAAGGTAGAGCTATCTTCTCGAGTCCGTGGTCAAACGGAAAACGAGTGAGTTTATAGTCATCAGGTTCAAGTTAGCCTCAAATAGGGCTTTTAATAGAGGAAACCCTCTTTAGTTTAAGCACAGCATTGCCATTTACCCCATCTCGCTCAATGGCAAATAACTGACATTAGCATTGTAAAATTTCTTGAGGGCAGGGTGGAATTGAGAGGTTAGAGAAACTTGCCGCTAGGTTTCCTTTTACCGAATCAAAGCATTGGAGTATCTTTTCATTTACACAAGCTAAATAAAGATTTAATCCCCCTGAATTTACCTCAGTAATATAATTTTAAAAAATTTAATTAAACTCCGAATTATTATCCAATCAAAGACCAGTTCGCACATCAGGTGCAGGTTCTTAACCCTTTAACTCCCTTTGAGTGACCAAGACAGAATTTCTCCTTACTAGATCTATACAATATCATGCAGACAAGTGTTGAGAATGAAGAAAAATATCAATTATGGAATAACTAATTGATCCGATACCAAATTCTCCAAATTGACATAATGAGAATCATTTGGCAGACAGCTAGGAGAATTACTAATGCGATCTTGGAGTTAAAGGGTAAAAGCTCTTAATTAGTCGCATTTCAGTCATTTGCTTTCAGTGTCCAAAACTCATTCAGTCATTGTTATTTCGCTTTGTACTCTACTAAAGCATGCTAATTTCAAGCACGCTGATTTCAACCAATCATGTACATGTATCAATTATGGAATAACTAATTGATGCGATACCAAATTCTCCAAACTAACATAATGAGACTCATTTGCCAGACAGTTAGGAGAATTACAGATGCGATCTTGGGAGTTAAAGGGGGAAACTCATTCAGTCATTGTTATCTTGCTTTGCACTCTACTAAAGCATGCTAATTTCAAGCACGCTGATTTCAACCAGTCATATACTTTGGTACACTGCGTTAACGTATTTCATTGGTTGATTGTCCATTTTACAGTTGCGTGTTTGGTTGCCAAGCTTTTGAGGAGGAGTGAGGCCAAGGGTGACCTTATGATGATACAAACGTTGCTACTTCTCAAATATAAATTACTTAGCTAACTAGATACTGGTCTCTATCACAACGCAGTCACTTTCCGCCTCACTCCAAATCAGAAGTTTGGCAACTAAGTACACAACTGTGAAATGGCCTATTGCTGAGTTTTGTTTGCAAAGAACAGATATTAAATGAATTAATGGCGGCAGGGGGTTAGCTCGGGCACCATAAACTTTTATGAACATTAAGAGGCGATTACTTGAGTTTCATTTCTTTTAGCACCCCAAAGCTAGAAGATAATCGCAGTTGAACGTTTTGTAGTTTGCATCTTCTGTCATATTACCAGGACAAAACATGTGGGTAAACAATAGCTTTCAATTAAACATTTGGGGATTGAAAAGAATTCCATCTTAATGAGATGTTTTCACGCCATGAAAAGTCTTCTTATTCTAACATAGCTCAAGATCTGGGTAAAACTCTTTTCATTGACATAAAATTTGATAGAGCTTATTTTTTAAAAATACTGTAAATAAATAGCTCAAATTTAGTTTTGACTAGAAAATCCTATTAGTAACACATCATAGTAACCCATTATGGAAAACTCAGTTACTTCTATATCTTGTTTTTTTTTCTTCGGTTTCCTGTGAAATAAAATAAAGAAATATTATACTAAGACATTACAGCCTTGATTAGTCGTCAAAAGAAAACCCATACTAGGCTAGCAAGCACTGAACACTTGCGGTGATAATATTTTCATTTGTTTTTAGCTCTGTTCTCAGAGATCTGACGAAGGGCTAACGTCAGCTTTAAAACTCTTCACAGTGACCAATTTACATTATCAACTCGGTTGATAATACTAAGTTACTCTGTTATACTCTCCCACCAACGGAGCACCTCAGTTTCTTTAGAAACCTACACCCTTTACTCCAGGCTTCACCGAATGACACCAAACTTCCCTGAACTACACTAATTGCACCAAGATATATTAAATTATATCAAACTGTTTGAGTACCCTCTTAGAGCTCAACATATGGTGTGGTACGAATTATTTGATTGTCACAGAGCTTTACTTGGTTGGCCTCTTGAAGGTGATCTTGTGCAATGTTATGAATTAGGGACTGATTGGAGATTTCAGTTGTAACTTTGATGTTCTCATCATTATTTGTTTCTCTAATTAACAATTACCAGCGAGGGTTTGAGGTTTAAAGTTTGGGGACTTAAGAGCAAGTCATGTTTCCTTACCCACCTAAACTAATATCCATTCTCTTATCTTTATGGCCTCTAACAAAACTTTTCTCCTCATGTCCCTGTCTCTGAAAAATAAGAAAAGAGGGAAAAAATTAAAATCTTGATCTATTTTAACTTTTCTTTTTCTTTGATATCAAGCTTTTCATTATGATATTTTTTAAATTGATGTACATTATTACACCTTGAAAAATAAATAGACAATAAATCATTGTCCACCAAAAGGGACTTACCTTGATCTCTGGCTGAAACCTCCATCATTTGGATGTGGGATTCCCGTAGTATCCTAATTTTGAAAACAAATAGATTTTTATGCACTAGTGAACAGATTTCTTAAATCTTCCACATACGTTCTACATCCAGATTATCTGCCTTTTGACTCAGTTTGAGCTGTGGTGCACGTTAGTATTTAATTGTTGATGCACAGCATAAAAATGAGCGAATTTGAATTCTTGAAACCCTTAACAGTAAAAATAGATTCGAGTCGAAAAAATTATGCACCACTGATTGATTTTCATAACTAACTCGTAGTAGGAAAGCATGGTTTACCTGCACGTTACCGAGAATTTCAGGTATCCCACTCATTTCAGCAGACAGTATATCAGGTGCATTCGCTGGAAACTGTGGTAAAGAAACGCCATGAAGAATGGTTACAAGGAAATGTGCTGTGACAGTTATCTGTGATAGTTATCAATAAGTAATGTCACCTCCACCGGATAAATGCGTAATAAAGTGTTACAAAAATGATAGTTTGTTCGGTTTGAGAATATTGAAACAAATTTTCATTTTTTCCAATAGATGACCGCTCTGCCCACCAACTGATAAAGCATATTAAGTTTTCAGTAACTGTGTTCTATTTATATATATAAATTTTTCCTACATTCATTGTTCCTGGCGAGGAGGCTTATTTTGAGACCATGGGGCTTTTCACTATGATCCACCCCCCCTCCCTCCCCACTTTACTTAGACTAAAACTACAGTAATCAGGACAAACAAAGCAAAAAAAATGAAAATTACACACAAATAAAAACAAACGCAGACAGAAACCAAGCGAGCAGAGACATTGGAGACATGCTACAAAAAAAAAAAGTAAAAAATTTCTACTTGAAGAGAATCAGGTTAGGAGAAATACCAGTGTGTGTGTAGTAACGGAAACGTACTTAAACTTAATATACCTAATTATATCCTAATTACCAAATCATGACACAAAAGAGTAGAAAATTAGATATTAAACTTTTAAAAAATTGAGTATTGCACAGATGCAAACAGATATGAGTATTTACATTTTAGTTGATCATACTCGTTGGGCATATTGCTTGTCATTTAAAGCATTTTCAAACTATTGGGCCGGCTCTATTTTTGCCGTGCATAAATTGTGAGCAATAATAATAAATAATAATAAAACCTTTGTTCAAACATGATAAACATTTCAAGCCAGAGGCTTGTGGGGTCGTATTACATCAAAATTAATATAACATAAATAATATTATGATCATATATCTAATTAAAATATAAGAAATCACGTAACTTAGTTAAAAATTGACAGAAATGCTTTTTACTCTTGGAATCTATGTAACAATCTGTCATTCTGTTCCATAATATTGAACCTCTCAGATGAGTAGTGGCATAAGACACTTACCAGTGGATGTGGTGCTGCCATTTTCCTTACAGCTAAGGACCTAAAACAAAACACAACGAGCCCTGAACAAGTCTTCTTTTAGTAGGTTAGAGCTTCATATACGTTTTATCATATTTACCTCCAAAGTTCAGTATAGTAAGGGACTCGCTTTAATCTGTTGGAGCGTTTAACAAGGTGAAAACTTATAATTGGCATAGCTATGTTAATATTCGCTTTATAAACAGTAAGTTCCGACCGAAGCCGACTGTGAGTATTCTTTGAGGAAAGGTCCCCTAAAACTGATGTGATGATTAGAATGGTTTTAAATCCTAAATGTGTCAGAATTTAGAAACCTGAATTTAAGAAATTCTAATAGAACTTGCGATTTGTGGGTAAATACTAACCTCACCTTGGCATCCTCGCTGTTTCAGGAACCCAGGACTTTTGATTCACTAGATGAAGATGAAGGACTGGGTACAAGCATTCGAACAATCAATAGCTTCTCGAATAATCTCTTTCACCTCAACATGGCGGCGAGGAAATGAAGACCCCTCTTGTACTAAACTGAGTTGCAAAAATTTAATCTTTAGTCAATATCGTGTTATGGTGTTTGTTTTGAAACACCTTAGTTTCTCTCAGTATGGGAGAGTGCGTTCTTCTCCGACAATGTGGCCCAAGTTCCTTTCTCCAGCCTTTCATAACTTGTGAATATTTTCGGTCGTTAAACGTTGTCCTTTCTCCACGTTTTCCAACCTCGAAAAGCAAGTCGCAGAATTCCATTTCGACCAACACTCTCCACGCACTCCTTTAATATTTGGGTAACCAAGTCACATGTTTTTCTTATACATATACATTGTGTATATGTGACCTCGATCTCAAAGACGGGTTTAGGTGGTCATTGTTTAAGATGCTGTAGAAACATAAAAAATTAGATGCATTGATAAATCTCAAATGTTTTGTTCATATTGGAAGCAATAACCGCCAACTTCGATACCTCCTCTGGAAAACAGAAGTTATGTGATGTTGTGGATACGAAGTGAAGGGTTTCCCGAATGGTCGTAAGTAGCTTTCTTTTCCTCCACCTGTTTTCTTAAGCCTCTCTCTCGTTGGCATATTTAAGCTCTCTGAAAACTAAGATTTAAGGCGTTGATTTGAACCGTGTAAGCACTTCTCGCCTGATATGAAATAAATTGATCATTTTTGAAGCAACCCCCTGCAAGGAACCATGCTGACGTTTGAAAACTGAAAGGTAAAAAACACAATAAGCAGCCAATGCCTGTTAACTACATGCTGCGGTCAGATTTAATTTTAAACGCTACAAGGACAAGTGCTCTCATCTAATTGGCTGAACATGTCAACATCCAACGGAGTATTTTTTCCTGTGCTAGTGAATTTACATAATACAAATTTACAAAACCTCATGGGAAAGGAGAATTTATATGTCTGCGAAGAGTTTCCAGTTTTCCAAGCTAAACAGTCATTTCATAATAAGTAGATGGTTTTAGGTTTGATTCGTAAAATAAAATTAAAAATTTTTAAAGGTAGCACACAGTTAGTCTAAGCCTCAGCCATCTATCCAGAATAAAATGAAAACAGGTGTCAGCGCAGCGTGTGATGTTCAGATGTTTTAGAAAACATTTTCAATTTATGGAAATTAAACTTGTTTTCAATTTCACGAAAGCGAAGACAGTTTCTGATCGTCGTGTTATGACGTTCTTTAAGAGAAGAGTGGGAATAAATCAGGGTAGTCGACGTGAAGAGTCAGGTTTTCTTGACATAGAAACGCTTATGCTTTTCCTTATTTATTTGGTTCTCGGTTAAAGCTCAATGCTGTAAATTTTGAGACTGGTTTTCATGGATCACGGAGTTCTAAACTTTTTCTTGTTTTGGGAATGTTAACACTTTAGTTTCTTTTAGTCTTAGTATACAACGTTGTTGTGCCAGTTATCTTGTCACTATACTCTCTAAGTCCTATATTTACTGTCCTCGATACAACACGCCTGATGACTTAATATTCGAATATAGCAAAAATAATCAAACAGAAAACTTGTAAACTTACATTTTTAGGAACGATGGGATGGGAATGTCAGGCATGGAGCGTGTCTTCTGTTTAACCTCGTAACTTCCCGGAGCCAACGGGCATTTCCCCCCTCTAAGAAGTCCATCACCTTTTCACATCGAATGGAACGTGTGCTTCAGACAACGCCAGGTCAGAAAGAAAGAAGAACGCCAATTAAGAAACCTGTCAATTTACATCGCCTGCGTGGGAGGGGGGAAGGGGTTTGGTCTTGCCTCGAAAAAATTTACCTGACCCCAGAAGGCTTTATTATAAATTTCTTGGATCCCCGCCCCCTCCTCCTCGTTCTGGCCGACTTGGCAAACGAGATCATGTATCGTCCCCGCGATCAGAATCTTTGGAGTGGCCCAGTACATTTCTTACCTGCGGTGTTCAGGTCAAGATTAGAACAAAAATCTCCCGTTACTGAATGTTTAGTTTGCTGCGTTTGTGTTTTGTTTTCTATGAAAGAATCTATGATAAAAATAGATAGCTGGTTCGTTTCCATTGCCATGACATTTTATTTCTTAGCACTAAGTGCGGCGAGGGTTCCTCTTGGACAGTGCTCTGGAGTTTCGTTGCTGTAGAGTAATTCCATACGAAATTTGTCGTCAAAATCTAACTTTTGACGACACAATCAGCTGTATCACGAAGCCGAGAAGTCATGGGGAAGTTGCGCTGCAAGTTGCCCCTCTCCTCAGAGATTGCAAAGGCAGAGACTATCGTCGTCGATTCCGCGGTCAAACGGAAAACGAGTGAGTTTATAGTCATCAGGTTCAAGTTAATCTCAAATAGGGCTTTTAATAGGGAAACCTTCTTTAGTTTAAGTGCAGCATTGCCATATAACCCATATCGCTCGATGGCAAATAACTGACACAAGCATTGTAAATGAATATTTCGTATGCATCGACTTTCACATAGCACTTGGTAACGTTACCATCCAATTCAATAAAATCTGTGTTTCTCTATTTAGCTCATTTCATTGCTGTTATCACAATGACGTTGCTACTGTTGCTACTTTTAATTTCTTGAGGGCAGGGTAGAATTTCTCCTTACTATATCTATACAATATCATGCAGACAAGTGATGAGAATAAAGAAGAATATCAATTATGGAATAACTAATTGATGCGATACCAAATTCTCCAAACTAACATAATGAGACTCATTTGCCAGACAGTTAGGAGAATTACAGATGCGATCTTGGGAGTTAAAGGGGGAAACTCATTCAGTCATTGTTATCTTGCTTTGCACTCTACTAAAGCATGCTAATTTCAAGCACGCTGATTTCAACCAGTCATATACTTTGGTAAACTGCGTTGACGTATTTCATTGGTTGATTGTCCATTTTACAGTTGCGAGTTTGGCTGCCAAGCTTTTGAAGAGGAGTGAGGCTAAGGGTGACCTTATGATGATACAAACGTTGCTGTGTTTCAAATATAAATTACTTAGCTAACTAGATACTAGTCTCTATCACATAGCAGTTACTTTCCGCCTCACTCCAAATCAGATGCTTGACAACTAAGTACACGACTGTGAAATGGCCTATTGCTGAGCTTTGTTTGCAAAGAACAGATATTAAATGAATTAATGGCGGCAAGAGGTTAGCTCGGGCACCATATACTTTTATGAATATTAAGAGGCGATTACTTGAGTTTTATTTCTTTTAGCACCCCAAAGCTAGAAGATAATCGCAGTTGAACGTTTTGTATTTTGCATATTCTGTCATATTACCAGGACAAAACATGTAGGTAAAACATAGCTTTTTATTGAACATTTGGGGATTGAAAAGAATTCCATCTTAATGAGATGTTCTCGCCGCCATGAAAAGTCTTCTTATTCTAACATAGCTCAAGATCTAGGTAAAACTCTTTTCATTGACATAAAATTTGACAGAGCCTATTTTTTAAAAATACTGTAAATAAATAGCTCAAATTTATTTTTGACTAAAAAATCCTTTTAGTAACACATCATAGTAACCATTATGGAAAACTCAATTACTTCTATATCTTGTTTTTATTCTGCGGTTTCCTGTGAAATAAAATAAAGAAATCTTACACTAAGACATTACAGCCTTAATTAGTCGTCAAAAGAAAACCTATACTAGGCTAGCAAGCACTGAACACTTGCGGTGACAATATTTTCATTTCTTTTAGCTCTGTTCTCTGGGATCTGACGAAGGGCTAACTTCAGCTTTAAAACTCTTTACAGTGGCCAATTTACGTTATCAACTCGGTTTATAATACTAAGTTACTCTGTCATACACTCCCACCAACGCAGCACCACAGTTTCTCTAGAAACTTACACCTTTTACTCCAGGCTTCACCGAATGACACAAAACTTCCCTGAACTACACTAATTGCACCAAGATATATTAAATTATACCAAACTGTTTGAGTACTCTCCCAGAGCTCAACATATGGTGTGGTACGAATCAATTGATTGTCACAGAGCTTTACTTGGTTGGCCTCTTGAAGGTGATCTTGTGCAATGTTATGAATTAGGGACTGATTGGAGATTTCAGTTGTAACTTTGTTGTTCTCATCACTATTTGTTTCTCTAATTAACAATTACCAGCGAAGGTTTGAGGTTTAAAGTTTGGGGACTTAAGAGCAAGTCATGTTTCCTTACCCACCTAAACTAATATCCATTCTCTTATCTTTATGGCCTCTAAAAAAACTTTTCTCCTCATGTCCCTGTCTCTGAAAAATAAGAAAAGGGGGAAAAAATTAAAATCTTGATCTGTTTTAACATTTCTTTTTCTTTGATATCATGCTTTTCATTATGATATTTTTTAAATTGATGTACATTATTACACCTTAAAAAATAAATAGACAATAAATCCTTGTCCACCAAAAGGGACTTACCTTGATCTCTGGAAACCTTCATCATTTGGATGGGGGATCCCCGTAGTATCCTGGTTTTGAAAACAAATAGATTTTTATGCACTAGTGAGCAGATTTCTTCAATCTTCCACATTCGTTCTACATCTAGATTATCTGCCTTTTGACTCAGTTTGAGCTGTGGTGCACGATAGTATTTAACTGTTGATGTACAAGCGTAAAAATGAGCGAATTTGAATTCTTGAAACCCTTAACAGTAAAAATAGATTCCAGTCGAAAAAAATTATGCACCACTGATTGATTTTCATAATTAACTCGTAGTAGGTAAGCATTGTTTACCTGCACGTTACTGAGCATTTCAGGTATCCCACTCAGTAAATCAGGTGCATTCGCTGGAAACTGTGATAAAGAAATGCCATGAAGAATGGTTACAAGGAAATGTGCTGTGACAGTTATCAATAAGTAATGTCACTTCCACCGGATAAATATGCAATAAAGTGTTACAAAAATGAGAGTTTGTTCGGTTTGAGAGTATTGAAACAAATGTTATTTTTTTCCAATAGATGAAAGCTCTTCCCACCAACTGATAAAGCTTATTATGTTTTCACTAATTGTGTTCTATTTATATATATGTGTGTGTATATATATATATGTACATGTATATATATATATATATATATACATATATATCTGAAAGTTGGACAAATCAATAAGACATAACTTTTCTATGACTCTGAGTTTCACGCTTACACGATCATCAGATCAAATATGTCTGATGATCGCGTAAGCGTAAAACTCAGAGTCACAGAAAAATTATGTCTTATAGGTTTGTCCAACTTTCAGCAATATACCGTAAGGATAGACTATAGTCAAGATTTATATATATATATATATATATATATATATATACATAAATTAATTGGGGGTAGAGTCTACCTTTGCATAAGGTGCTCAATGCTGTGGTAACAGAGCTAAGTATACATAAGTTAAACAATTAAAGAGGATAGATGAACGCGAAAAGTTCTGTCTGACGAGCGCTTTGGCGCGAAACTCAGAGTCACAGAGAATCGATGCTTCCTCCTTAATTCTTTAACTTATGTATATATATATATATATAAAGTGTAAAATTTAGACTTTATATATATATATATATATATATAAAGTGTAAAATTTAGACTTTATATATATATATATATATATATATATATATATATATAGAGTGTAAAATTTAGACTTTCGTAAAACAGTGCTCAATACATAGGAGTAGAGCGATTTATATATTGTGGGAGGAAAAAGACAACAACTAAACTGTTAAATTTCGCACCGCATAAATTAAATTATATCGTACATAAGCGATGGTAAAGATTATTCTCATTAAATCCCCTGATGAGTGGGCAACACGAAACAGGCTTGTAAGGATGAACTTGTACTTTACTTGTCTTTTTCCTCCCACAATATATATATATATATATACATATGTATATGAATCTTTACTACATTCATTGTTCCTGGCGAGGAGGCTTATTTGGAAACCATTGGGCTTTTTACTATGAGCTCTCCCCCCCCCTCCCTTAGACTTAAAATAGAGTAATCAGGACAAACAAAGCAAAAGAATACGAAAATTACATAAAAATAAAAACAAACGGTAAAAAATATCTACTTGAAGAGAATCAGGTTAGGAGAAATACCAGTGTGTATATAGTAATGAAAACGTACTTAAACTTAATCTGCCTAATTATATCCTAATTACCAAATCATGACACAAAAGATTCGAAAATTAGATATTAAACTTTTGAGAAATTGAGTACTGCACAGATGCAAACATATATGAGTATTTACATTTTCGTTGATCATATTCGTTGGGCATAGTGCTTGTCATTCAAAGTATTTTAACAAAGATTAGTTTTTTTAAGGCATACTGATGTCTGATTTATTTTCACATTGCATTGTGAGCCGGCTTTATTTTTGCCGCGCATAAATTGTAAGTAATAATAATAGATAATAATAAAACCTTTGTTCAAACACGATAAATATTTTAAGCCAGAGGGTTTTGGGTTGTGTTACAACAAAGTTAATAGAACATAAAAATTATTAATAAATGATCATATATATAAATTAAAATATATGAAATCCCTTAATGTAGTTAAAAGTGGGCAGAAATGCTTTATAATCTGTTCCATAATATTGAACCTCTAAGATGAGTAGTGGTATAAGACACTTACCAGAGGATGTGGTGCTGCCATTTCACATATAACCAACAACCTAAAACAAAACCAAAATTAGTGTGCAAGAAGGCATTTTTTGTCGAAACTATTTGGGTATAGCTCTGAGTATATTAACTGACATTGAACTGACATTGTAAAGGCTCGTTTTCTGCAGCAATCTATTCACATAAATCGATTTCCTTTACCATTACACGAGCCCTGTACAAGTGGTTTTCTTTGAGTAGGTTAGAACTTCGTCCACGTTTTATCATATTTACTTCCCCAGTGCAACATAGCAAGGGACTCAGTTTAATCTTTTGGAGCATTTAACCACGAGAAAACTTATAATTGGCGTAGCTATGTCAATATTCACCTTATAAACAGTAAGTTTCACCAAAGCCGAATATGAGCATTCTTTGAGGAAAGGTCCCCTAAAATTGCTATAATGATTAGGATGGTTTTAACTCCTGAAGGTGTCAAAATTTAGAAACCTGAATGTAAGAAATTCTGATCAAAGTTGTGATCTGGCGACAAATATTAATCTCTCACCTTGGAATCTTGGGTGCCTTGAAGACCTAGAACTAGAACGAATAGACTTGTCGCAGTACGTGTAAGACTGGGCACTAGCATTCAATCAAGCTTGACGGCAACATGACGGCAAGAAAATGAACACCCCTCTTGCACTGAATTGAAGCGTTGCAAAAATTTAATCTTTAGTCAATGTCGTGTAACAGTGTTTTTGTGAAACATCTTAGTTTCTGTCAGTATGGGAGAGTGCGTTCTTCTCCCACAAGGTGGCCCAAGTTCCTTTCTCTAGCCTTTCATAACCTGTGGATCTATTTTCGGTCGTTGAACGTTGTCCTTTCTCCTCGTTTTCCAACCTCGAAATGCAAGTCGCAAAATTCCATTTCGACCAACACTCTCCACGTACTCCTTTAATATTTGGGTGACCATGTCACATGTTTTTCTCATACAGGTCACTGAACATTGTGTATATGTGATCTCGATCTCGGTGGCCATTGTCAAAGATGCTGTGGAAACGTAAAAAATTAGACGCGTCAATAAATTTTAAACTAACAGAGTTTGACTTCCAATGTTAAAGATCTTGCCTGGCCTTTAAAGGTACATTCTTTCTTTTTGTTGATATTAGAGGCAATAACCGCCAACTTTGATACTTCCTCTGGAAAACAGAAGTTATGCGATGTCGTGGATACGAAGTGAACGAAGTGAAGGGTATCCCAAATGATCGTAGACAACTTTCTTTTCCTCCACCTGTTTTCTTAGGCCTCTCTCTCGTAGGCATATTTAAGCTCTTTGAAAACTAAGATTTAAGGCGATGCTGTGAATCGTGTCATTCCTACTCGCTTGGTTTGAATAAATTGCCTCATTTTTGAAGCAACACCCTGCACGGAACCATGCCGACGTCTGAAAACTGAAAGGCAAAAAACAGAATAAGCAGCCAATACCAGTTAACTACATGCTGCGGTCAGTTTTAATTCTAAACATTACGAAGACAAGTGCTATCATCTGATTGGCTGAACATTCCAAAATCTCATTGAGTATTTTTTCCTGTGCAAGAAATTTACATAATACAAAATGCAAACAAAACATAATGAAGAAAGGAGGATTTAAATGTATGTGGAAAGTTCCCAGTTTTCCACGTTGAAGAGTCATTTATTAATAGGAAGATGGTGTTAGGTTTGATTTGTAAAATACAATTAAAAAAAATAAAGGTAATACACAGTAAGTCTAAGCCTCAGCCATCTATCTAGACTAAAAATAAAACTGGTGTCAGCGCAGCGTGTGATGTCCAGCTGTTTTCGAGAATATTTTCAATTTATGGAAATTTAACAACGACAACTTATTATGATCAATTTCACGAAAGCTCTCACGGATTCTGATCGTTGTGTTATGACGTTCTTTAAGAGAAGAATGACAATAAGTTAGGGTAGATGACATAAAGAGTCAGGTGTTCTTGACACAGAAATGCTTATGCTTTTTCCCTTTATAATTTGTTCTCGGTGAAAGCTCGTTGTTGTAAATAATATTCAAACTTTCCATGGATCACGGAGTTCTAAACCACTTCTTGTTCTGGGAATGCAAACACTTTAGCTTCTTTTTGTCTTAGCCTACAACGTTGTTGTGCCCGTTATTTTTGCACCCTGCTCTCTATGTCCCATATTCATCTTCCTCGATGAAAAACGCCTGATGACTTAATTTTCGAATCTAACTCAGTAAAATAATCAAATGGAAAACTTGTAAACTTACTTTTTAAGAACGATGGGATAGGAATATCAGACATAGAGCGAGTCTGCTGTTTAACCTCGTAACTTCTGAGCGCCAGCCGGCATTTTGCTAGCTCAAAGAGGTCCACCTACTTTCCACATCAATATTAAAGCAGTATACTGTTCACCTCCGAGCAACTCGCGAGGGATTTGCTCCCGAAAATATTGTAATTTTTGCAGGAATTTATTACTTAAAATCATCTTTTTGTGCGACATTGTGTCACCGTTTTAGCATATGCTAAAACTACTCTTCACTCCAGTGTCGGTGACTAGCGGTAGATATTTACCTCAACGCTTCGTGGCTCGGTAAATATCCACCACTAGCCACCTCTACTTCGGTGAAAAGTTATTACTAAACTAGATCAAGTAATTTTGAATCACGATGCGTAATGTTTCAGTTGTGGCAGACGATGCAACAAACCTGATGACATGATTTTCAAATCTGTAAAAATCAATCAGTTAGAAAACATGTAAACTTACATTTTTGATGGGAATGTCAGGCATAGAGCGTGTCTGCTGTTTAACCTCGTAACTTCCCGGTGCCAGTGGACATTTTGCCCCTTCCATGAAGTCCACCAGCTTTTCACATCGAATGGAATGCGTGCTTCAGACAACGACAGTTCAGAAAGAAAGAAGAAAGCCAACTAAGGAACTGGTCACTTTAGATCGCCTCGGTGGGGGGGGGGGGGGTGGGGTGGGGGGGGGTGGGGGGGGAAGGAGTTTGGTTGTGCCTCCCCCATTGGCAGTTGATCGGCAGTCAATTTTCTATAGTCTCTCTTTTGGCGATGACTAACCCTCCCCTCCCTCCGTTCCCCCTGAAAACCATATGTTCCCCCAAAATCCTCATTCTCCATATCTGAACTGCAACATGTTAAAAAGTTTACTTATTTTTTAAGTCGCTTTGTAACTCGCTCTATCCATTCAACACCGTTTCGTAGAAAATTTCCATTGTCAGTTTATTTAAAACAATAACATAGATTTATGCCTTTACATTGGTAAAGACAATCGTCATGCAAACTCTACTTATAGAGTGCATCTTCCCCCCCCCTAACTTCTTTGCCTCTGATGAAAGATACTCCTTAAACCCGCAGAGCGCTTGGACTGTAAGCAATAAATTACACCAGCGTTTAACTACTCACCTACAGTTACAATTTCAGCTTTTCATAATAAGCGGAGAGGGGAGGCAAGAATTGCATCAAAAATTTTGTCCTTGTGACGCTGTGATACTGAAAGAGTATCCTCAGTTAAAACTTTCTAAAATCCCAATTTTCTTTAGCAGAAAATGAACGTTTCTTGATTCGAGACGGGTCAAAGCTTTTTAAATTCCTGTAAACGAACACCGCCGAGACGTAGATAAAAAAAAAAGTTCCAGTAAATTTGCTCCTGGCCGCTTACAAGATGAAGGTTAAAAATAGAATTTTCTTAGGTGGCCTCCAGCAAAACTATCCGCCTATGAAATTATTTAACGGGAATACCTCCACTTTGTTTCCTTTCCTGAAAACGACCAGGCGATTTTGTTACTTAACTAAATTAGACTCGAGTCTTTCTCAAACTTGATTTCTTTTCTTGAAGTTATCAGACAGTTGACTGCAAATTAGTGAAAGAGCTTCTTGATGGTACTGAACAATTTTCAAGCGAGATGTATTCTTGCGTTCTTGCTTTACTCCTTGTTTGCATTTTTGTTTGATTTATTGCTTGCCTGTTTATTTGTTTTTATATTCTCTGGCTAATTTGTTGACATGCTCGCTTGCTTGTTAGCTCGGTTTTTGTGCCGCCGCCGCCGCCGCCGCCGCCGCCGCTCGCCTAACTGACCAGAAATCGAGGACAGTCAGCGGTCAAAGACGCGGGCGCCACAGGAACTCCTGTCTCATCTCATTGCGTCTGCAAGAAGGTTCGACTATGATTGCAAAAAATGTTGAATGATTCTTCGTAAAATGCCAGGATACTTGGAGCACGGCAGATCTTTATCCTGAAAGCCAAACAAAAAGAAAATCGCGTAGATTTTATGAATTAGAACGTGTGGTGTCTGGGGGGGTCAAACTAGGAAAGGTAAGCATAAGTCTTGATATCACTTTATCCTACTGTTTTGTACTTTACTCCGTGCAATCGTGAGGTTTTAACTCAGTTAATGTAATTTTCATTTTCTCTCTTTTATTATTACTTAAAACGAATATTTTATTAAATGGAAGGGCTATTCAAGCCTAGAAAACTCATGCTAGCCCGAACAAAATTTAAACTCGCTCGCTTTGATTTAAATTCTTATTGTGATCATAAGCTATATTCAACTAACTTTTGCTTGAAGAGTGAGAACAGTTTGAACGAATTTGGTGAAAGTCCTTTTGCTTTACTGATAGAAAAAAGCTAATTTATTTCTCGGCGTGTAAAAATTGCTCTTGTGGCTATTTATGTGTAGATTTATTTGTAAACAGAATATCTTTTGTTCGTTTATAGGTCATTTTACAACCCTAAGATGACCACAGAAGAAATTCGAGCTGCCAGTGAAGCTCTCCATTGTGGCATTTTAGACCACTTAAAATCAAAAATTTCCCTGCCCACTGTCATTGCTTTTTAGCATGCAAACTAACAGAGGACACAAAAGCAGTGGTAGTGGGGCCATCCTTCTGGAGAGGGATGATTGATTTTATTGGGAATGACTTTCCTGTCAAGGTAAGATTGTTCTTGGGTTGGAGTCCAAAAACTCATACCTTGACAGGGGGATCAATTGTACCACAGCCAAGCTACAGGCCTGAAAAATGGATTATTTCTTTCTTTAAAGCAGCATATAGCCTGTCCTGAGTTTTAAAAATTACATGAAAGAATAGAATTGAATTGATTTTATATTATTGAAATTATTTATCAAAATCTGTCTCTTATATATTCTCTTGATATACATGTAGCCTATCTGTGAAAGTTAATATCTATAATTTTTACAACTCACTGATATTTTGCATGCCGTTTTAGGGCAATAATTTTTTTTAGCAAATAAATGTTGCAGTAGTCTTCCGCTGACATGAACAGTGTCAATTATCCTTTAATATCTCATGTGCCACAAAATATTTTTAACAGAGAAAGAAATGCACCTCATTACATGACTTTATTCTATAAATGTTAGCCATGCTGTTCATTTGATGAAAGCCCACTCCAACTATAATCATTGCTTAATTTCATTTGTTCCTTTTGTTTCTCCTGGTCTCCCCAACTTCTTGCTCCCAATATATCAAATTTTTCTTGGAATATGGCCTTTTAGACCTTTCCTTATCTCGCAGCTCTCACTGCCTTGACTCTTGTTGTAACACATCAGTTACAGCATCCATTTGTTAGATTTGTGTAGCACAATACTCTTAGCCATGTTTTTTTTCAACCCCCTGCCTTGTGAAAAGTTTAACTGATTAGTGGGTTTCAAAGAACTTTGTTTTATAATTATCATGGAATGCATATAAGGAGTTATGTTTGCACTCCTATAACCAAGCCTCTTGTCATGCAGTGAAGTAAACAAGTTTAACCAACTCTTTGCTTTTTCAAAGTAGCTATCCATATCATCCTCTGATGGGGTTTGTTTGTAACTATGGAAAAAATTTCATGAAAAGTTTCCCAAAGTCTTTGGATAGTTGATGCAGTTTCTGGCTGGATAGCACTTGGAAGCTTGCATGGCAGATCCTTCAGTAACTTTTTTTTGTCAGAACTTAGAAGACTGGTATGTTCACAACAGTGTTTCTCTTTTGCATTCTTTTTTTGTGAAAGTACAATCATTTCCTTCAAGGTTCTTTTTAAATCAGGAGACTGGTAATAGTTTGATTCAAATTCCATCTTCCACTGCATAATGTCATGTTCCTCCCTTAAACCCATCATTAGCAAAAGAAACTTGTAATCACCCCCAGGATCTATTGTTATTCCATCAATTACAATTTCTTTTCATATATTACAGAATTAATGTCCTGGAAGACATTTGCAAAGGATATTTGTAGTGTTTGACGGTCTTCTTTCCCCTTCACAACGGTGATTGTGTGATTCCCTTTTGCTGACATAACACATCTCCAGCTTGCAAAAGTGCAAAACTCAATAAAGTGAAACTAGAGTCTCTTGTCATTTTTCCTCCATCCCCTGAGATCTTGACTTTAACTGGTTTGCCATGGTCATCTGGGTGGCTTGCCAAGTGGTCTTTCATCCTTTTTCAAAGGAGATCAATAAACATCAATTGTGCTCCTTCAGTGGAACCAGGAGTGTGAGGGACATGGTAAATGCTGCTCAGCTGCTCCCTCCTTTGTTTAACCAAGTATGACTTTGGCAAGCCATCCACAACCATGGTAAGTACATGGTAGAAAGCATCTCCTGCACAAAATTTGTCCTGAAGGAAAAGGACCCTTTCAACCTTTGCTTTTTCATCATCTGAAAGGCGTCAAATCCTGTTGTAGCTGAGGTTTCAGCAGAGGCTGCTCCCACCTGGCCCTGATGCCCTTGTGGTGTTAGTGTGTGGGTAATGCCTGCCTTTTTTTCCACAACAACAACAGTTTTCAGTTTGAGCTCAAATGACTCAGCAAACCACAAGGCAGTCTATGCCCAGAAGAAAAATATGTCAGGGCCCTTGACTTTTTTATTACCTCTGAAAAGTCTTTTCCCATGTAAGCAATATTTTCATTCTTCTTTGGGAGATTAATATAATCAATAAGTTCTTGATTCTTGGAATGTAGATGTTCGATGGCTTTGTCCTTTTTAGCAACTTAAGTCTTTGCATTTCTTCAAACATTGTTTTGATTTCCTCTTCTAAATTGCCGTGTTTCCTTTTCCAGTCCTCTAGCTTATCTTTGTACATGGGAAAATTCGTTTCAAACCTCCATATCAGAAATTGTCTGCCCTTCTAAGATATGAAATCTCTTTGACTTACTTTTCAGGGCTTCACTTTTTCTGCCCTTTTGTGTCTTTGTGTATTTACCTTTGACATCTCCTGCTGGTTTGCGAAGAGATTGATGAATCTCTTCCCTGACTACCGGGCCATCACTAATGGAAAAAAAGTTTTCAGGGATGGAGAACTCCTGCAGATCAGTATATTTATGGCAAGAATTGGCTGATTGATCTGCACAGTTTGCTGATTTTGATGCTCCCTGGTTAAGTGAAAAATTCTTTAAGAAATCACATCACGCTTTCAACAACGGGTAAGGAATCTCTACCGCAAAGAGGGCAATCCTGGTTAGTTTCCTGGCAGCATATGCTAATGAGATTGTTTCAATTGATAGTTTTCACTCGAGGGATGCAATATCTGACATTTTCGTAGCAAAAATACAAACGAAATAAGTGAATTTCTATCTTTAGTGCAATTCCAACACATTCTAGGAGAGGTATCTGAAACGTATCGGAAACTTCGCAACACAATAGCAAATTGCCTATGATTCCAGTGATCTTGCGTTAAAGATTGACACTTCGCATACAACTGCAACACGTGTTTAAGAGCCTCGTTGATTTATGGCCAGCGGTAACTATTTTAATGCTTTGTAACCACTCGTGAGAGCAATGGCGTTCGAAAGGAACTGCTGGGTCCGAAAAACCGCTTGCAAATAGCTTCTTCTTCGTTCGTTTAACGCACTGCGGGGTCTGAAAATGGGTTTTCAGAATTCGACTATTTTACGGAAAAAAGGACCCCACTAAAACAAGAATTCAGCCTTACTGAAGCTTCAAATCTCAAAGTTCAACCTTTGCTTTAGTGGAATGGGCGTTCGCAAGTTGGAAAGTCCCTTGTCTGGTGACCGTAATTTTGACTGAAAGGAAGGCACTCCTCCAGAATTACAAAGCAACGTATCGGAAAAGAGAACTCGGTAAAGCGATGGTTCGGGACCCCATCTAGCATGCTCAGGGATGCTGCAAATGGACTCGACTTTACATTTCAATCTCCTCATGAAGTTTCAGACGTTCGCATGTGAGTCGTTTTTCCTCTGACTTGAGCAATTTTTAAAAGTTTTCTTTTTTCCCCACGAAGCCTATGACGATCAAAATTTTTAAATCCCAATAAAGTAACGTTGAACGCATGCTTGGATGCTATGTTGTGCTCGATTTCCATGTTACTTACTTGTTTAGATGCTTGTTTGCATGATTGCTTGTCTGGGCAATTTTTAACTAAGCGTCAAAAGTGATCCGAGATTGCATTGATTTTACTTTACTTCGCTCTGTAATTGGTTCAGATAACTCATGCCACTCTCTCAACCAATCAGATGCAGAGCTAGTATCAATTAGGACTTGGTTACCAGTGTTTTCCTGCACTTTAGAAATTTTATGTTTTTACTTTAAGTTTTCATTGGCTCTTAAAGGTATTTCCTATCCTCTGATTGGCTGTTGTGGTTAATTTTGGTCTTGCTTTTAAGATACTCAATCAAAAAGCACTCTGTAGTTTGAATTAATTTTTCGCTCGCCTGCTTGTTCACTTGTTTACTAACTGGCATATTTAGATACTTGCTAGCTTCTTTTCATTAGCCTTATCAGTTATTTCCTTGGTTGTTTAGTTCACACGTGATGTTGGTAGTTATCACTCTCTTTTTTCATCACCAGATCCAAATGCAGAGGTTGAAAACCATAACTGCATCTTAAAAGCTGGTGAGGTTAAATTTTTTATTATGGCCAACATGAAGGGACCTTTGCAGATTCCGTCATCTATCGTAATGAGTAATTTGTTTGCAGAAAATTTGTAAGGAGAAATGTGTCCCTCATTCTTGTAATTTTAAAAACAAGCCTATTTATTTCCAATTTATGAAAAATCATTTGCCATGTGTGGTCAAACAATTACCCAATGAATAATGAAATGGGTTTCCTTCCCTTGGATCATTTCTCAGTAAGTGATATTTTTTGAAAAAGGTCAAACCTGTGAGTTTTTACTTCATTTCTAGTGCGTGCTATATGAAGATTCAAACAGGTTTAGCCAACACGTTTAGTTCAATAAAGTTATTTTAATTTAGCAGCTCAAGAATTTTAACTTTAATTGTTATAGGCACCACCATATGTCAATACCTTTGACAATTTTACTTTGTCTTAATTTTTTAGGAAATACACAGCTTTGGCCAGCGTTGAAAATTTAGTGATTTGTTGCAAAACTGAAAGTTCCCCTCAATGTGTTTCAATTTGTCAGCTCTCAGTATAACACATGAAAATCATAATGAAAACTAAACTAAATATTTAGAACTGTTAAGGATACGTGAACGTTTCGACTCCTTGGGGGTCTCTAGCAGTATATGACCTTTAGTCTGTATCATATGACAGGGGGGGCATTCAATTAAATTATCACCAAGTGTAATAGTGGTTTGAATGACTGTCAAGATCATATACTTAATCCAGTACAGATCCAGTCACTCTTTGGGTTTCTCTTCAAGATCTTTCATGGTGGTTGAAGCTCAGAAACCAAGGTCTTTTTTTTGAGAACAAGACCACAAAAAACATACAGGAAAAGATGATGGATTAAATTATTTTCATCAGTCGAGCCCTTGGCTCGCTTGTTTCGATTTATCTAGAATTTTGCTTTGTCTTTCGTTGTCATTTTTGGCTTTCTATTTTCGCCCTTTAACCGGTTCGGACGGGGAAAGTCTAATTTGAATAAAACAATTTCCAGCTTCGTTGCTTTGAAAACGTCGTCATCAGATTCAAGTTGATCTCAAATAGGGCTTTTAAAAAACAAACCTTCTTTAGTTTAAGTGCATCATTGCCATATGACCCATATCGCTCGATGGCAAATAACTGACACACCAGCATTGTAAATGAATATTTCATATGCATTGACTTTCACATAGCACTTGGTACCGCTACCATCCAGTTCAATGCTGTTATCACAATGATGTTGCTACTGTTGCTACTTTTAATTTCTTGAGGGCAGGGTGGAATTGGGAGGTTAGAGAAACTTGCTGCAAGGTTTCCTTTTAGCGAATCAAAAATTTGGAGTGTCTGTTCATTTACACAAGCTTAATAAAGATTTAATCCTCCTGAATTTACCTCTGTAATATGATTTTAAAAAATTTAATTAAGCTCAGAATTATCATCCAATCAAAGACCAGTTTGCACATCAGGTGCAGGTGCTTAACCCTTTAACTCCCTTGATTGACCAAGACATAATTTCTCCTTACTATATCAATACAATATCATGCAGACAAGTGTTAAGAATAAAGAAAATTATCAATTATGGAATAACTTATTGATCCAATACCAAATTCTCCAAACTAACATAATGATAATCATTTAGCAGACAGTTAGGAGAATTACTAATGCGATCTTGGGAGTTAAAGGGTTAAAGCTCTTAATTAGTCGCATTTCAGTCATTTGCTTTCAGTGTCCAAAACTCATTCAGTCATTGTCATTTTGCTTTGTGCTCTACTAAAGCATGTTAATTTCAAGCACACTGATTTCAACCAATCATACACTTTGGTAAACTGCGTTGACGTATTTCATCGGTTGATTGTCCATTTTACAGTTGCGTGTTTGGTTGCCAAGCTTTTGAGGAGGAGTGAGGCTAAGGGTGACCTTATGATGATACAAACGCTGCTGCTTTTCAAATATAAATTACTTAGCTAACTAGATACTGGTCTCTATCACAACGCAGTTACTTTCTGCCTCACTCCAAATCAGAAGCTTGGCAACTAAGTACACAACTGTGAAATGGCTAATTGCTGAGCTTTGTTTGCAAAGAACAGACATTAAATGAATTAATGGTGACAAGAGGTTAGCTCGGGCACCATATACTTTTATGAATATTAAGAGGCAATTACTCGAGTTTCATGTCTTTTAGCACCCCAAAGCTAGAAGATAATCGCAGTTGAACGTTTTGTATTTTGCATATTCTGTCATATTACCAGGACAAAACATGTGGGTAAACAATGGCTTTTTATTAAACATTTGGGGATTAAGGAGATGTTTTTGCCACCATTAGAAGTCTTCTTATTCTAAGATAAGATCAAGATCTGGGTAAAACTTTTTTCCTTGACATAAAATTTGGCAGAGCCTATTTTTTTAAAAATACTCCATATAAATAGCTCAAATTTAGTTTTGACCAGAAAATCCTTATAGTAACCCAACATAGTAACCCATCATAGAAAAATCAATTACTTCTATATCTTGCTTTTATTCTTCGGTTTCCTGTGAAATAAAATAAGGAAATCTTATACTAAGACATTACAGCCTTAATTAGTTGTCAAAAGAAAACCTATACTAGGCTAGCAAGCACTGAACACTTGCGGTGATAATATTTTCATTTGTTTTTAGCTCTGTTCTCAGAGATCTGACGAAGGGCTAACGTCAGCTTTAAAACTCTTTACAGTGGCCAATTTACGTTATCCACTCGGTTTATAATACTAAGTTACTCTGTCATACACTCCCACCAACGGAGTACCACAGTTTCTTTAGAAACTTGCACCTTTTACTCCAGGCTTCACCGAATGACACCAAACTGAACTACACTAATTGCACCAAGATATATTAAATTATACCAAACTGTTTGAGTACCCTCCTAGAGCTCAACATATGGTGTGGTACGAATCAATTGATTGTCACAGAGCTTTACTTGGTTGGCCTCTTGAAGGTGATCTTGTGCAGTGTTATGAATTGGGGACTGATTGAAGATTTCAGTTGTAACTTTGTTGTTCTCATCATTATTTGTTTTTCCAACTAACAATTACCAGCGAGGGTTTGAGGTTTAAAGTTTGAGAACTTAAGAGCAAGTCATGTTTCCTTTCCTACCTAAACTAGTATCCATTGTCTTATCCTCATAGCCTCTAAGATGACTTTTCTCCTCATGTCCCTGTTTCTGAAAAAAAAAGAACGTAAAAGATAAAAGGGGGAAAAAAATTAAAATCTTGATCTATTTTAACATTTCTTTTTCTTTGATATCATGCTTTTCATTCTAATATTTTTTAAATTGATGTTCATTATTACACCTTAAAAATAAATAGACTATAAATGATTGTCTACCAAAAGGGACTTACCTTGATCTCTGCCTGAAACCTCCATCATTTGGATGGGGGATCCCCGTATTATCCTGATTTTGAAAACAAATAAATGTTTATGCACTAATAAGCAGAATTTTTCATTCTTCCACATACGTTCTACATCTAGATTATATGCCTTCTGACTCAATTTGAGCTGTTGTGCACATTAGTATTTAATTGTTGATGCAGAAGCGTAAAAATGAGCGAATTTGAATTCTTGAAACCCTTAACTGAAAATAGATTCGAGTCGAAAAAATTATGCACCACTGATTGTTTTTTATAATAATTTCGTAGTAGGAAAGCACGGTTTACCTGCACGTTACAGAGAATTTCGGGTATCCCACTCATTTCAACAGACAGTATATCAGGCGCATTCACTGGAAACTGTGGTAAAGAAACGCCATGAAGAATGGTTACAAGGAAATGTTGCTGTGATAGTTATCAATGAGTAATGTCACCTCCACTGGATAAATATTTAATAAAGTGTTACAAAAATGACAGCTTGTTCGGTATGAGAGTATTGAAACAAACTGATAAAGCATATTAAGTTTTCACTAATTGTGTTTTATAAAATTGTATATATATATATATATATATATATATATATACATATATACATATATATATATACATATGAATCTTTACTACATTCATTATTCCTGGCAAGGAGGCTTACTTTGAAACTATGGGGCTTTTTATTATGAGCTTCCCCCCCTGTTTCCCCCCCTCCCCACTTTACTTAGACTTAAAAGAAAATAATCAGGACAAAAAAAGCAAAAGAAAATGAATATTACACAAAAATAAAAACAAACACAAAAACCAAGCGAGCAGAGACGTTCGAGAAATGATACAAAAAAACAGTAAAAAATATCAACTTGAAGAGAATCAGGTCAGGAGAAATATTAGTGTGTATATAGTAACGAAAACGTACTAAAACTTAATCTTCCTAATTCTATCTTAATTACCAAATCATGACAAAAAATTCTATCATTCTGTTCCATAATGATATCAAACTCATGGGGTACAAATAGTCTTAACACGAATGTAGTGGCCACGCCCACTTCAACACCCCACTCAAATCGACTGTAATTTTCGAATGTTTTACCATCGTGCGGATTCTCTACGGAAAAAGCACTCAGTGTACCTCTGAAATATTAAACTATAATATTGTGGCTTTCTATTTCGCTAATTTTCTAACTTGAAGGTAAAGTTTTTCCCTCGTCATTTTTACCTTTTCTCCGAGCGGTTGCGTGAAATTAACAAAGCGTTTTTGATCAAAACACGACCGAGCGAAGGGTCTCGGGCGATATCTCTTTTACACAGGCGCAAATTAAAAATGTACTGCCAGAGTCAAAAAGAGGAACAAATTTCCTTTGTTTTGATATGTAAAGTGTTGAACAAAAAGCAGATTTAACCTCGTCAAATGGCGTTTCAAAACAGCTGTATCTTCCTCCTTTCGATTTTTTCCTGTTTTGTAAGCGTGAAAGCAGTAGGAGAGGGATCGGGAAAATCAGAAAGCGCTTCGGAAATTAATCTGCCATCGTTTACTTACAAGATAAACATTTAAGATTTGTGAAGTTCGTTGAAGTATGAGGTCTAAATAAATGCCTTTTTTAAGCTTGTTTGCTGGATTTTTCGTAAACTTCCCTGATTAATTTTTCGTTTCAGCTTACTAATCTATGCTATTTCAAAAAAGAAGACGAAGACGAAAAAAAATGAAGAAGACGAAGACGGAGAACCAGTCCTTTCAACAATCGTAAACAAAGTTTTTGAGCAATCAGGTATACGAGGTGTAATAATCAATAGCCGCATATCAGAAGTCTTCAGAAAGAAAGTATTCTGTCTTCAGAAAGCTGTCAAGAAAGCTAGTAATCGTGGCGGAAGGCAATTAAATGCACTTCTTAGCAAGTTAGAAACGGGCCCTCGGTATCGATTTAATATCATATCGATCTCAATATCATACAGTTTTGTATCTTTCTTCCGTGGATTCGCCTTTCTAGCGAGGGTGTATGTTGAATATTTATTGCAAAATCGCTTTGTTTTTTTAATTTCCCTCTTTGACCTGTCCGCCATTTTGAAAATTCGTAATGCACGGGGTTGGTGATTGCGTACACCTGGAATCGAGAAAAACAAATCAGTGTTCTTCGCACTAAGGAAAGAGTTTGATATGATTGAACTTCTAAGATAAGCAGTGGTATAAGACACTTACCTGTGGATGTGGTGACGCCATTTCTCTTACAACTAAGAACCCTAAAACAAAACCAAAATCAGAGTGCAAAAAGGCTTTCTTTGTCGAAGCTATTTGGGCATAATTTTTGGTATATGAATTGACAGTGAAAAGGCTCGTTTTCTAACACAACTTTGCCATTTCATTTGCAACCAAGAACCTAAAACAAAACCAAAATCTGTGTGCAAGAGGGCATTTTTGTCGAAACCATTTGAGTATAGCTCTGGGAATATGTACTAAAGTGATAAAGGCACTGAAGCCGATTGTGAGCATTCTTCGAGGAACGGTCCCCTAAAACTGATGTGATGATTAGAATGGTTTTAAATCCTAAACGTGTCAAAATTTAGAAACCTGCATTGAAGAAATTCAAATAGAACTTGTGATTTGGGGGCAAATATTACCCTCACCTTAGAATCTTCAGTGCTTGTTAAAGGTTCCTTTTTTAACTACATCGAAAATACGTGAAAGGCTGGGTACAAGCATTGGAAAAATTTAATCTTTAGTCAATATCGTGTTATATTGTTTGTTCTGAAACACTATAGTTTCTGGCAGTATGGGAGAGGGCGTTCTCTGTGGCCCAAATTCCTTTCTCCAGCCTTTCATTACTTGTGGATCTATTTTCGGTCGTTGAACGTTGTCCTTTCTCCAGCCTTTCATAACTTGTGGATCTATTTTCGGTCGTTGAACGTTGTCCTTTCTCCACGTTTACCAACCTCGAAAAGCAAGTCACAAAATTCCATTTGACCAACACTCTCCACGTACGAGTATTTTATATTTCTCTTTCAATGAATTTGATGTTTTCTGGCATCTCTACATTAGCCTTATCATAAGCAGTGCAGGTTATTTGAAGTGAAATAAAATCCTTGCACCTCGCACTACTTACTATTTAAGCTAACTTGTCTTTGAGCGCGCGAAATAATTATATTTTGGTTTCTTTGCAAGACTTTCGTAAGAGATTGTCCTTGTAAACTGTAAAATATGATGTATGACTGGTCTATTGTAGGCGATACCGTACACACAGTGAGCAATGTTCATTTGCTTCTGCAAATGACCACCGGATATATTATGGAAAAAGTTGCTTTTTCAACTTGCTCAGGGTTACTTCCCACTTCCCAGTTCCAAATCATGTGTAAATCATCATTCCAGCGTTCCTGTGGCCGTTCCTAGACCCTGTGAGCAGGGTAACTGGGATACCTGGATGGTACTGGATCCGTGGAATCAAGTGTAGTGATACTACGCGTGTCGGACTAGTATACTGAAATAGTGAGCTCAAGTCTGGCCAAGGGCATACACCTGTCTCAAAACATAGGCATGCTATGCATGCAAGAGTTATTTTTTGTAGGGTGGGTGGATTACTTGAAACATTGTAAGTGGTCTACATTCTTACAAAAGAGAAGAAGATTATTAACACGGGAAAGAATGAAAATGTCGAATTACCTCGCACAGGTATTTTGTGGTAGATTATGTGTGTTGTGCGAATAAATGTAACCAAAAATAAACTGTATTGGTGCCACGGATACCTGTTAGTACAAAATGTAGACAGCAGACTGCAGACCGGATACAAAGATATAGACTGCAGAGTGGGTACAAAATGCAGACTGAGAATCTGAAGAGTTTCTACGTCTGGTATATAATAACATGTCATCTTACAGCTTACCGAGCGTCACGCAATCGCTTTTCCGCGATCAGCCTTCACGATTATTTGCACTATTGTGGAAAATTCCTGACCCATTTCTTGATGAAAATCGATCGTAATATAATTTCAAGCCTTCAACATAGTTGGTTGGTGTGATGTCTTTACAGATTTTACCAATGTAATAAAGGTAGATGACGTGAATAATGATGGTAAAGCAAGCTTAAAACGGCAACAATCGCCAGAAACTACAACGGATACACAGGGTATGAGTAAGTTTTATTGATTTTACGAGAAAAATCTTCATATTTCGAAATGTTGTAAATCGACCATATTTCGTTCCCTATACTATTCCTTATAACGTGTTCAAATTTTCAACGGTTTATGCAGTTTGGTTTCAGATTTCAGATTTTGCTTTTTACAACGAGTTAACGTTTTCAACTAAGACATTGGCATACTTAGCATACAAGACATACAAGGCATTTAATGCTTTCATGGCTTTCAAGCGTTCGCGATTCAGTCCGTTCCAAAATTACCGCTCAATAACATCTTTTTGCGTGGATTGGCCGCGAACAATACGACTTGTGTATGCGTCTATAAGTATTTTGAGCGTTTGCGCCATAATGCTCCAGATGATCGTAATCTAAACAAGAAATAAGAAACAAGAAATACATATGACAAAACAATATGGGTTTCAAGTGCAATTTCACTGTTAACTCAAAAAGTACCAGTTAGACGACGTGATGTCATCGATACTAAATAACGCCTATTACATTTTATTTCTTGGCTTGTTGCCAGCTTTGTTGCAATCAGGAAGAGACCTGAACTTGTTTCAACAGAGCTTTTAGGTTTTAAACTACTAAACCTTCACACTCTTATTGTAAAGGTGGAGATCAAACACTTCAGTAAGTGTGCGTTCAAGGTGGTTTAAAAAGCATCTCTAAACCGGTACGGACATTAAGAAAATATTTAAAAACGACGAAGAGGTTATAATTGAACTAACCTCTTTAATTGAAAATTAAATTAAAAAATTCTATCAGGTTTGTCTCGTCGCCCTAGGAACAGAATAAATCAAAACTCCCCTACATTTTCAGCTTAAACAAGCTTAAACCACGCGAAAGGAAGGCATTGATTTACATCTGTTTTGAAGAGAAATTTTGCACAAAAAGCGATTCGAGCCCCTCCTCTCCAGTTTCATTCCATGTTACGTTTTTCGGTGCAGACATGGCTCAATTAAGCGACGTAAATTGTTGACAGCAATATTCCAAATGACACCTCAATTTCGACAGATTAAAGATCAGCTTACCGCTGGCAATTCCAGCCACCGAAAATGAGGCCAGCAAAAAGAGCTTGGATGTAGAGACAACCATCACTGTGTTCCGAGAGGAAAAGTTTTCTTGTTAATGTGATGTTGGTTCAACGTTCTATCCAGCTGGGCAAAGGAGTGCTTGCCTTTATCACGAGACATGAAATATCTCATCAGTGGGCGTTTTTTTAATGCACGTCAGAAATGGGTATGTGATTGGCTTGCGAGAAACTTTAACCTGCCAAACATACGCATGTCCCATCATGCGGATGCACATGCTTCGTGCGTGTTGAGTCGGTCGCATGAGGTCGTCAATCATCACCGAAAAATTTGTGTAATTCAGCAAAAAAATAGGCAATGATTTTTTAGATTGCATAATACTTTTTTCGCAAAAATTAGGAAACCGTTTATGCCGAAACCGTTTTTTGTCTATGTCTGCCGAAGGTCCTGTCGCAACTTGAAATAGGCTATGGATTTCATACGTTGTGAGATATTTCAACGAGAAGACACAAGTGCTTTGCACTGTAAGTATTAAGCCCGCTGTGCTCGTCTTTTTCAGGTGTGATAATCCCGAAGTTAATTTGATTTAATCTCATTAAATATGTCATGGGCCGACTAGCTTAAATTATCAACACTCTCGAGTTAGCAGCTGGATAATGTTACTATGTCGATATTCGAATGTCACGGTTTTTGCTCGCCTATCTTTTCTTTGCAGTTTCGTATTTCAAACGCGTGATTCAGTAGCAGTAGAGATGGCACCTAGGAAGGGTTTCTCGCCCTTCACTCTGGTCATCAGCCCTGAATTAAGTCCACAATTGACTTGTTTCATTCTAAGTTCGAAAGTTTGTGGATCAACGCCGACGCAATACTTTAAGCGGTCACCTGTTGTCGCCAGTTTTCCAAGCAATTTTCAAAGAATCGACAGTGCCCACATTCGGCTGCTAGATGGCCACCATTACTCGAACAAGAAGTCCTCTAATGCAACGGAAATTGTCTGTTCCTCGTTTGGGTTGATAACCACTCTGCTTCGCCGTTCCTCTTCAGAAAGCTCTGAGTTCATTTCGCAGCTGAGAGATTTGCTGAACTCTGTAGATCTCAGTAAAATGTCTATCGACGAAGAAAATGAAGGCCAAGCAAACAAAGAACGACCACGTGCTTCACGATGCTTGGAAATGCCAACGACACCAACGAACAAGACATCATCTGTGGCCATGACACCCCCAAACAGTGGAAACTCGCAAAGAGCTGAAAAAAAGAATGTTTCCCCAAATCTAAAGGAGATCAGCGAAAAGGAAGATTTGGATACTCCAGAAAAGGTGCTGTTGATGAAGCAGCGAAGCAGTCGCGTCATCAAGGACGTGCATGACGTGTGCGAAAGAAACAGGGAAAGTTTAGCGATGGTGCTTTCGAACATGTGCGCATTTGGCGACCCAGAAGCGAAGGCCATCGTCAATGAAATTGTCGAAGAGATGGCTGTTAAAAGGGGAGTAAAGAGGAGTGTGAAAGAGCTAGTTGGCGACGACACAATGTCGAAGTACGTGGCGTGCCTGAGAGTTCCTGATTGGAAGCTTGTTCTTTCCAGGCGATGGCGAGAGTTTCTTCGAAAACGTGGCAATCCGTGATAAACATCACAGGGCTCGGAAGGACGGGGGTAAGATGTTTAGTTACGTTGGTCTTACGTCGGTATATTAATATTCATACTTGGCGCCCCGGCTAAGGGAATAAAAGAACAAAAAAAGAACTATTCCATCGCGAGCCTCAATGTTTATAGCAGCTCTTTCTTTTGTCTTATTCAGTTATTCTCGTAAGCGAAGCCTAGTACAGGAAAAGATAAGCAGGCTTTTTTTTTATTACTTAAGCGGGCGTTTTACTCAACTGTGTCTTCAAAATTACCCTATGTCTGTTTTCCAGAGCAATTTGAGCCAGTGGTAAGCTCTTTTTTCAGCTGGTGAAATATGCTGGAAGCCGGCTCTTAGTGACAAACCCTGGACCATTAATATAGAAGGTCATCGCCCTACTTCCTATTAATATTCCATGACACCAAGTGTAAATTTAAAATATAATCTTTAAGGTTTTTTCCCATGAAATTCTGTTGATAGATGCTGTTTGAACTGGTAGAGCTTTATTCATCAAGAACTCAAAAATATATATGAGGAAAATAAGCGGTGCTCTAACGGTAAAAGCAGTACTTTAACTCATTTTTTCAAATTTGAAGAACATAGGGCTGGCAAAGCGATAAAAGTTTCTCATAAAATGGTCACAAAGACCCTTACTGACTGTAGCAATGTTATTGTTACAGGTCAAAATTATGTTCAAGGGAAGACTTTTTAACCTACAGAGGTTGATTCTCTGTTTCCTTTGTTTCCTAGGACTAGTAGGAGACAAAGGAAACAAAGAATCAACCTAGATTAAAAAGTTTAATCTTTGCTTTTTATCACCTTGCTTTCTATTATTTTCTTAGAAATCCTCTCACATGCCCCTCCTCCTCAACTTAAACCAGATCAAGGCAGCTAAGAAGAATGGTTTTTGGAGCTTGTAAGGAGTATATGGGGGTTAAGAAGGTGGCTCCTCCTATACAAGGTTTTCTCTGTGAATTTGAGTTCTGTTGTGGAGTTAATCGTAAGGGAACAAAGGCTGCACCAGCTGTCTTCACATGCTTTGCGACTGATGATGAAGCTTGATGGGAGACAATTTTGGGGTAAAATTATGTGATAATGCATGCTGTCTCTGCAGTTTTGTCTGTAAATTGTTTTATTATTATTGTTATAAAAGGTCGTTCCCCACGTATGATAATCATTCACATATTTTTTTGTGTGTGTGTTGTACTTCCAAATCAAAATAACTATAACTGTTAAATTTTTTTGCAAGCAGTTCTTTGTATGGAAGGTGGTCATTATAATAATGTGTAAGGTGAAATGGGTTGGTGAAGGGTGCAGTTTTTGTCTTGACTAATTTAGTGTAAAAAATTGTTTTGCAGGTAGAGCTCAGGTGTTGTTTGGAATTGTTCCCCGTGATGGTGCTGTATATAGCCAGCAAAGTGCAAAATCAGTCTACCCATTGACAATTGCCAACTGTAAAGAAGACAGGTTTGTGAATTGCAACTTGCTTGAACTCTTTACTACCTTCTGGCTAGAATATGCTTGTGGTTGTATGTGCATTTAACTTAAATAACACAATGACAGAGTTTTTTGTAAGCCCCGAGTTCTGTTTCATCTGCAATGCTATCAGGGTAAAGTACTCAAATGATATAGAAATTAGTATGGGGCAACTGCAACTTGTGCTGTTAAAGTTGAGGTACATAAAAGTGCTGCATCAGTTCATCAACTTTTTTTACAGTGATTTCAGATGACTTTGATCTTTGCCAATATTTGGGAAAATAATTAGTGAGTGAAAGAAACATCAAGTAGCTTTAATTCAGTCAAAAAAAGTTGTAAAGTACTTCTCTAAAGGTCATTCTGCTTTAAAACATTTAAAAATCACTGAAAGTATGAATACATGTACTGTAAAAAGAACAGGGCTCACACAGAGTCATAAATTCTTGGAAAAGTCTTGATTTTCCAGACCTGGAAATAGTCTTGAAATTGAAGATAATGTCTAGAAAAATAGTTCAAGTCTGGAGTTTTTTTATAGCTACAAAAAGTGCTTAATAAGTTCATTTTTTTCCCCTGTGGTCAATTCAATCTCGCCTGTAGCTAAGACATTCAATCACAGAATGAGAAGTTTCACAATTGCCCCATGGTTATTGTACATTTGCAGTGTATCATGAAAGAAGCTTGGTTTCTGCATTTTTCAAGATCTCTATTGATCACCTATTTGACCATCTTCAGCCTGGAAAAATAAGTTGATGTTTTGGAAAAAAGGTCTGGGAAAAGTCTTGAATTTTGGATCCAAAAATCTGCATGAACTCTGAAGAAGATAATCGGAAGCATGATAAATGTGTAGTTCTATCTGAAATTATAATATTATATATTATTTGATAGTGTGCCTGTTTTTTTCAGGGTTGCAAATGCCATGATGTTGCTCCAGATGAGACATGCCTGGATTGCCTTAGAAGCAAATGCAACATAGGAAGGTGTGTAGGCATTTGATCATTGTCATATTAAATTACATTCAAACACATAAAGGGGATTTTCTTACTGTTACATAACAAAATGAATTTTGTAAGCCATGGGGAAATGACTTGTACTAAAGCATGAACTGAAATTAAGTGTATAGTTTGGGTTTTTTTTTTTTTAAATTGTTGCTAGTAAACTAAAATCCTCATTCAGGATCTTTTGCCAAACTTGGAAGGTTGCCAAAAATTGTTTTCATACTGTCAGGAAAGGAGTTCTCATAGTTTGGTAATTGAAAAAGAAAAAGAAAAACAGAAAATTGCCTTGTAGATCAACTGGTATACGAGATGATCTGGTTTTTCTTTTGGACGAAGAGCTTTGCAACATTCAACTTTGTGCTCTCCATATGGAGATGCGCAACACTGAACAGTTGTTGGCATCCATTGGTCTTCTTGTATACAGGGTAGATTCCCTAGCAGAGGCCAATGCTGCCTTGAAAAACTATGGCCCAGAGTCATTTCATGGCGATCGCATCTCAGTAAAGAAGAAGTCAGATCAACAGTCTGCTATTACAAAGCAGAATATCCATGTCAGTTCAATGTCTGGTAAGACATTTCCTAAAATAATGTTTTCAAGAGATGTTTTCCATAGGTCTTAGGTAAAATCTTTTTTTTTCTTTTTTAATTTGCTCTCTTGCTGTTGTGTTTCAGGTCCAACAGAACGGGAAATCCTTCAACATCTTGAAGAAATTGTAGAACTTGCCCTACCACTGGATAAATTCAAGAAGACAAATGAAGATGTGAACACGGCAAAAAATTTGATCCTTAACAGAGTTACATTTTACCAGGCTCGTGTTGATGTATTTATTTATTTATTTATTTAACAGCTTTATTCGGTACGTTTACAAGCTCAAAATGAATACATATACAAGGAAAGAGACAAAAAAATGGATAGACATACGCAAAAAGGGTCAGTGCGAACGGGACATGGAGTCCCATGCGGGGCACTACCCTTAATAAAAACGGAAAAAAAAAGAAAAAAAAAAAATGAGAAATGTAAAAACTTACAGTGAAAAAGTGCTAGATAACTAAAAATCAATGACAGGGACACGACCTAACAATTGACCACGTGCACGGACTATTAACATCAAAAACTGAACGGACAAGAGAGAACACGTGTTTTGCTACAAAAGTTTGAAAGGCGGTCGGGTTAGAAAACTTGGACGGGGGTGATAAGGTACAGACGTAGTTCCAGAGTTTAACAGTTCGGTTGAAATAGGAGGCCTGAAAGGTACTTGTTTTACATGAAGGTGTTGTGAGATTGAAGGAATTACTTCGTCTGGTGCGGCCGTGGGAAATAAAAGAAACAAAGTTAAGGATGTTTAGATCCGTGTAGTTATTCAGACATTTGTAAAGAAACACAAGGTCCTTAAGTTCGCGGTCGTAGGTGAGAGGGAGCAAATTCAGCTTGATAAGCCGGTCTCGGTAGCTCATTTCCCCAATTCTGGTGCCTAGAATCCATCTTGTTGCACGTCTTTGTACTCTTTCAAGCTGACTTTTGAGACTGAATTGGGCTGGGGACCACACTTGCGTTGCATAGCACAGTTGTGACTTTACCAAAGCCAGATAGAGGGACCGCCTGACTGAAACATCGGTCAGAAAAGGGCATGTACGCTTTAGAAGCCCAAGTAGCTTGTTGGCTTTTGCGATGACGGTATGGACATGTGAATCCCATGAAAGGGAGCTAGTCACAATAACTCCGACATCCTTCTCACTTGTGACCCGCTCAAGTTGTACATGATTGAGTTTGTAGCCGTAGATAATTGGGCTTTTTTTGCGAGTTACTGAGAGGACTTTGCATTTTGATGAGTTAAAGCGAATGTTATTTCGCATGGCCCATGCGTTCATGTTGGTTAAAGTGTTCTGCAGAGATATGCAGTCCTCAACACCTTTGATGCTGCGATATGCCTTGGTGTCGTCGGCATATAATGCGGCCATCGCACCTCATTTTCAATGTTAGTAAGAAGCAACTATTATTTTTATACTTGCAACTTGATTTAACATCATGTAGTCAAGTTCACTGGTGATGTGTATTCATTGAGTTCATACAGCGTCCAGATGATCCGTCGGAGTGCGCTTTAGGAATCAAATACCTCTGTGAGTATTTCTTTAATTGCTACAGTCTCCTATGTAATTTGCCCATCTTATGACTAATTCCATCACACAACAGCTTGAAATTAATGGAGCTCCATTAACTGAAAGCTACTGCATGTAGGAATATAGGTGAGCTCAGGATTGAAGTGTGAACCATTGTTTAATTTTAGCATGTCTGATTTTGTTAGTTAACACACCTTAAAGTGTAGAGTAACAAGAATTTTCTATAGTTAGAGATCCATAGGTGCAGTGCAACCCAGTGTTTAATTTAGTTCAAGGTAACTAACATAGGCTGCACTTTAGGTGGTACACCCATGGGTGCAGTGTAACCCAGTGTTTAATTTAGTTAAAGGTAACCAACATAGGCTGCACTTTAGATGGCACACCCATGGGTGCAGTGTAACCCAGTGTCTTATTTAGTTAAAGGTAACTAACATAGGCTGCACTTTAGGTAGCACACCCATGGGTGCAATGTAACCCAGTGTCTCATTTAGTGAAAGGTAACTAACATAGACTGCACTTTAGGTGGCACACCCATGGGTGCAGTGTAACCCAGTATCTTATTTAGTTAAAGGTAACTAACATAGGCTGCACTTTAGGTGGCACACCCATGGGTGCAGTGTAACCCAGTGTCTTATTTAATTAAAGGTAACTAACAAAGGCTGCACTTTAGGTGGCACACCCATGGGTGCAGTGTTACCCATTGTTTTCTTTAGTTAAAGGAAACTTACTTTGGCTGCATTGAGGTGGTACACCCATAGGTGCAGTGTAACCTAGTGTTTCCTTTAGTTCACGGTAACTAACATAGGCTGCACTTTAGGTGGCACACCCATGGGTGCAGTGTAACCCAGTGTTTTATTTAGTTAAAGGTAACTACTGTAGGCTGCACTTTAGGTGGCACACCCATAGGTGCAGTGTAACCTAGTGTTTTCTTTAGTAAAGGGTAACTAACATAGGCTGCACTTTAGGTGGCACACCCATGGGTGCAGTGTAACCTAGTGTTTTATTTAGTTACAGGTAATTAACATAGGCTGCACTTTAGGTGGCACACCCATGGGTGCAGTGTAACCCAGTGTTTTCTTTAGTAAACGGTAACTAACATAGGCTGCACTTTAGGTGGCACACCCATGGGTGCAGTGTTACCCAGTGTTTTATTTAGTTAAAGGTAACTACTGTAGGCTGCACTTTAGGTGGCACACCCATAGGTGCAGTGTAACCCAGTGTTTTCTTTAGTAAAGGGTAACTAACATAGGCTGCACTTTAGGTAGCACACCCATGGGTGCACTGTAACCTAGTGTTTTATTTAGTTAAAGGTAATTAACATAGGCTGCACTTTAGGTGGTACATCCATTTGTGTTTTGTGTTTAAAGGTTTAGCCAGTTACACTCCCTTTCTCCTCTTTGATTTTTATTAAACTTTACAGTCAAACCCCGCTTCTTATTATTACTCTTCACCCCGTCAATATGGACACTTTTTATAGCCCCCTCAATGCCTGTATTAGCAGGGTTAGTTTGACCGTGTTATGATCTCTTTTCGTTTTAGCGGACACTGGTTCTTGGCACTGATCTATAACCTACCCTTTTTGGTTGGAAAAGCACGAATGGACAAAAATTCGCGGAGGTGTGTGGTTGAATTGCTTGTTGATGATTAGATGCCTGATAACAGAAACTTCACTTGACCTCCTATAAGGGTTTACATTTACAGTTTATCCTTAATAATATTTTGTAATATACATCAACACTGTTTCATTATAAGGGGCTCAGTCCTAAAGCTGTTAACCGAATGGAGTGTCAGAAAAAACAGTCTGTCCTAAATTTGCAGTTTCGAAGTATTGTCTTTATTTGTCGTTGATATTCGTAGGGCTCCAATCATAATGATCGACTCAATCGTCTATGGCTCGGAGGATGGGTTTGACGGCTGTCCTTCGTCAAGAGAACGAGAGGCAGACCTGATTCGAAGGTAACTTATTAAATTGCAGTGATAGTTGTGAAACGTTTCCTCTACCCGTTTTGTTTCCAATACAATTTTTATTGCGGCTGCATTTTTAAGGCTAAACCTTCTATTTTGATTTGTTCGCAGTTTCGTAAGATGCGAGTGGTTGGCTAAGGGAGAGAGTTCTCTTCCTGACTTCACCCCTGAATCAATGCTCCTATACTACCCCAAGGTAAGACGTTAATCCAGTGATCAGAACGCCCCTATCGCGCAAGTATTTTTCTAGTTCTTTGTTGTGCATTGATGAGAGGAATTGCTTGTGAACGAATTTGAGATGTGCCTTTTTAAATTGAAGACTACGCTGTTGAACCAACAGGGGTAAAGATTTTTTTGTCACAATTGTGAGGTAAAAAGCGGACGATGATGATGGTTTTAGGTAGCTATCTTTTCACTCAAAGTGACATCAATAAAAATGCTTGGTCCCGCAGGTGCAGCAACCAGAAAATGGGTACGACTGTGGAGTATTTGTCATGCTGTTTTTTGAGACTTTCTTAAATCGAAAGGTAAGTCTAACTTTCTTTGTATCTAACACTACGAAACTGTTGACTGAGGAATACGTTATCTTTCACCCACAAGCAGAATTGCCCAAAGTTTATTTGCTGAAACAAAGCGATTTCATTTCCTTACTCTTTTAGACATTTTGGAAACCAGCACTTGTTTGTTTTTTTAGTGACTTACGTTGAAGAAAAAAAACCATTCAATTGATTGCGCAGGGAAGTAAGATTTTAAAATTAAAAAGAATGTTCCCTAATAAATTTTTGCCCCATAGTGGGATCAATCATGATGAGGGTTGTAGGTTGTTTAGCCCCCAAGTCGATTAGCCCCCAGTTGATTAGCCCCCACTGAGTCGATTAGCCCCCAAGAAAAAGTCGATTAGCCCCCAAACTAGAAGTCGATTAACCCCCAATTGAAATCTGTATCCGACTTAGTAGATTACACTTTTGCTACGATTTAGTTCGTTTAGGTTTTATTGGGTTTCTGTTTCTTTTAATTTTTATTTCAAAAAAATTAACTTTCATCTACGAGACTTAACTCTCAACTCCCACAATTGATTAACATGAAACTTCTCCCTATAATATTCATACATCATCTAGTGAACAGGTAATAAAAATACTCAAACTTATCAGGTAGAGATTTTTATCGTGATCTAACATCAAATTAAAATTTAAAATTGGTCATTATTCTCAATAAATGACTTTTATACTGTAAAATCAATTACGCTTAAATGTTCTTCCGCGCGCGAGAGGCGGGCATGCAAACTCGGGTGTTCATGACACGTGGAGCGTGCGAGTTTGACATGTGAGGACTGGGTCAGTTTTTTAGAACAGTTGAACGGACTAGAATGAGGAATTTGGTTATGAAAGAATGTTTACAAAGTAAAATACATCAGATCAGTGGACCTTCGCAGGTTTGTTCAATAAGTTAAGTTAATTTGTAGAAAAGTTAGAGCGCGAGTCCGTTTAAAAGACAAGTAACAAATTACGAGTTGTTTGAGGGCTAATCAACTTTCAGTTCGGGGCTAATCGACTTCAAGTTGGGGGCTAATCGACTTCTAGTTGGGGGCTAATCGACAGGGGGCTAATCGACAGGGGGCTAATCAACTTGGGGGCTAATCGACCGGATACCATGATGAGCATCATTATTTTTGCTTGGGTCCAATGATGAACAGTCTTACTTCTCTTCCGGTTTGACTAAACCTTAACAGTTACTTGTTGTTTCTCTTTTAGTGTCCTGTGAGTGACCTACTTTCAGACCAAATCCTACTGTGGTATAATCAAAGTGCAGCTTTGCCGATGCGGGAAAGAATGACAAATATCATTCTAGGATTCGGAAATATTCTTAGTTCCGATTAGGTTGCTTAAATGTAAATAGTTCAGGGTGAATCTTCTTTTTAATTTCTGAAGTATAATGACATTATAAGAGACGCTCTTTGCTAATGGAAGACTGCGACGCTTTACGACGGTTTCGCTCCTTGTCAAATTTCGCTACGTTCGAGTTCGCTACCTACAATTCGTGTCGCTACTTATTAGCAAAGTCCTGCCCTAGGGGTAAGCTTTAAAGAATGAGAAATACACTAAAAGACTTTTGTCCTAAATCGACCAAGTGGTTTACAGAAAGTAATCTTTAGCGAAGTTGTTGCGAACCAGGCGGTAGCGAATTCGGCAAGTAGCGAAACCGGTTGTTACCGTTGCGACGAGTTGCAAACAGGCAGCGTGCTTTGCTGACTAATATTCCAAGATTTAAGTTATTTTTTCTTGTCGATTTGGTTGTTTCGATATAAGTTGTTTTCATACAAACTTAAGCAGTGAAAGTCAAACTACACAACAATTTCAACGAAGTAGTACACTACGCGAAACCAATAGCTCGACTTGTACCGTAACAACCGGTGAGCATTTTGTAATGTACATTTTTTTAACGTAAGGCATCACAGTCCTTGATTTAGGAACTTGGAGCGAACGAATTTATCAATCGAACGCAGTACATTCAGAATACCCGGCCACATGTCGAAACGCTTTTAGAACGAAGCATACACAAAGAATTGCCTTTTGTTATTCAATGAGATGCAAACGAGTGGCAGGGTGTTCAGTAATCTAGCCGAATTATAAGAGCAGAGTAAAAATTTTCAGTTATTATTCAATATTTATTGATCATAAACGTCGAGTATGCATCCTTGCTTTAGGAACCTTAATAGCAAAGAAGAATAGAGTGTAACTGTGTACAATAAACCCCAATAACAAAGCGAGGATCTTAGAGTCCCTGTATATATACAACGTAACAATGATTTTATAGAAATCAGAAATTCAAACGCAAAGCGAACGCGAAATCTCTTTCAAATACCTTGCACCTACTTGTTCAGCTTTTGAAATATTGAAAAGAATATGTAACTAGATATGTGAAGTCTTCCTCAAAAAAAAATACAATTATTATTATCCTTGCTCTAGGAACGTTAATAGTAAATAACAACGGCATGTAACAGTGTACAGTATACTCTTGTAACGAAGCGATGGATCTTAAGAGTCCCTATATGTATACCACGCAACGATGATTAAAGAAATTAGAAATTCAAACGCAAAACGAACGCAACATCTCTTTCAAATGCGTTGCACTTACTTGTTCAGCCTTTGAAAGATTGAAATGAATGTAACTATAATGAAGTCTTCCTCACAAAAAAGCGAAAAGTAAGTTTGCCGTACTCTGAACAACGTGAGTAGAGACTCGGTCACCATATCAGTTCTAATTCCCTTGTACAGCGTCCTTCACCTGGACCAATATCTAGGTACGAGCGGCTTGTCGGTCTTGAGTCCTGCTTTCTGGCTCTCGCTTTTGCATAAGCTAGTGCTTCTTCTGCTGACATTTCGGAGATATCAGACACTTCATCGCTATTTCTGAATAAGGCTTTTGGCCGAAATTGCAGCAGGTCTTGCTCTTCCAACACTAGCTTCAAGGTTTCCTCATTGAAAATTTTAAATGAAAAGCGCCGCGCTATTCTCTTGAAAATCGGCTGACGGATATGAGGAGCATCGCGTACGCTGTCTACCATAGGGTTTCCCAAACGACAGAGTAAATGAGCGAAGTACTTCTGTGGCACTTGAAGGCAATCAACATGGCACCTTTTTCCTTTCGATGAAAATAAAGTTAGGTGTAAGTAAGTGTGTAAGTCCAAGCACACCAAAATAAAGAACACATTGCGGGTTAGAGCATTTACCTGGGTGATCCGGTACCAGTGATCCGTTGATTCGCTCCACAAGAACCCCAAGCCATTTGAGATAATCTTCCATTTCTTCGTCAATAAGTGCTGCTGCTTTTGCCTGTTCACATGGACTGTTTGATTCGTCCAAAAATTGCGCGATCTCGAGATTCCTTTCCTGGTGTTTCAATCCGAAATGTTTTTTCAGTGAAACACCTGTTTTAAACTTCTTTGTACACAATTGACAGGGAGCTGAAAAAGGCATTTTCTTCTCGCAAGGTCAAAACAGTTGTCTAATAACTTAGCAATGATCGACTTTCTCTGCTAATGCGTGGCGTGCCGAAAGTCGGCAGTCGGAAGTCAATGAACTTTCTCACTTCTACGAGTTTTCGTTAGTTATACAATTTGAAACAATTCTCTCAATCAATGACGCGTGACTCGCAAGCTTGAAAAATTCCGCTATTGTCGCAAACAATAGGTCCCTTTTATTAGCAAATGTGAGAAGAAACGAAGTCTCATGTGCCAACCTTGTTTTCAAAGAGAACACCGATTGACAACAAATCCCATAACAACTTGATTTACTGTGAACTGAGCCGGTAGACTCTTACCATTAAGTTATTGCATCGGATCTCAGCATTACAAGATGTCAAAATTTAGAAAACATACTGTCGAGGAAATGCGAAGAAGATCAAAAATGAGGAAACAAAGGAAGAAGTACAAACGGAACAGCGTGAAAGTTATTGGTCACCCATCTTCAACTGAACACCAGAGGAAGTCAGCTAAGGAACAGCGAATTTTAAAAGGCAGGAAGTCAGCGAAGGAACAGCGAATTTTAAAAGGGAATGTGTTGGTGAAGAAGAAGGAAGTATAAACTATATCGAGGAAGACAAGTCGACCGTTCTCTCGACGGCAATTCTCATTAATGAACTCGGAACTATTGCATGATCTTCGGAAGATGTAATTGCGTAGTATATGTACTGCGCGGATTACAAGAACAAAAACTAGAAGAGAAGGACAACAGCGGCATTTCATCATGTTTTGGGGTTCGTTACATCGATGTTCACAAAAGGTTGTGACTAAGAAATGTTTGGCTTTTAGAGTCTAAAAGAACTTTACACAGTCTATCAGCCAAACCGATAGAAGGGGGAAGTTTTAAAGTTCTGTTAATCGCGAAGTTTGCTTCTGATGTTGCTCTGAATGTTTTTTTTTTAATACTTTTGACCTTTTGTAAAACAGATGCAGTATGTATAAAACTTGTTGTTGTTGTCTTCGCTTTCACTTCGTCTATCAACTTTTGTTTTTCTTGCGTCAGATCTGCTTTTTTCGATTCGATTGCACCTTGACTATTTTTGTACCGCTACTCCTCTTGCGTTATATTTATTTAAATGAGCAATTTTTAAAAGACAGAAAATGTCCTTCTTTCAATAACGTGGCGGAATAAAACAGTTACACAAAGATATTACTATGATACTTTTTGGTAGGAAATATTTTATTTTTGACCAGCACTGTTATGCCTAATTTTGTCCATAAACGGACAAAATTGCTCCGATTTTGAGACGACATTACAGCTTTTTGGCAGCGATCGCCAAGAAACTGAATGTGCCACGGAATTACACCCAATTAAGAAAGATATTTTCTCCCTTCCAGCAGTCATTAGAAAGCCGTTTTGTCCCCTCAAAATCGGATGTAGTTCACACGTTAAGGGTAATAAACTGATAAAAAATGATTTACAATTATCCTGTTGTCAATAGGTTCTTATTCACGTAAGCTGGGTCATAAACTATTTCTTGTGGCAGAATCATGGGGAAGAAGTTGTCCTTCATTTTAAAATTACTGAAATTGTAGTAACTAAACTTTGAATGAAACTATTGTAGGAAGATTCATTACTTGACGAGGGAATTCCGCATTTAATTGCACGCGAAAAGCGATACGCGAAAAGCGATACGCGAAAAGCGATACGCGAAAAGCGATACGCGAAAAGCGATACGCGAAGCGATGAGTGCGATATCGGTTTTTAAGTGCAATTTAACGCGGAATTCACGAGCCAAGTAATGGATTTTCCTTGAATCACATATTTGAATAAAAACAAGATAAAAAGAAAACAGCATTACTTATAATTGTTATTTATACGTGGATGCGAAACAATATCACTTAGCCCCGCTAAACAACTCCCCTCGTCAACCAATCAGAAGGCGAGATTTTATGCAATGATGCGATTCTATCTGATATTAGGTCTGCTGACTTGGAAAATACTACACCTAAAATTTAACATCAGCAATCTTACGAGAGAAAACATAAAGGCTAGGTCTTTCTGACGGCTTATCTCTGGTTGACATTTTAACCAATTCTCGGACCCTTTCATAAAAACCCAACAAAGACGATATCGCCTTAAGCATTCTTCCCAATGAAAAAATGTCACTGGCAACGCTATAGAGTCGTTCACTAACAACCTCAGGGGCTAAATAGCTTTTCCCTTTGCATTTCATAACGGTGCCGTTTCTGCGGTACAACGTAACAGATGAAACCTTAAGGCTCTTTCCAAAGTCAATAAGAACTGGGCTGAATTCCCCAGAGGCTGAGGGCCGTTCTAGTACAACATTGTTTCCTTTGATGTCGTTATGAAGGTATACTTTAGAGTGCACGTGGTCTAAAACACTGCATATCTTTTTAAATATAGAAATACAGTTTGCTTTAGTAACTGCGTTGTTATCGGCCGCTTGATGGAGAGTTACACTTTCTTGCTGAACACCATGAAATTGAGTCACAAGGCATAATGGTGAGGCCTTTGTAACAACACCAAAAATCATGGGTAGATGTGGATGGTCCCCCAAAGCAGAAACGACCTTTGCTTCGTGGAGTAAATCTCTCCTTGCTCGTTCTTCATCCTCTGACGTTTCGTTGTGAGTCATTTGCTTGACAATAACGTCGATGCCTCGATAGCGCCCGAGAAAACACTGTCCAAAGCTTCCACTCCCAACTGGATTTTTAGACAAGTATTCAATGTTTTCTGGCCTGAGTTCCGTTTGGGTTCAAATCTGGATCCATTGCTCGCTGTGGTTTTTTTTCCAATTAAAAAGGTTTGATGACGTTTCCCACGAGGTTTCTGCGAGACAACTGCGTCGGCACCAACAGCCATTTGAATTATCTTAGCAGCTCTTGAACAACCACCCAAGGCCTCTTTCTTCTCTTCACTGCCTGGTTTAAGCGCGAGGATATGGGGTTTCTTGACATTTTGTGGCTCAAAATGTTGGTCTGAAGGAGGCAGTTTCGTTTCCTTAGCCTCATAAGTACCAGGCACCAACTCATTCGCTTCGCGGTTGAGTGATTGTAGTTCAACATTTTTATTCGTTGAATTCGGCATTTGCTTCCCTTGTTTCCTCTTTCTCCATTCTTTTCTCTGTCTGTTTCTTTCTTCTGGAGTGTTTTTTCGTGATTTAATGACTCGCTCTTTTCGTTCTTCTTCATCTTCAAAATCCTTCACAAATTCCTCCATCATTATGTAGCTAATTGATCTATTTCCGAAACACAAGTGAGCTCGTGATCGGTGTAAAAGTATAAAACAAAGGCTTGTTGATGTGCAGGAAATTCAATGCTCGTTTTAATGAACTTGATGATATGTGAAAGCCCGAGTTGCTCTTCAATCGTTTCTGGTTTGCTTTCATTACGTGACATTCTTCTGTCAAAAGAGTGTCGGGAAAAACACCTCGCAAGGATCGTACGTGACAACACCCTCCACGCCTCGACTGACGCTAAAAAAAGCTCCATACAATTCCTTATAATTTTATTATAAGGAATTGTAAAGAGCTCTCCGGGATACTTACAGTGCAAGCCCTGTGTGTCTTCTCACAGCGAGGGTCTTTTATGTAAGGTTAAAGTCTCAAGGTTCCATGATTTGCTCTATATCATTTGGGTTTCATAGCGCCTTAAGCAATTCGCAAAAGTCTCGGCCTTTGGTCGATAGTTTCTTTGAACAAACGAACAAAGAGTGAACGAACAAAGAAAGCTTTGAAACAAAAGCTCGCAGATTGCTCCAGCGTCCTGTGCCTTATCGAATTATTTAATAATTTAGGAAACAGGATGAAGGAATCCTGAAAAATATTTCGCACACGCTAGCATTTCCAGGGGTCGGTAAAAGTAGTTCTGTTCCTAAAATAGCTTAGCTTTGAGCTTATCGACATTAACAAGTCCGTCAGAGGTGAACGATGGACTAACGCTCAAAACATCAGCTTTTTTACCCTTTACGGTGGCTAATTTACGTTTTCAACTCAATTGTTAACACTAAATTACCTGCTATATTCTCCCACCGACGCAGCACCACAGTTTCTTTAGAAACTTACCCCCTTTATTCACAGATTGGATTGAAGTAGTTTTGAAAGTAAAGAGGGTTCTTTCCTTGGAACATCTCTTGAAGACTGATGTCATTGCTTTTGCGCAAGACCATATGTA